>NC_044032.1:590651425-590961872 GCF_901765095.1 Microcaecilia unicolor
GACAAGACTGTTTCAAACCAGCTGGATCAAACTCTAAATTAAATAGTGTATTAAATAACAGACAGCGTTCTCCTTTATATGCAGTACACAACTTTCCTTCCTGTCACATAATCCTCAGTTTTATTTTTTTTATGTCTCTCAGTTCTCTATAATGGCTTCATTGGAGGAAACAACCAAACAACTATTTAGTTGAAACAATATAATTCTGTCACAGCAGAGTAACTATTACTCACTAATGAGAAAATATATGCCTTTTCCAGGGAAAAAAAGAACTTACCATCATTATTCATTCATGAAAACTAACCACCTAGATTGCTGCAATTCATAAACCAAGGCCTTGCAAATTATCATATCTAATGTTTACAACTCTTTAAAAATAATGACTTCATTTTTAGTCTTTTTAGTCTCTTCCCCCAAAATGTGGTAATTTTCTTGGTTCATGTCACATGTATCTGTTAAAAAAATTTAAAAGTGTGATAGAATTTTTTAATTATGGAAAAATCAACTTTATTTTTTAAGACTTGTTAACAAATAGAGGGATCCTTTTGTTAAAGCTTAATATATGCTAACAGACATTAGCATGCACTAATTGTCTTACAGTGCACCATTGCACCATTCATGTGTCAGGCCTCTAAAGGGAAAACTGGATTTGTGAGCCCTTGGACCACTGCTGTAGAGCGGCAGTGGCAGGCAACACCCCCCAACCAGCACTGGCTAAACACACCAACAAGACAAGGCTGCAGATGTAGAGAAGCAAAGCAGAAACACACTGGACTAGAACAAGACTTTACCTGCACTTGACCGCCATTCCCTAGGGGTTGAGCTCTAAGATGCGGAAAGCCGTCAGGACTTACAGGAACACACACAGGGAATAGGACTCCAAAGCAAACTTGATTAAACAGGGACCAGGAATCAGGACTCAGAACTGAGGGTACTTCCTCAGATAACAGGATACACAACAAGCTTGCACAAACAGGGACTGAGGGAAAAGGCAGAGGGGAACTAGAGACATAAAATAAGACAGACAAGGCAGAACACAAAGCTAGGCTACAACTACAAACTAATACCAGAGCATTAACAGAAGGTTGAACACAAGGCAGCCACAAAACACACAGATAAACACTGGAGAGAAACAGACTCACCACAGAGTACTGCAACCGGAGAGAACCATCCCAGGTGCAGTAAGGTGAGAGCTAATTACACACACACTGGCAGCAGCAAGCACCAGGAGACAGAGCAAAAACTACAAGTAAAAGGAATATAACAAACACCACTGACCAAACAGACACACTGAAACAGAAGGCAGAGATGCCCCCAAACAGACACACTGAAACAGAAGGCAGAAATGCCCACAGACGGAATCAAGCAGAAGTGCAACAGCACACCGACTGACCTATAGCGATGCAAAGGCAAACTTAGGAAGTTCACAGGTGGTAATAAAGGCACTACAGGTGAGGTCACCAGCAGGGTGGGGCTTAGCAGCACAACAGCAGAGCATGGCTTGGCTGGAACAGGATCCTGGAATGAACCAGACTGGACTGGAACGGATTTCAGGATTTTCACAGGGCTTTTTTTGAGGGGGTACTTGGGAGTACTGGGTACCGGCACCTTTTCCATTGTCTGCTAAAATTGACCCATGGTTCCCAAGTTTTAATGAAAGAGCTCAGGCTCTACAGACCAATTCTGCATTGTCATAGATTCTGTGACTGGTTGCAGGGGGGCTGGCTATTGTGGGGTGGGTCCCTCAGTAATCACCCTGGGTGGCCTGGCATTTGAGTACTGACACCTTTTTTTGCTAGAAAAAATGCACTGCATAGGCTTCAGGATTTATACACAGACTTGGCTTGGCTGGAGGAACCCCAAAGCAAGTCCAACAGGGAATATAGTCACAATCGTGACATCATGGAAGAAAGCATTTACAAACAACTGGAAAATATGAAAGTTGTCAAAGCTATGGGGCCGCACGGGATACATCCCAGAATTCTGAGGGAACTCAGAGAAATCCTGTTGGAACCTCTTAAAGATTTATTTAATAGATCTGTAGAGATGGGAGAGGTTCTGCAGGATTGGCAATGAAAGGATGTGGTCCTTCTTCATAAAAGTGGGTATGGGGAAGAAATGGCAAACTGTAGGCCAGTAAGGCTCATGTTGGTGGTAGGAAAAATAATGGAATCACTGCAGAAGGAAAAGATAGTTAACTTTCTAGAATCCAATGGTTTGCAGGATCTGAGGCAAAATAGCCTTACCAAAGGAAAATCCTGCTAAATGAATCTGATTGATCTCTTTGACTGGACGACCAAAGAACTAGATGATGAACATGTGCTAGATGTAACATATTTAGATTTCAGCAAAGCCTTTGATACGGTTCCTCACAGAAAACTCCCGGCTGAATTTAGGACCCAGAGCGGTGAACTGGATTGGAAACTGATTGACCAACAGATGGCAAAGGGTGGTGGTAAATGGAATCCGCTTGGAGGAAAGAAATATAAGTAGTGAAATGCCTCAGGGGTCAGTACTGGGGTTGATACTGTTTAATACATTTGTGAGAGACATTTTTGCAGATGACATGAATATAGTCAATAGAGTGGATACCTCGGAGGGAGTAAAAACTGTGTGAAGAGATCTCCAAAAATTAGAAGAATGGTCAATGGTCTGCCAGTTAAAATTTAAAACAAAACAATCTCTTTGGGTTCTAACTAATGCTCTGGTATCAATAATAAAGGTAATAATTCCAAATTCTATACCAGTACTAAATATAACCTTATTTAAACATTCACAGTAAAATATTGTATAGTGCTCAGTTTGAGTAAAGTGCCAAACACTACATAATGCGGATACCAGCTAAGACACTTAACTGTATACCATCATTGTGGAGGAGAGGGAACACAGTACAATTATGGTATACAGTTAAGGGGTCCTTTTATAAAGCCGTGGTGTCATGAAACACCTAGCCACCTGCCTGGGGTTACCCCACAGCCATTTAGAGGGTTTATCCCCAGCATAGCTCAGGTCCGCCTGCACCTGCTGCTTGTGCTCTACTCTAGCACCCTCTTCAAACCAACTGGGTCACAACCGCTTCTGGGTGAGCCTCCCACTCTCAAATTATCCCCATTGATGTCTAGGTTACTGGGACCACAACCCCAGTGGTCCCACACTTCCCAGAAAGCACTCACAGACCCAACACACAAACCACCAGGATACTTTATCAGTCCAGACAGGCAGAGGCAATAAACAGTTGTTTATTGTTTTAAAAATATATTGAATGATGAACAAAAAATGTGCAATCAGAAAACAATAACAGGTAACTGAAATATGGATCAATTATAACACTAATTAAACATTTGTTTACTTACTACAATGTACCTGGGGAGATCAGGACATATAACTGCTCAGCAGTTATCAAATATAACTATTTTACAGGGCTTCGGCAAAGAGCTTTTTCTCTCTCTTCTCCCAGGCTGAAACTGGGGGGAAAAAAACAGTACAGTTCAAAAGAAATGAGCTCCTGGGCCAATTAGAGCCCAGCCAACAAGTTTTAAAAGTATACTTCTCACAGTACTGTAAATTCACTTCTTCACTGAGTGAAACTAAAAGAGGGCATTCACTTTTCTATAACAGCTTTAACATAAAACATGCACCACCTGCTGACCACTAGAAGAAATAGACTTCAGGAATTAATAAAGGCAGTTTTACAGGTTTAAAACACTCTGTTCTGTCACACGCAATAAAACGTAGCCTTTGGTAGTATGAGTGCATCCTTTGGGTATGCGCTGCACCATTTTTTGCCATGTCTAGGAAAAAGGGCCTTTTTTAAGGGGATGGAAAATTGGCGTGCGCTAAAATTGAAACCATCGTGCATACATTTTCAGCCTGAGACCTTACCTCTATCCATTGAACTAGCGGTAAGGTCTGATACACTACCCATGTGGTAAGCATGCAGCGCACACCAACTGCTGTTTACTGCTGGGTAAGCAGCCCATTTTCTACCGCGGGATTCGGAACGCACCAAATTCAGAACTACTGCCTGGCTCACACACTAGCCTGGCGGTAATGCAGATTTGGTGCATGCTGTTTGTGCACAGGCTCTCTTGCACCTTTTTAAAGGGCCCCTAAGTGCCTTAGCTGGTATCCGCATTATGTGGTCTTTGGCACTTTACTCACACTGAACACTATTCAATATTTTACTTGAATGTTTAAATTAGGTTTTATTTAATACTGGTATAAAATTTGGAATTAATAGTTAAAATTTAATGCCAAGAAGTGTAGAGTGATGCACTTGGGGTGCAGAGATCCAAAGGAGATGTACCAAATAGAAGGAGAGAGATTGATAAGCACAGCTCAGGAGAGGGACCTTGGGCTGATGGTGTCCAAGGATCTCAAGGTGATGCAACAATGTGACAAGGTGGTGGTCATGGCCAGAAGGATGATAGGCTGCATAGAGAGGGGCATAGAGAGGCAGAAGAAAGGAGGTACTGGTGCCCCTATACAAATCATTTGGTGAGGCTCCACTTGGAGTATTCTGCTTAATTTTGGAGGCTGTATCTTTCTAAGGATGTAAAAAGAATTGAAGCCATTCAGAGAAAAGCAACTAAAATGGTATGGGGTTTGTGTCGCAAAACAAATGAGGAGAGACTTTAGAACCTGAACATGTATATCCTGGAGGAAAGGAGAGACAGGGGTGATATGATACAGATGTTCAAATATTTGAAAGGTATTAATTTAGAAACAAACCTTTTCCAGAGACAGGAAGGTGGTAGAACTAGAGGACATGAATTGAGGTTGAAGGGGATCCTACTCAGGAATAATGTCAGGAAGTACTTGTTCACGGACAGGGTAGTAGATACCTGGAATGCCCTCCCGCGGGAGGTAGTGGAGATGGAAATGGTAACAGAATTCAAAAATATGTGAGATAAACACAAAGGAATCCTGTATAGAAGACGTGGAACCAAATACGCGTAGCAGTGATTACATGGCACCACCAATAATTGGGAAGCAAAGCCAGTGCTGGGCAGACTTCTATAGTCTGTGCCCTGATTGTGGCTGGACAGATTCAGCTTCTGTAACTGGAGAACAAGGCCACTGACATGAAGACTTCTATGGTCTGTGCCCTGAAAATGGCAAGGACAAATCAAGACCAAGTATACGCATCATACCTTTTATTATGAGCTTATCTTGGTAAGCAGACTGGATGGACTATACGGGTCTTTATCTGCCATCATCTACTATGTTACTATCCAGCTCATTTTCGAATGAGAAGGCCGGCCATCTTCCGACACAAATCGGGAGATGGCCGGCCATCTCCTAAACCCGGCCAAATCGGTATAATCAAAAGTCAATTTTGGCCGGCTTCAACTGCTTTCTGTTGCGGAGCCGGCGAAAGTTCAAGGGGGCAAGTCGGCAGTCTACCGAGCGCAGGATGGGGGCGTGGTTAAGAAATGGCCGGCTTCAGACGATAATGGAAAAAAGAAGGCCGGCTCTGATGAGCACTTGGCCGGCTTCACTTGGTCCATTTATTTTTAGGACCAAGCCTCCAAAAAGTGCCCCAAATGACCAGAGGACCACCGGAGGGAATCAGGGATCGCCTCCCCTTACTCCCCCAGTAGTCACCAATCCCCTCCCACCCCAAAAAAAAAACATTTTTTTGCCAGCCTCTATGCCAGCCTGAAATGTCATACCCAGCTCCATGACAGCAGTATGCAGGTCCCTGGAGCAGTTTTTAATGGGCGCAATGCACTTCAGGCAGGAGGGCCCAGGCCCATCCCCCCTTACCTGTTACACTTGTGGTGGTAAATGGGAGCCCTCCAACCCCCCCTAAAACTCACTGTACCCACATGTAGGTGCCCCCCTTCACCCATAAGGGCTATGGTAGTGGTGTACAGTTGTGGGGAGTGGGTTTTGGGGGGGGGGATTTGGAGGGGCTCAGCACACAAGGTAAGGGAGGTATGCACCTGGGAGCAATTTTTGAAGTCCACTGCAGTGCCCCCTAGGGTGCCCAGTTGGTGTCCTGGCATGTGAGGGGGACCAGTGCACTACAAATGCTGGCCCCTCCCATGACCAAATGCCTTGGATTTGGCCGGGTTTGAGATGGACGGCATTGGTTTCCATTATCGGCAAAAAATGATGCCGGCCATCTCAAACCCGGCCATCTCTGACATTTGGCCGGCCCCAACCATATTATCGAAATGAAAGATGGCCGGCCATCTTTTTCGATAACGCGGTTTGGGACTGCTCTTTGCGGCGCCGGCCATACAGATGGCCGGCGCTGTTCGATTATGCCCCTCCACGTTATAAGGAGGAGGGGAGTGACTTGAGCACCAAATTTCTGGATCCAGTCACCTTCAATTATTACTCCATCTTCTATACATATTATCCCAATTCTTCTAAAGAATTTCCTGAGAATATTGGGAATAACTTTGTTTATCTTTTCATCTTCACATCTCTAGTTGTGTGAAAAAAATCTTTTTTTTGTTTGTTTGTTTTTCAGACAGTTACATGCCTTCCTTCCCTTCTTTTATAGGGATGCCTTGCATGTCCTTTAACTTTATCTAGCAATATCTCGCCTAGATTACTATTATTTGTTACTCCATGGTCTACATAGCCTACAGCTTATTCAGAACATCACTATTAGGATACTATTGGAGCAAAGAAATATGATAGAGTTTAGCCAATATGTCCAAGGAACACTGGCTCCCTATACTATTCCATATTCTTTTTTTGGTTGGTACTCATAAGAACATAAGAGTAGTCCATCTAGCCCAGTATCCTGTTTTCCAAACAGTAGCGAAGCCAGGTCACAAAATTGTGGCAACATTCCATACTACAAATCCCATAGAATCTTCTACTCTAGCACTCCTCTTTTTCTATATAACTCTCTTATTCCTTACACTCCTTCTCGCACTCTCCAATCTTCTTAACAGCTGCTTCTTGTAATACCTTCTCATATGCAGATCTGGCTAGATTTTGTCCATCATTCTTGTTTTTTCAGTTGTAGCTACTTTACATTTGTCCTGAACCTAGATTTAAATCTGCAAAACATTAGTTTTCACAATCTTTTTTTTTATCTGAGAAGTTTTCTTTTCCTGACTCCAGGTGACTGGCCTATAGGTACTGATCTTTCTTTATTCATTGTATTTTCTTTCACTTGTCTTGTGTTTGTACTCCCCTACTTTATTCAATATTCTATGTCCTAGAGTAATATATTTCTCCTTTTATTATTATATTATATATTTTATTGAATTAATTATTGTGTCTTTCCTTATATATTTTCCTTGATGTTTTGGTCCTCCTTTTTTTAGATTATATTTTAGTATAAACCGCTTAGATGCCTGTCCAGACTTTGCAGTATACCAAATAAAGATGAAGTTAGCTCAGGCATCCCACGGTAGTTTTGTATTCAGCACTATCCATGCTCTAAAAAGCAGAAAATATTTTTTAGCACTGGGGGCATGTTTGTGGTGTAGGAGAGAGTAGGCATGCCCAGAGGTAATCAGTTAGTGCAGGTGAATTGCTGCATGCTAACCAATTAACACATGGTTAGCATGAGAGCCCTTACTACCTAGTAAATAAGTGGTGGTAAGGGCTCCCAAGCTAATGGCCATGTGCTAATCGGGAAATTAGTACATAGCAATTAATACAGAAAGGGCCCTTGGAGTGGAGGAGTGGCCTAGTGGTTACAGCACCGGTCTTGCAATCCAGATGTGGCCAGTTCAAATCCCACTGCTGTTCCTTGTGATCTTGGGCAAGTCACTTAACCCTCCATTGCCTCAGGTACAAACTTAGATTGTAAGCCCTCTTGGGACAGAGAAATATCCAGAGTACCTGAATGTAACTCACCTTGACCTACTACTGAGAAAGGTATGAGCAAAATCTAAATAAATAAATATGCTAAAAAGTGGCCTGCAGTATCAGTAGTACAAGGCTTTCTCACACAATGAGACCACTTTTAGTGCAGCTGTAAAATACCTGCATTCCCCATTTTCCCTATTAATGGCCACATGCTGATTTCCCAATTAACGTCTGTCCTTTAGCACCTGAGCCCTTACTGCCACTTATTTACCAAGGGATAAGAGCTCACATGTTAACCACGTGCTAATCAGCATGTGGCAATATAGTTGCACTAACCAATTAGCGAGAGTTGCAACTATTGTCCAACCCCAAACACACATCAAAAATGGAATTACTGCCTGGGGCATGCAGTAGTCGGGCGGTAGTTCCAATTTGGTGCATGTTGGATGTGCATAGGCGCCTACATGCCTTAGTGTGTTTTAAGCCTGTAAAATGTATTGGATATTTTCCTTTTGTAATTATGTCTGAAGTGTATTTCTCCTATTTGCTTAAAGCTGTTACACAGAACTAAGGGGCTGTTTTACTCCAACACGCATCCAATGCACATCAAATTGGCTTTACCACCTGGCCACCACATGCCCTGGATGATAATTCCATTTTTGAAGCGTGCCCAAAACACACGGTAGAAAATATTTTCTACTGTGGAGCGCTTACCCTGCAGTAATCGGCAATTTGCGTGTGCTGGACACACCGCCCGGTTAGCACGTGAGACTTTACTACTAAGTCAATGGGTGCCGTTAAGGTCTCAGGCTGAAAATGGATGCATGCTGGTTTTCATTTTGCTGCACGTCTGTTTTCCGGCAGAATAAAAATATCCGTTTTTTCCAGGTTCGTTGAGGAAATGGACCAGCACACATCTAAAACACGCACCAACAGCAGTGCAGGCCCCTGAGTGTTTTTTCTTTAGGTTGACACAAACAGGAAGCAAGAAACAGTATATATTTGTAACCTTGTTGACTGGGCTCTGATTGGCACAGGAGCTCATTTCATTTGGACTTTACTGGTTTTGAGTTCAGTCTTAGCCAGGAAGAAAGAGAGACAGATATCTTTGCTGAGGCTCAGTGAATTATATGTTTTGATCTTCCCAGGTTCTGTTTAGACAGTATATACATGTTTAGTTAGTGTTATAATTGATCCATATTTCAGTTACCTGTTATTGTTTGCCAATTACACATTTTTGTCCACTGTTCCAGGTTATGATAATAAACACAATTGTTTGTTTGTTCTGCCTGTCTGGACTGATAAAAAATCCTGGTGGTTTATGTGTTGGGTCTGTGAGTGCTTTCTGGGAATTGTGGGACCACTGGGTATGTGGCTCCAGCAAACCTAGAAATTATTGGGGATAATTGGAGAGTGGAAGACTCGCCCAGAGGTAGTTGTGACTCACTCAGTGGGAGGAGGGTGCTAGTCTAGAGCATAAGTTGCAGGTGCAGGTGGACCTGATCTATGCTGGGGATAGACCCTCTAAGTGGCTGTGGGGTAACCCCAGGCAGATGGCTAGGCATTTTGTGACAGGCCCCAAAATGGGAAATGCAGCCATTTTTCAGCTATGCTAAAAGTGACTTCAGCTCATGGGATAACCCCCCATGCTACTGATACCGCAAGTCACTTTTTAGCACAGCTTATTAAAAGGACTCTTAGATTGTGAGCTCACTAAAGACAGAAAAAGTACCTACATATAATATTTGTAAACTACTTTGATTGTACCCACAGAAAGTCAGTATATTAAATCCATGACTTTTTACTCTTTATCCCTTTAGTAGTGAGGTAATAATAACTATGGCATGAAAAAGTGATAAATATTTATTTTATTCAAAATTTTATGAGTAATGTAGGTATATTGGTGGTTATGTTGTTGACAGGGAAATTATATACTGTATATCACCAAAAATGTTTTATTATAGAATTTTGTGGCTTAAACCATGACAAAAGTATGGAGTTCCTTTATTAAGCAGCGGTAAAAAGTGGCCTGCGGTGGTGTGGACGCATGAAATTAGCGCGCACTGAGCAAATTTTTACTGTGGCTGGGGAAAAGGGCTTTTCAAATTAGGGGCAGTAAATGGCCGTGCGGTAAAATCAAAAGTAGTGGGTGACTATTTACTGCCTGAGCCCTTACCACCACCCATTGATCTAGCGGTAAAAGCTCATGCACTGGTTGTGCGGTAATCAGGTAATGCACGCCAATGTGGCCATGCTGATTACTGCCGGGAATGCCCCGACAGTAGAAAATAGAAAAAATACTTTCTATCATGGGAAACAGCTCACACCAACTTTGAAACTACCGCATGGTGCTCGCGCTACCCCTGTGGTAGTGTTGATTTGGTGTGTGCTACCTGCATGTTATCCCTACCAGTGCTTAGTAAAAAGACCCCCCTATATTTTTTTAAGGATTTTAGGGTATTTGTGTGGATATATAAATAGTTCAATGTATATTTATAATTTTAAAAAGGTCTATGTAGAACTTGAGGTTTGAATTTGAAACTGTTGCAAATATGTCAGAGCATGCATGCAAGAAAAGAACTTTTATTGAACTTCATGCATCTTGCTCAGTTACTAGGGAAACTGAGGTTTTTGTGAGGAGAATGGTTGTGACAGGTAAGGAAGGCAATTGTCTGTGAAAGGGCTGTGTAAGAGAGGTTTAGAAAGTAAGTTGAAAGTAGCTGAATTCATCTGAGAAAAGCTTGAAAAGTGTTTTCTGATTTATCTATAGTGAGCAAGAGAGGGATTTTGTATGGAACAGCTGAGTTTCTGTTCTGAAGTATCTGTTAGATTGACTGGTGTATGGGATCAGTATCAGTGTTGAGTGTGTGAATGATTGGAAGATTAATTGTGATAGATTTTTTTTTTTTAATTCTAGCGACTTATGACTTAGCAATGAATGTTTGTTACCAGAACTGCATAGTACTAGAATTTCGATGCCTGTCAGAAGTGACTATTATTAGTGCTCCGCTGATTACCTGAGATGGTCACATCTGCAGCATGTGTTGTGACTGAAGTATTTTTGATAGTCTGGTGCTGAGATCCTTTTAACTGTACGCTGCTGCAATGTTTAGGCTCTGGCCTAGGAACATCAGGCCGTGGCTTTAAGACCCAATGCACCCAAGCTGATGAAATGATGCTGCTTGCGAGGTGGCTCCCAAACAGCATTATTCATTTTCCAAGGCAGTCAGAGATTCTTTTATGAGGTTTTGAAATCAGAGAAAAAGAATGATCTGAGACCAAGAGTACAGAAGGACTGAATACTAGGCAGAACAATCCCCTCAACTGCACCTTGAGTAGAGAGAGAGAGAGAATACATAACAACATTTTACAAACATCGCTTCTATATATTTTCCAGATTCTACTACTACTACTACTATTTAGCATTTCTATAGTGCTACAAGGCATACGCAGTGCTGCACAAACATAGACGAAAGACAGTCCCTGCTCAAAGAGCTTACAATCTAATAGACAAAAAATAAATAAAGTAAGCAAATCAAATCAATTAATGTGAACGGGAGGGAAGAGAGGAGGGTAGGTGGAGGCGAGTGGTTTACTACTACTATTTAGCATTTCTATAGCGCTACAAGGCATACGCAGCGCTGCACAAACATAGACGAAAGACAGTCCCTGCTCAAAGAGCTTACAATCTAATAGACAAAAAATAAATAAAGTAAGATTCTCACTGGCTTAGTAGGCTTACAAAAGTTTAAACTGTGTATAGAAGAACTATAATTTTTATATTTCTTATAGAAGGATCAAGATCTTAAGGGGGGAAAGTATCAACATGGGCTACTATTAAGTTGGGTTTATTTTACCACAGGTCAGATTATTTTACCACAAGCTGGGTTATTTTAGCACAGGGTTCCATTCTATCGTGCAACAAGACCCTGTTCTAAAATAACCTGACTTGTGATAAAATAATCCAACTTAACAATAACACACATTGATAACTTCCCCCCTAAGTAATAATTCTGTATGTACTATATTGTCTACAAGGAAACACATTTAAATGCACATTTCTGTCATAAATAAAAAAAATTCTCCCTGTACTTGAAAAATGTGCTTACTTTTAACTAAAGTATATGATTTATGATGCAATATAATCATGAACCAACTATATGGTTCACTTTATTTCAGCTGCAGATGAAGAAATATCATTCACATTGAAACCAGGAAAATATTATAGTTTATGATTCATTTAGGGATATTGTTATGAATAGCTGCACTTGATTATAAGGGAATGTGGTCATAAAATGAAAGCACTAAGAATTATTGAAAATTAGCTCAGAGGTTGAAGGTACATTGATGCATATTCATAAGTCTTGAGTCTATTCATTAGAGTGTGTTAAAGCTAACAGAAGCATTAATGTATATTAAAATCTATGTAAGACAGAGTGCAAGGTGAGCCCAGCGAGAGCTATTTGATCATAGGGTCAGCAGTTAACACAAGGTAGAAGAAAGCAGACTTCTCTCCTGCTTCTGTTATTAGAATAGGTTGACAACTGGAAGTAGGAAGGGAGATGGTCTTCTGCTGGATTAAGGAGCCCTTGTACTAAAGGCCGGTAGGGCTACCACTGCATTGGTGCGCAGAAAATCGGGCTTACTGCCGGGCTACTGAAGAAGTCCTGCGGAAATCCCAGCCTCTGCCGTGCACCAGCTCCAGCGTTGGAAAATGCATTTTTATTTTCTAGCACCAGGGGGCTTATCGGGCAGTAACTGGGCAGCTTTGCACACTGCCCAGTCACCACTGGGTTAGGGCGGGAGCCCTTACTGCTTCCTAAATGGGTGGTGATAAGGGTTCCCTGGGAAATGGCCACATGGCAAGTGGTTCACTTACTGCAGGGCCATTTTCCTTTTAAAAAACAAAAAGCCTTTTACCCAGTGCAGTTAAAAGGAGGCCTCGGCATGTGGTGAATCCATGAGCTGATGCTACCGCAGGGCACCTTTTACTGCAGCTTAGTAAAAGGGACCCTAAGTTAGCTAGTGGAAAGGGTTCTTTGGGGGATTTATGAGACTGGTTCTCACTGAAGCAGTCTGTGGTGGCTAGTTCTTTTGGGAACAATTGCTGATGTGGATGAATCCTTTCTTGGGATAAGGCATCATCATGAAAACAAAAGAGGGTATTTTTGTCATCAACTGCCATGGAAATATATTGATTCCTTCTTTGGAACTGGGATAGCTAATGTAAATTGTAACTATCGCAAATCGCAGTGGGTACCACATATTGGCTATAAATGGCACTCAAAAATTGGCACCTGAAAAAATTGGTGCTAAACACTATTCTATAAAGGGCACTCTGGAATGATCACTGTGTGTAGAATAGTACTTAGATCCAATTTCTGTGCCTAAAATTGAATTAATTACTAACTCGCTCCAGTCTATTAAGTACAAAATATCTTTATTGAACACATATGCTTCAAAATAATGCACATGTATTTAAAATCAACTATAATAAAAATACTCACTCGTACCTTTCATACACATTCATTCATTCATAGTACCTGTCTAGTGGATTATACATGTATATACTGCTCATGTTGTTCTTTCTTATACTACTTGTGCTTTTACGTTTGATTATATTCTCAATTAAATAGTGCTTCCCTAGATATCGTAGCACCACTCATTACATAAATGCTTGTCACTTCACAAAACACAAGTGATCTCAACAATCTTGGAAGAAACAGTCTCTGACGCTGACATCTGTGATTTCCCAGTTCCACAATGAATTTCTGGAAGTTGTTGTAAGTTTCTAGCATTGTTCTCAAAATAAATCCAACAACTTTCAGTCGCCTTCAGGTACTTGATGAACAGAATGAATCTATCGCTCCCACATCTGCTGTGAACTTTGTTCTGATGCAAACATCGGTCCTAAAATTGAATGCCAGTATTTCCACCAGCTGAAGTCTTGTATAAATCCCAAAGCCCAATGCTTGGCTCAAAAAGTCTCTAGCCAAAGTGGATATGGGTATGTGTATCTGATAGATCCTACTATAATTCCATTAATCTTACTGACTGTTGAAATTGTAAGATTGAGAAGATTTCAGAAGTTGGGTGTATATATGATTAGTGGAAAACCCAACTCATGGCATTTCGGCACATAAATGGTGCTATTCTATAACACTGCGTGCAAATTTATGGAACATCCCTGACCTGCCCCTCCCCTGGCCACCTCCCTTTTGAATTGAACACTATGGGATTTAGGCACCCAGTGTTATAGAATAACTTGCAAGCAAATTAGTGCCAATTAACTTCAATAATTGATTGTTAATGCCAATTAATTGACAAGTTAATGGCTCATTAACCAAGTTAAATGTGCATGCATCTTGAATTCATGCCAAAATGTCAGCACCATGTATAGGATCCAGGAGATTATGTGATAATGCACACAAAATTGCATTTTAAAGACCAGTGCATTAAAGGATTATTGCATTTGAATTAAAATAAATGTGTTAGTGTCTGACTGTAATACAGGCTATTGTTGCCCATATTTAGAAGTTAAGGCTATTATTTTAGAAACATATCCACTTGTAAACAGTGGTGCTTACTTGTCTGTATCACATACATATATAAATACTGTTTTCACAAATCCACTGTTTATGAGTGGAGATTCACACCACGTAGAGATGTCAAGGTGGCATGGCTAGGTCTAGGTGTAGGTGTGGCTTGAGTGGGACTAAAATCTACATTTGCATTCCCATTTTTACAAAGGAAATGCACGTTTGGGGAAAAATTCCCATTCAGGTTTTACACCATCTCAAAGGTACAACATACGTTTTTTAAAAGTGCTTATTTTGGCTAAGTCTTTACATAAGGGACAAGGGAGTTATTCTTCTTAATGCCCTGCAGTTTACTTCCTCCTCCAAAATGAAACCAAATTAAAACTGCAGTCTCACTACTTAATTAGCAGCAGATTTGACCTCACTACTTAACTGAGTAGGTTTATAAAATGTGGCAGCTATGTGTGGATGTGGCATCTCTAATCACTTGGAAGTTGGAGTAGCAAAGTGGTTAGAACAATGCTTTCAAAGTGTGATAAACTGGGTCCAATGCCTACAACTGCTCCTTTTGGATCACAGCAAATCAGACAACTCTGCCCTCCCCCAGGGTTGGAAAGCACCACTGTATATCGCATTTTTAGTCTGTTATTGAAATGGAGATGGGGGAAGACACTGCTTGCCCTGGGATTGGTAGCAAGGAATGGTGCTACTGATTGGGTTTCTGCCAGGTACTTGTGGGCTGGATTGGCCACTGTTGGAAGCAGGATACTGGGCTAGATGGACAATTGGTCTGATTCAATATGGCTATGCTTATGTTCTTTTATGTAAATACCAACAACTCCATGTGAAACCTTCCAGATCCATGCTGTTCATTTTGCCTATATATATATTTTTTTCTTTTTTTTGTAAAATGGCTGTTTCAGCAGCTACATGTGCACTCTTGCAGGCATTTCAGAAAAGGCAGATAATTTTGTAAAATACCACTAGAACTGAGTGCATTCCCACTTGGATGTCTTAGTTTTGATCTCTAAAGTCAATGAAAACTGGGGTTCTAATCATGGGCCTGGTGCATATAGCAGCTTTGGCATAAAGTAGTTGCTTCTTAGCAGTTGCCAGCTCATGCATCCAGAGGAATAAACACTGTACATTTTCTCTTATTATACATGATTGAATAGACTAAAATTCAATGAATAAAACCTTTGTGATTTCTTCTCAATATTAAACAACAGATGGCTGTACTATAGAGATGGCTACATCATTCTGTGTGAGAGAAGGGATCTTAGGGGAGAAATTCAATTCATGCATTGACATGCATATTTCAGTCCTCCTGGAACTTTAGGTGCAGCTTATAGAATATTCTTAAACATTTTTTTTCAGTACAATTTTTTTTAGGTGGGATTTATAGAACTCACTTTGATATGGAAAATTCCCCTCCACATGTAAACAATCATATTTTGCAATCACCCACAGAAGGTGATCTCTCCACAGGAGAACCAAAGACAAACGTACAAACAGTGGATCTAATAAAAGTCCTCTCACAGTTGGTGTCTTTCTAAACAAGGTCTTTATTCAAATCAATAAAAACAACCCGACACGTAACGTGTTTCGGCAGAGACCACATTGACTCGATTGCTCCCACCTGAGATGTGTTCTTGACCAATTAATGGTCCAGATATCTCTGTTAACAGTTAATTGACTGTGAGGCATCTGATTTACAAGGTATTTTGCATCAAAAATCAATAGACCCCTGACACAGACCTTCACGGCCAAAACACGTTACATGACGGGTTATTTTTATTGATTTGAATAAAGACCTTGTTTAGGAAGACACCAACTGTGAGAGGACTTTTATAACAATCATATTTTAGCATGTACAAAACCATGATTTTTTTTTACATCTATGAGCTGATATTGATACACAAGATATACTGACTTCCACTAAAAAGTCACATTCACTTAGGTGGAATCCTTCCAGAAACCAGAATATTTTGAAATTCAATTGAAAGCAAAATATTTAGTAGTTTATGATTAGATTTTGGTAAACATTGTGTAAAGAAGGTAGATTTCAAAATGACAGCTGTGTCCATCCACCATTTTGGAAATAATGTTCCATACATTGCACCAGAAAGTTTGGACAATGATAAAATGTGGTCATGATTACCAATGCCTGACTTGCATGACCAACAGATAATTTAACTAGCATAGCTTTAAATCTACTAGTTTTTAATTCCTATGGTTGTTCATTTTATAGTATGTCCAAGTGTGACTTTGAAAACATTCAGTTTAGTTGCATATGATATCTTACAGTTATGTATGAAATGTTCCGATATGTTTGATTCTGTGAAATTTAGAAATTTCTTTTTTCCTAACAATGATAATTTTCAAATAAGAGTGGGTTTAATAGCTGATGAGTAGATAATTGTTAATTAATTAATTTATTTGTTACATTTGCATCCCATATTTTCCCATCTATTTGCAGGCTCAATGTGGCTTACATAGTGCCGGAGATGCATTCGCAGACTCCGGTGTGAACAATTACAAAGTGGTGTTGTGATAATAAAAGTTCATGTGGAGCAGTCAATGGAAGAGTTGTGTTATGTCCATTACGTACTTTACTTTTGTTGTGTTGCAGAGATCTGGCTATTAGGTTGGGTCGATAGGGTATGCCTTTTCAAACAGGTTGGTCTTTAGTGATTTCCAGAAATTTAGGTGGTCATATGTTGTTTTCAAGGCTTTCGGTAATGCGTTCCACAGTTGTGTACTTATGTAGGAAAAGCTGGATGCGTAAGTTGATCTGTATTTGAGACCTTTGCAGCTAGGGTTGTGCAAGGCCAACAAGATCTGAAATGAAAATATTCCTTATTTTAGCAGCTACTATAGAGGAAGTAAGCCCTGTGATACAAGAGAGTGGTCTATTTTTGACAGACTGAACAAGTGTGAAAAAAAAGGTGAATGCTTCATCAGTAGGGCGAAGCAGCCTTCAGCATCTATAAACCTTCCAGTATTTATCATGTGGTACATAATTCAAAGAAAATTAGAAGGGCATAACTTGCTATGTGATTACCTATCCTTGATCAAATCCAGTGGCTGATTAAAATCAGCACTGATTATCCAAGAAATATGACAAGATTCTAGGGCCTGTGTAAAACTCTCTTGAAAAGAAATAAGGTAAGTCAGCAATAGTATACTGAAAATCACTAATTTAGGATTGGAAATATCAACAGTAACCTTGATTTGCCTTCCTTCAAAGTCAGTAAATTAGTATATAACAGATGAATGCAAAAACTTAGGCACCCCTAGTCAAACTATATGTTTCAGTGAAGCCCTAAGTGAGTAGAATCTGACATCTCTACATCTCTTTCTGCAATGTTTAATTCATATGTACTATTTTTTGACAGTTTTTATAGATTTAAAATAAGAGAACAGTTAATATGAAAGGTGTAAAAGTTTGGATGACCTTCTAGTTCATTCCATTTCATTTGTCATGTATTATTTCTTATATACCATAAAAGCCTTGTTTTTATTATGGCATAAACAGAGGGATGACCTAACAATTTATGTGGTTTGCAGCACTGCAACTAAAGCTAAATGTTGGCTGATATTTTCACATATTTTAAATAGAAGGAAAAAGAGGAGGTGTTTGCCAATGATATCAATCAACACTAAGGACCCTGTTTACTAAGCTGCGCTGTAGGCGCGATAACATTTTAGCATGCACTGAAAATTAGCATGTGCTAATGATAGAGACACTTTATATTCCTATGGGTGGCTGTAGCATTTGCATGCACTAAAAGGTTTGCACATATACAGCGCAGCTTAGTAAACAGGGCCCTAAGGGGCCTGTTTGCTAAGGTGCGTTAGTGTTTTTAGTGCACACTAAAAATGAGAGCGTGCTAATGTTAGTGCATGCTAATTTTTAGCGCACAATAAAAACACTAGTGCACCTATAGCAAGGCTTAGTAAACAGGCCCCTAAAGAGTGTGTGTACAATTGACAGTGTTTTCTGAGGCTTTTCCTCCTTGATACAAAGATATGCACACACAAATAATATCCTGTCTAATAAAACGTACCTCCAACGCTCTGAAGCTGACTGCGTGGCTGTCTGGCTGAGGCATTCCTGCGCTGCTCTGCTGTAAGGCTACTGAACTTCATGTAGTTCCGGGAACATCAGCCGCAGCACTGACCAACCACACGAGGACCCGCCCCTGCTGCCCTCGCCGCAACTCCACACCCCCCCAGGTCGCCGCCACCAGGCGTGTAGGCTCGGCCCTTTTCTCTCTGTTAGCTATGGTCCCGCCCTCATTTCCTCTTTCCGCAATGAGGGCGGGACCAGAGTTAATACAGAGATAAGGACTGAGGCTGCACTTCTTTAAACACTGCTTTCCTGTGAAGATGATTTTTAAAACTTGGAGCGAGTGTGGCTGGAACTGGGAGGAAGGGAGGGACGACGACCCTAGAAAAGGGAGGGAAGGAGGGGGACCCTGAAACTCGGATGGAGGGGGGGAGGGAGCGGGGAGGGGGTGGGAGGGGCAGGGCAACCCTGGAACTCAGAGGGAGGGAGGGAGAGAGGGGCGATCCTGGAACTTGGAGGGAGGAAGGGGGTGACCCTGGAACTCGGAGGGAGGAAGGGAGGGGTGACCCTGCAACCTGGAGGAAGGGAGGGGGTGACCCTGCAACCCAGAGGAAGGGGGGTGACCCTGCAACTCAGAGGGAGGAAGGGGGGACGACTGGAACTCGGAGGGAGGGGGTGACCCTGCAACTCGGAGGGGGGGCAACCCTACAACTCGGAGGGAGGGAGGATGACCCTGCAAATCGGAGGGAGGGAGGGAGGGGTTGCCAACCTGGAACTCGGAGGGAGGGGGGCCACCCTGGAACTTGGAGGGAGGGAGGGGGACGACCCTGGAACTTGGAGAGAGGGAGGGGGATGACCATGGAACTCGGAGGGAAGGGAGCGGGATGACCCTGGAACTCGGAAGGAGGGGGGATGACCCTGGAACTTGGAAGGAGGGGGGACAACCCTGGAACTCAGAGGGAGGGAGGGGGACAACCCTGGAACTCGGAGGGAGGGGGCCCATGGCACACACTCTCATTCTCACACACACACTCGCACCCAGTCTCACTCTCTCTCTCTGTCACACACACACCACATTCACTCTCTCTCTCTCACACAGTCAGTCTCACACACACTCTCTCAAACATACACACTCCGAGGAAAACCTTGCTAGCGTCCGTTTCATTGGTGTCAGAAACGGGCCTGTTTTACTAGTATATACAGTATATATATAAATAGTCTGGCTGATATTCTGCCTGCAGTGGTCAGCATTTTTTAAACGACTGTTGCCAACTAAATTAGCCCTGAATATTCAGTGTCAGGCTATGTGTAGGCACTAGCGCTGAGTATCTATTGCTAATTTTATATGGCCTGGCCGCCGTAGCTTATGTAGGTCCTGGCTGACATTCAGCTCCCTCTCTGATCCCTTGTCCTTCCTGCCTCCCCTACGACTTAACCACCTGCCATTACTATCACACCAATAGACCTTCACCAAATACACAACATGGGATCACAAATTAGAAATAAAAATATTTACACACAACTTGAATTGGGAACCCCAAGAAGTTAAATTTAACATTTACTACAACACTGGAGAAATAAAAATAGAAATGCATTTCCTTCTCTATAGAACACAATGCAAAGACATTTGCTATACACATTTCCCAAAGCTAACATATTCCATTTAAAACAATCAAAATAAAATGCTTTTTTCTACCTTTGTTGACTGGATTTTTATTTTTTCTTTATGTTGGTTCCAATTTCCTGTCTGTTGTCTACTAATTCTCCTTGACGTGTTTGCTGTCCATTTGTCTTTTCTCCTCTCTGCTGTCTATTCCCTCACTACATCTACCTCTAATATATTGATCATTCCTTTTTAGCTCTTTCCTCTTTTTTTCTTTTCCACCTGCCAACTCAAATTTCACCCTCTTTCTCATCCTTCTTCTCCCATCTCACTCCTTCCCCAGCCTTCCATTCCCTTTCATCTTTAATCTACTCCACATTACCATATTTCTATCCTCTGTAATCAAT
Organism: Microcaecilia unicolor; assembly: GCF_901765095.1. NCBI lineage: Eukaryota > Metazoa > Chordata > Amphibia > Gymnophiona > Siphonopidae > Microcaecilia > Microcaecilia unicolor. The sequence continues at coordinate 590,671,832 of NC_044032.1, forward strand.
ATCATCTCATCCATTTTCTTGTCACCCTCTTCCTCCCCCTCCTGGCCTCTCTCAGATGGTTCCACCATTCCCAGTGTCTTCCTCCCTCCACCATTCTAGCCCAGCACCTGCTCCTTTCTTTCCTCCCCACCCTCATAGTTTGACTTCTCCTTGTCCCTTCTCTCTTCCCTCCTGCCCTGTCCCCCATGGTCCAGCATTTCTCCTTCTCTCTTCCCTCTCTTCCATTATCTGGCATTTCTCCATCTGCTCCTGGATCCAACATCTCACTCACTCCCCTCTCCACCTCCTGTGCATCTTTCCCTGCCTCTCATCCCACACCCTATCCTACATATCCCCCTCTCTCCCATTGTCCACCATCTCTCTCTCCCCCTCTCTTGTACCCAACATCTCTCTTCCCCTCCCTCCCATGTAGCATTCTTTCCTGCCCTTCGCCATGTCCAACATTTCTGCATCTCTTCCACTGTCCACCATCTCTTTCCCTCCCTCCCTTGTGCCCCAGATCCAACATATCTCCCTTCCTCTCCTCCACTGTCATCCATTTCTCCCTCACTCCCCCATGCACCATCTCTCCCTCCCCTTCACCCCTATGTCCAACATTTATCCCTTTCTTGCCCCTCCCTCTCCATACAAAATTTCTCCTCCCCCCTCTACTCCCATATACAAGATTTCTTCCTTTCTTGTCCTCTCTTCCACTTGGAAGCAACTCTCCCTTCCTCCCCTCCACCCCATGTCCAAAATTTCTCCCTCTATCTCCCTCCCCTCTCCCCCCTGTGCAGCATCTCTCCGCCATATGCAACATCTCTTGCCCCTATCTCCCTCATGCAGCATCTCTCCTTCCCTCTCCCACGCAACACAAAACCCTCCCTGTCTCTTCCTCCACTACCTGTACATCTCTCCCATCTCTTATATAGGCCTGTGACAGTGATTCCCATACATTGCCTACTGCTAACCAGGAAGCCTCAACTCTGTCATGTCCTGCCCAGGAACAAGCAAGAAAGTGCAGCAGCAGCAGCAGAGGGGAGGCTTCCAGGTTAGCGGTTAGCAGCAGGCAGCATGTGAGAATCTCTGTCACTGCCATGGACCTATAGAAGAGAGCTCGCAACAGAGGCCAGTCTGACCCCCCCCCCCCCCCCCCCCAAGCCAGTGCTGTCAAGCAGGGCTGCTGGATGGGCCTGAAGTAGGACATAAACCATAGAAGAGCAATGTCTCTTTTACCTAGCTGGCAGAGCCTATCAAGGAGAATAGTATGGTTGGGTAGGGTTAATCCATCTGGTTTGTGGTTTTGGTTGCCTCTAATTGATGGGTACTGCTTATTTGGATCCCTTATTCTATCTGTTGTTCCTAATTCTTTTACTATTGTTGTTTTTTTAAAATAATTTATGTATAAGATTATATATATACAATTCCGAGAGAAAAGACTGATTCAAATACAATATAAAGAATAATACACCAGAAAAAGATTTACAGTAAATCTGTCCTACCAGTCCACAACTGGAGAGGGAAGAAGGACAAAATACCAGGAAAATTATACTATATAAGTAAATAAGAAAGGAGTTTGCATTTCAAACATTAATGAAAGTAATGGAGTAGACATTGGTAGTTCTAAAGCCGGTTAGGACAATATCACAGGGGATTTAGGGTCCACAAAAGTCTTTGTATGCTCAGGATCAAAGAAAATATATTTAATAGAATTAAATTTTATTACACACTTACAAGGATAATTTAACCAAAAACATGCTCCCTGTCGTAGAGCCAAGAATAATTATCAACGCTTCTGTGTCACCCTTGCCACATCCAGAAAGACTCTTACCCCCCCCCCCCCCCCCCCCCCGTTTACTAAGCCGCACTAGCAGATGCCACATGGCAGTGCCAACACAGTCCATTCAAAGTGAATGGGCTGTGTTGGCATTATTACACAGCAGCCACTTTGCGGCACTGTAGCCATTAGGCGGCTTAGAGGGGCATAATTGAACGAAAATGTCTATCTCCATGGGTGTTTATCTCCGAGAACGGGTCCGTGAAGGGGCGGACCGAACCGTATGTTCGAAAAAAATAGACGTCCATGTTTTATTCGACAATTTGTGAGCTGGGCGTTTTTGTTTTTCAGTGATAATGGAAAATGAAAGCGCCCAGCTCAAAAATGAATAAATCCAAGGCATTTGTTCGTGGGAGGGGCCAGGATTCGTAGTGCACTGGTCCCCCTCACATGCCAGGACACCAACCGGGCACCCTAGGGGGCACTTTTACAAAAACAAAAAAAAGGTAAAAGAGCTCCCAGGTGCATAGCACCCTTCCCTTGTGTGTTGAGCCCCCCAAATCCCCCTCAAAACCCACTGCCCACAAGTCTACACCATTACTATAGCCCTAAGGGGTGAAGGGGGGCACCTACATGTGGGTACAGTGAGTAAGGGAGGGGGGGTTGGACGACTAAGCATTAAGCTGCACAATTGTAACAGGTAGGGGGGGATGGGCCTGGGTCCACCTGCCTGAAGTCCACTGCACCCCCTAACAACTGCTCCAGGGACCTGCATACTGCTGCCAGGGAGGTGGGTATGACATTTGAGGGTGAAATAAAAAGTTGTGAAACATCATTTTTTGTGGTGGGAGGGGGTTAGTGACCACTGGGGGAGTCAGGGGAGGTCATCCCCGATTCCGTCTGGGGGTAATCTGGTCATTTAGGGCACTTTTTGGGGCCTTATTCGTGAAAAAACAGGGTCCAGGAAAAGTGCCCTAAATTCTAGCTACAAACGCATACTTTTTTTCCATTATCGGCGAAAGGCGCCCATCTTTCCTCGGCCGATAACCACGCCCCAGCTCCACCTTCGCCACGCCTCCGACACGCCCCCCGTCAACTTTGTACGCTTCCGCGATGGAGTGCAGTTGAAAACGTCCAAAATCGGCTTTCCATTATACCGATTTATTCGTTTTTGTGAGATAAACGTCTATCTCCCGATTTGGATCGAAATCTAGGCGTTTTTCTCTTTCAATTATAAGGTGGTTAGTAAACAGGTGGATTACTTTACAATACAGTCTATGCAGGTCTACCCAAATTCCAGTTGCATCACTTACAAACACTACAAAACTCAGCAGCTAGGAGTCTTCTTAGAGCTGAGCACTTTGATCCAGTCACACCTCTTCTTATTAAACGTCATTGGTTGCCAGTTTTCTATCGGGTATGGTTCAAAATTCTTTTTCTAACTCAACCCCTCTATTCAGAAGAACCAACTTACTTATCTGGCTTTGTCATTTCTTATAAACCCTCACGTCCTCTCAGATCTCTAGATTCTAACTGCTTAGTGTTACCTTCACCTAGGCAGGCTCATTACGAGTCTACTCAGTCATCTGCTTTTTTTCTTTCTATCTCCAAGTCTTTGGAATGGTCTCCTCCGCGTGTTAGAAAAGAACTTTAAGGTGAAATTGAAAACGTATTATTTTCAGTTAGCTTTCTGGACCTCCCTGTCCTGAAATTGTGTCTGGTGGTTGGTCTTGACAGCCTGTATTTTTTTACTTTGTGCTTTGTACTTGTTTTTTTCTTTCTTTCTTTCTCTACTTTTATAATGGATGAATGATGATATACTTTCCTTTTTATTATGGCATTCCTATCCTTTTAAAAATGTTGTTATTTCAAATTTGTTAACTGCTTTGACCTTGTTTGCAGTAATGGTGGTATATCAAGCCTTAAATAAACATAAACATTTTCCTAGTTAAATTATTTTCCATTTTCTGTTTTATTTGTATTTATCAATCTTTGGGCCATGTTTACTATGCTGCGCTATAGGCGTGCTATCGTTTTTAACACGTGCTAACACTAGAGACACCCATATATTCCTATGGGTGTCTCTAGCATTAGTGTGTGCTAATTTTTAGTGCACATGAAAAAAAGTAGTGTTCCTTACTAAACAGGGCCCAACACAGCTACCACATTACTATTTTTTAAATTTTTATTTATCAACATTTTCAAAATAAATTCCAAGAACACTCTTGATACAGAAAGAAATTGAAGACAATCACTATATACTTATAAACTAACAATAGTCTAAGTACAATAAGGAAAATCTTAATATAAAGTAATTACCTTTCCTCAAATTTAAAGTCCACAATGGAAGAAGGAAGCAAGGTACAATTCAAGGTAATGAAACCCATAATAACAGGAAAAAAGGAAAGGAAGCATACATTTGGCTTCTAAACTGTACTACGGAGTAGATGTTGCTAGCCTAGAAGATGAAGGGAGCGGAGACACAGCAACTTTAGAATCCCAAAAATTGGTCAAATGACCCGGGTCAAAAAAAGCATATTTCACTGAATTCAACTTTATAATGCATTTCCAAGGCGAATTTAACCAAAAAAGTGCTCCCAATTGCTGTACTTTAGGTCTCAGGTTCAAGAATTGTTGGCATCGCTTCTGTGTAAATCTTGCCACATTAGGAAAAACTCCAATTTTACAATTAAAAAATAAGACATCTCGGTGATAGAAACACAATCTCAGCAACCAGTCTTGATCTAGATCCAAAACTAAAGTCACTATCAAAGTTGCAGGTTTCATACCATAAGTTTCATCCTCTAAGGTTTGAGACACATTCAACTGATCAAAGCAAACTTCAGACTCAGCAGCAATAGGTTGAGAGGAGTCTTTCTTAACAAAACAAACAAAAAAATAAAATGGAACATAATAGATCTTTGAAACAGGAGGAAATGATTGCTCAAGAACTTTTAGAACTTCCAGCATATGCTGTTTAAAAGTTATAAGAAGGGCTACTTTTTTCTCCTAAGTATACTTTCCAGATTTTCTAATTATTTATAAAAAGAGAGAACTGTTTATCAGACAATGTGTGGTAATTTTTTTCAATTAGTTCCATCTTTTTCTCAAAAGCAGAAACATCCTGTTCAGTATTTCCCAATCAAGTCAAGACTGGTCTATCTGAGAGGATAACGATGAAAGTTTTGTAGAAAATGAATTCTCTGATCTCACCAAAGCATCCCAGGTCTGGAAGATAAAACAGGCTTGGTCAGCAATTCTTGTAGTGCTGATTCCTTTTGTGCTGAGGCACTTCCTCCCTCGACATCGCTGGCAGAAACGCCATTGGTTCAGTGCTCCTCAAAAATTAATGAGGCTCCCAGCTGCAGAATACCTCCACAGTAAGCCCCCAATACAGGCACTTCCCCCAAAACTTCCGGTGAGGTCAATGACCCACTGACCACTTCTCTGTGTGCTGGCTCTGTGCTAAAGGTGACATCCGTTTCAAGCATGCGGGGCATTTCACCTTTCATTGCACTGTCTGGCAGCGAAGCAACATTCCCTGATTCCTTTCCCAATGCCAAGAAGCGATCCATTGGGCCAACTGTAAGAGCAGCAGGCACTGTGGGGTAAGTGCATTGCTTGCCTTGGTGCTTCAGCATCAAGGTAATTTGAAGTAATTCCAACAAAGAGATAGTGCCAAGTCGAAGTAAAAGCTGCTTCTCAGTGCTTCCTTCCCACCACATTACCTTATCCTATATCCTTTTATGTCTGGTGATTTTATTTTTCTAATTGTGTTGGCCCTAATCAATGGTTTCAGTTTTCCTTCATCTTCTCTTAACTTTCTTGCCAGGGTTTCCTGTCCATTTGTCATTTTTCTCTACTCTTTTTCTTTCAGTTTTCTTCAATTTATTTTTCTGCCTGTCTAAATTTAATTCATTCATACTATCCAGTCTTTAATTTCCTTTTTTTATTTACTTCATTTCCCTACAGCCTTTCATGTTTCCCTCACCCTGTTTTCACCTATGCCCCTTCCTCTTATTCTCCAGTCTTTCACTAACTCTATCCTCTCTCCCCTTTCCATCCAAAATCTCCCCTCTTTCTTTCCCCACCCCTCCATTCAGTGTTCCCCCTCTTTTATCCCTATCTTTCCATACAGTACCTCCTCTCTCTCCCTATCCTTCTACCTAGCATAGGCTCTCTCTAATCTTTTCCATTCAGTGAGTCCTCTCTCTCTCCCCTTCCTTCCATACAGCATCTTCTCTCTCCCCATCCTTTCATCTAGCTTCTCCTCCTTCTCTCCCCATCCTTCCATCTAGCATCTCCTATCTTTTTCTCCTTATCTTTACATCCAGGATATCTCTTATGTCCCCATTCTTCCAGTGTCTCCCGTGTTTGTCTCCCTCCTTCCATCCTGTGTCTCCCCTCTTTCTGTCCCCATTTTGCCATTGTCTCCCCTCTTTCTCTATCAGCATCTTCTCTCTTTCCAGTCCTTTTCCATCCATGTCCTCTCTTTCTCACTCCATCTTTCCACTCATCTTCTGTCTCTACCCCTCTTCCATCCAGCATCTCCCCTCTTCTATCTTTTCTCATCCCCCTTCTATTCATCAACTTCTGCCTTTCCCTCCCTCCCTCCCTTAATGTGGTGTCTTCTGTTTCATGAGGGCTGCTACTGCTTCTCCCAATGAGCAGCAGTGGCGGCAAAGCAACAAAAAGCAGGCACTGGGTCTTAGTCTTCAAGAATGCGCTGTCAGCTCTGCTGGTTCCCTGTCCCCTCTGATATTAACTTCTAGTTCTGGAGCAGGACACTGACAAAGCTGACAGTACATGCCTGAAGACTGCTGCCCCATGCCTGCTTTTTATTGTTTTGACACTGCTACTGTTTGTCAGGAGAAGCAGTAGCAGTGGTGGCAGTGAGTTCAGCAGTGGCAGAGGCTAAGTGGGAGAATTTCCTGCTTTGGTGGGAATACAGGCGATCTAATCTAATCTAATTTAATCTAATCTGGAGTTTGTATCCCACACAAATCCCATTGGGAGGTTTGAGGCAGTTTACAGTTTGGGGTCAGTTAAGGGATCAAGAAGCAGAGGAGGGGAGGGAAGAGGGGCATAATAAAAGGGTGATGACCCACAAAAGAGGAAGTTTCCTGATGAAAGCAGGAGACTTGGCAGGTTTGGAAGGGCTTCAGCTCTGGCATCGGTCGGGTGAAGGCAGGAGGTGGACCAAGGTCCTGCTGCTAACCTGGAAGTGCTAGCTGCAGAAACACTCCTGGAGTAGCAGAATCCCAGCCTGCTGAAGAGAAGAAGGCAGTTGGCTGTCCTATCTCGGTGTCAACACCTGTCTGTGCTGTGTGCCAGGAGAGTGGAGTCATGCCGATATGACATATACTCTGCACTTGCACAGAAGAAAGACAATAGACATTGGAGGACTGGGAGAAGCAGGAATGAATGAAAGTATGTCCTTCAGTAGTGGAGCGCAAAAGTGGCTGTGGGAAGCCTAGAAGACCATCAAGCGCACACTGCCTGATTACCACACAAGTAGCGTGTGAACCCTTACTGCTAGGTCAATGTTGGTGATAAGGGCTCAGGCAGAAAATAGCCACACACTGCTTTTAATTTTAGTGCACAACCATTTACTGTCCCCACTCTGCACACTTGAATTATTAAATTTATAACTTGACTGCCACTTTTAAAATCATTAAAATATGTACTTTTAATTGCAGGTATCAGTGTAGGTTTCTACAGCATTTACTGAGCATGCACAATTTATTACGCCATTTTGGGGTCATTTGTGGACTCTTTGCTGCCCCCTTTACTTCCCAGCAACCACTGGGGCTTATTTATTAAAAAAAAAACTGCACCATTGCCACACATTTCATGTATGCATGAATGTGCATTTATAACTTATATGGCCCAGACTATTTGAACACATTTTATGGGTCAAACAAAATATTCCCACTTTTTTTTTTAATTCGTCAGTGGCATAGTGCTTCTTTAAACTCCAGGGAGCTAACAAGCTATTCCCTCCCTCTGTGCATGTACATGTAATGTCATCACTTATGTCACTGTGCACACGCATTGCCGTGCATACTCATGGAAGTGTCTCAGGCCCAAATCAGGCCCCAAAACATCCTGGCCCAGAGGCTCTTACCAGCATCTCCAAGCTTTGGGTTCGCCTGGAGCCCCATGAGATGCATTTGGTATCAGGTCTGCCCCCAGTGAGAGATCACTCCCCAGAGCTCCCTTCAGCCTCAGGGGCCTGGTAAAATTTTAAATACAACTTTTTCATCTAATTACAGCAGCAAATGGGAGGATGTGCTCTGGGACTGAAAGAGCAATGTTAGTGGCAGGCAAACTGGCAGCACAGAAGTGCAGAGAGTGTGTGTAGGAGGGGAACAGAAGCTGACAATATTTCTAGGGCTGCATGGACTTAATATTCACAGTGGGGATGTGCATGCAGATGAGTGGTGAACCTTGCAAACATGGAATATAGCAGTAACAGGGAGTACAGAGAAGGGTGCTGCTGAGTGAGTGCACAAGATGTTTCTTTTTGGTCAGAATTCACTAGAAATATCTTGATTTGGATGGTTAATGTATAGACATAACCTGGGAAGAGTGGATGACAAGTGCTTATAAAGTATTTTTCAATTTTTTTGGAAATGGGCTGGGATATGGTAAGCTTGAGTGCCTGGCAGTGTGGCTTTGCCTTTAAAAAATGTTTAGTCTGCTCTGTTCCTACTGCTAAAGTCTGGTTGAGCGAATGCTGCTGCTGGGAGATTTCAATCTGCCGGATGTAGATTGGAAGGTTCCGTCGGCAAAATCGGAGAGAAGTAGACAGATCGTGGATGCTTTCCAAAGTGTTTTGCTCAGACAAATGGTGACGGAACCCACGAGGGAGGGAGCGACGCTGGATCTGATGCTCACAAATGGGGATAGCGTGTCAAATGTCCGAGTGGGTGCCCACCTGGGCGGCAGTGACCATCAAACGGTTTGGTTTGATATGACTGCTGTAGTGGAGGGCAGCCACTCAAAACTCAAAGTCCTGGATTTCAAGCGTGCTGACTTTACTAAAATGGGGGAATACCTGAGGAAGGAGCTGATGGGCTGGGAGGAAGTACAAGAAGTGGAAGGACAGTGGTCCAGGCTGAAAGAAGCTATAAATAGGGCTATAAACCTTTATGTAAGGAAAGTAAATAAAAGCAAGAGAAAAAGGAAACCGAGAAAATAAAGGCTAAAGAGTTGGCGTTCCAGAAATACACAAAAACTCAAGAACAGGAACACGGGAAGGAATACCGGAGGAAACTGAAAGAAGCCAAGAGAGAGATACGTCTGGCAAAAGCGCAAGCGGAAGAACAAATGGCTAGAAATGTAAGGAGGGGTGACAAAAGTTTCTTCAGGTATATTAGTGAAAGGAGAATGACTAAAAAGGGAATTGTGAGACTAAAAGATACTGCGAACCGCTATGTAGATAGTGATGAAGGAAAAGCAAATTTGCTAAATAGATACTTTTGTTCTGTTTTCACAGAAGAAAATCCTGGAGCAGGACCGCGATGGACTGGAAAAAGTACAAATGATAGTGGAGTGGATACAGCATCATTTACAGAAGAGAGTGTGTCTGAACAACTTGTAAAGCTAAAGGTGGACAAAGCCATGGGACCGGACGGGATCCACCCCAGGATATTAAGGGAGCTCAGAGAGGTCCTGGCGGGTCCTCTTAAAGATTTGTTTAATAAATCCTTGGAGACAGGAGAGGTTCCGAGGGATTGGAGAACGGCGGAGGTGGTCCCTCTTCACAAAAGTGGTGATAGGGAAGTAGCTGGAAACTACAGGCCGGTAAGCCTCACTTCGGTTATTGGAAAAGTAATAGAAGCGATGCTGAAGGAAAGGATAGTGAATTTCCTGGAAGCCAATAAGTTGCAAGATCCGAGACAACATGGTTTTACCAAAGGGAAATCGTGCCAAACGAATCTCATTGAGTTTTTTGATTGGGTGACAGGAGAATTGAATCAGGGACGAGCTATGGACGTAATCTACTTAGATTTCAGCAAAGCTTTTGACACGGTTCCCCACAGGAGGCTTTTAAATAAACTGGATGGGCTGAAGATAGGACCTAAAGTGGTGAACTGGATTAGGAACTGGTTGACGGACAGACGCCAGAGGGTGGTGGTGAATGGAGTTAGCTCGGAGGAGGGAAAGGTGAGTAGTGGAGTGCCTCAAGGATCGGTGCTGGGGCCGATTCTGTTCAATATATTTGTGAGTGACCTTGCCGAAGGGTTAAAAGGTAAAGTTTGCCTATTTGCGGATGATACTAAGATCTGTAACAGAGTGGACACCCCGGAGGGAGTGGAAAACATGAAAAAGGATTTGAAGAAGCTAGAACAATGGTCTAAGGTCTGGCAATTAAAATTCAATGCGAAGAAATGCAAAGTGATGCACTTAGGGAATAGAAATCCATGGGAGACGTATGTGTTAGGTGGCGATAGTCTGATAGGTTCAGACGGGGAGAGGGACCTTGGGGTGATAGTATCTGAGGATTTGAAGGTGACGAAACAGTGTGACAAGGAGGTGGCTGTATCTAGAAGGTTGTTGGGCTGTATAGAGAGAGGTGTGACTAGCAGAAGAAAGGGGGTGTTGATGCCTCTGTATAAGTCGTTGGTGAGACCCCATCTAGAGTATTGTGTTCAGTTTTGGAGGCCGTATCTTGCTAAGGATGTAAAAAGAATCGAAGCGGTGCAAAGAAAAGCTACGAGAATGGTATGGGATTTGCGTAACAAGACGTATGAGGAGAGACTTGCTGACCTGAACATGTATACCCTGGAGGAAAGGAGAAACAGGGGTGATATGATACAGATGTTCAAATATTTGAAAGGTATTAATCCGCAAACGAACCTTTTCTGGAGATACGAAGGCGGTAGAACGAGAGGACATGAAATGAGATTGAAGGGGGGCAGACTCAAGAAAAATGTCAGGAAGTATTTCTTCACGGAGAGAGTGGTGGATGCTTGGAATGCCCTCCCGCGGGAGGTGGTGGAGAGGAAAACGGTAACGGAATTCAAACATGCGTGGGATAAACATAAAGGAATCCTGTTCAGAAGGAAAGGATCCTCAGGAGCTTAACCGAGATTGGATAGCAGAGCCGATAGTGGGAGGCGGGGCTGGAGGTTGGGAGGCGGGGATAGTGCGGGGCAGACTTATACGGTCTGTGCCAGAGCCGGTGGTTGGGAGGCGGGGCTAGTGCTGGGCAGACTTATACGGTCTGGGCCCTGAAGAGCACAGGTACAAATCAAAGTAGGGTATACACAAAAGTAGCACACATGAGTTGTCTTGTTGGGCAGACTGGATGGACCGTGCAGGTCTTTTTCTGCCGTCATCTACTATGTTACTATGAATTTAGGGGCTAGTTTGAGGTTTTGGGAGAAAATCCTGATTCCTTAGGTTTATGTTCCCAAAGGAAGAGATCTCAGTCTTCTTCAACCTAATTAAAACTGATGCCTGCTAGTTCTGAGAGTCAGCTGGAAGGTTTTGTTTTTTTACTATTTTGGCCAAGTTTTTCAGAGGAGAATCTTGGAGAGTTTTGGTTGTGAGGGCAGTGCTGTGCTGTTTGGAAGCCTGCCTGCTAGTTTAAAGCTGCCAAGTACAGTGCCTTAAGGGAAGAAAACCACAGCTGTATAGTTTAAAGGCTAACGTTCTGGAACTAAGGCTGCACTGGATGAAGGCTGTTTTCCTTTGGCAAGGGCTACAAGGCAGGATTGCCAGAAAATAGATAGAACAAAATTCTGTCTCTGCCTTTAACAGCCAGGGCCTGAAGATTCAGGTTCCTGGTGAAAGGGCCAAAGGCAAGCTGTCCTTTCCTAGAGGCAGCAATGCTGAAGAGAATTGATGCTAGCAGTGTTTACCTGGAATTGGAAAGCAATTTTGCCTGGAAATGACTGAACCTTGCAACTCTGAAAAGGGTTGGGATTCTACATAGGATACACTGGCCCATCTTTTATTTTTCTCTGTGGTTACCTTGCTAGGCTATAGGTTCTGGCTGAAAACCTAGGTAACACAAAAGAATACACCACAAAGGGAGTAAGACTCTTTTATTGATTTTTAAAGAAGGGAGATCCTGGTTCTTCTTTCTGATTCCTAGTCCAGACTGGTGAGGAGTCTAGCTCACATAAGAGAGCGCACAGAAGGGGAGATACATTTTTGTACAGCGCTGCGTAACCCTAGTAGCACTTTAGAAATGTCAAATAGTAGTAGTAGTAAGTGTTTACACTAATTTTTTGATGTTTTGAAGCTAAGTACGCATCCTAACTTTAAAAGTTATACATACCTGGTTTATCCAGGCATGCCTCTTGCGGTAGTTGAGCTAAGGAGAGTTTGGAAACAAAAGAAAAGGATTTTCATACAAAGCAACACATTTTGGGGTTTAAAATAGAAAACTGGAGTTTGAAAAATAACTTTATCTGATATTTATCTAATGTTCCTCACTGGGGAATTTGAAATATCATAGTACATCAGACTTTGTCAGAATAAGCCTTGGAGTTGAATCTTGAAACACATTGGTCATTTTTATTATGCACTTTAGAAAAGAAAACTTAGTTGTGAATTTTACAGTGTTTAAATGTTGTTCTAACTGAATTTTAAACTCATCTTGCACTTTATGGTCAATGACATGTTTTAAACTGAGTTGTTTTACCACATTTTAAATTATTGTGTGCAATAGACAAGTTTGTTAATTTCAGAGAAACTTGTAGAAATCTCGTTATGCTTAATACTTGTGAGAGTTAACACACACTCTCTAATATCAATGCTGGTTATTTAAAGGCTGTAATGTTTTAGGCCTATATGTGTCTCAGTTTAGGGGAAACAAGCACTTGACCACTGTGATCAATAACATCTCTACTGCTATCCAAACTGAGAGAGCGTTGACACAAAGGGGAACACATTGGAGGAGCTGAAACAGGAACAAGGTTTGAGGGGAGCATAGAAGAGGGGAAGACACATGGAGCACAAGTGGGGAAGGAAAGAGAGGGGGCATACACATACTGGAACACAGGTGAGGGGAAGAAGATGAATGCAGAGGGGAGACCATAGGGGAGGAGACAGAAGCAAGGGGAGACTGTGGGGGCAAGGGGAGATAGGGATCTACAGGGGAGGAAGGGGAAAGATAGGGTAATACTAGACCAAAGGAAAGGGGCGATAGTAGACCACAGGGAGAAGGGAAGTGAGGGGAGATATTAAAAAATGCTAAACTATAGAGGGAAAGGGCAGATACTAGACAATGGAAGAGGGGAGTTACTAGATTATGGAAATGAGGGAGGGGAGAGAGGTAGATGTAATATATGGTAAGATATATTAAATGTTTTTTTTCCTGGGGCTCTGTGGGGGGCTGTTCCAGGGTTTTGGTGGATGGTGCTGGCTGGAAAAGGTTTAAATTTAGTTTGGGAATTTTTAATGGAGTTAGGTGAAGAAAGTGTGAGATGTTTCTTAAATATGTTTTTTTTTTTTTTTACAAAAGAATAACCCATGTTTAAGTGGGGATTGTACTATAACATGTTTATTGCTGTTTGGGTACAGGTTAGGTTAAAATTGACTTTAAAATTCTATCTATAGTAAGTTTTGTATTAACTTCTATGGGGGGAAGGGGAAGCAACCTGTAGATTCAGTTAGGACAGCCAAGATTCTAAACCAAATAGGAAAAAAAAACAGTCTTTAGCTGACAAGCTGATTGGTTGAGGGATGTCAGATGTTCCTCTGGGGGGGGGGGGGGGAGTTGCTAGGGAGACTGCTGAGCTGGAAGAAGAGAACAGGCTGTGTGCACGGAAAGAGAGTGAAAAAAAATGTTTCCTGGGTGTGTGAAAGTTAAGAGAAAAAGTATAGATTTTATGGGTTTAAAGTGAAATAAGTGATTAGAAAAGCAATTAAGACCCAGGCTTATGTGTGCCAGTTACTGAAAGTGAGCTGAGGTGAATGTGAATGTTCCAGTGTTAGCACTGAATTTCAAGAGATAAACCGTGATTTACCATTTTAGGGTGAGAGAGGCTGTGATTTGTGATGGGAATTGTACTTAATGAGAAAGCCTAAGGGTGTCAGGAAATAGTGTGTAAGAATTTAAAGTGTGACAGAGGAGAGGTTGAAGGTGAATTTGATATTTGGAAAAGAAACTTTTAGGCTGTGTCTGTGGGAAAGGTGTGTTGTTTGTGAGAGTTCTGAGTTCAGTACAGGGTTTGGGATCAGGCTGCAGGTTAAGGAATATACAGCCCTGCTTCTTTTTGAGTGTGCTGTATTTTCAAGATAGATCTGATAGCTATGTAGGGAAATGTTATGTCTTTATGTGAGGTCTGTGAGATGGAATGTTGAATCACCATTTGAATATGGAATGGGTTACTGTGTGAGATCCCTGAATGCAGTGCAAAAGCCTTCGGCAGCATTATAGAATAGGGAATTAACAGTGAGAAATAGGCTGTGAAGTGAGTATTCCTGTAAATTATTTTGTTTCAGTACTGAGAACTGATTAAATGTCACCAGAGAGGAGTCAGTGCCTGGACAAGCACAGGGAGTTCAGGGTTTTGCATCTGTTTATTTTCTTTATGTGAGGTTTAGGAAGAAGAAATCGGTGAATTACCCTCTGCAGGATTTCCTGCTGAGCTCCAACGCATGAAAGAAATCATCAAATCAATTCAAACACAGCTAAGTGACATTTGCAAAGGGTGTTGAAAGACATATCATTTTTTTTGTTGGTTTACAACATTTTAAGGGAAAACTAAAGAGCAGAACAACATCAAATATAAAAAATCCATTTTCCTGACTTGCCTAAGTGTTCTGTGTTCAAGTGAGATCCCTGCACAAACATCCATAATACCTATAAAGACTCAAATTCTGACATCAATAGCAAGGAAAGAGTATTAAAACAAATATCTGATTTTGATAAAAAGACAATTTAAATACTTATCTGATAAGGTTCTTTTCTGCCTTTTTAGGTGATTTTGTTGAAAGAAACAGAAAAAGTTAAGGGTATACATGTAGTTCTACATTTGAATGTTGAATAGGTTATTGCAGTTCTATTAGGCCACAAACTAATTGTGAATTTGAGTTTATTTGAATGAAAATTTGCTTGCATTTGTATTCAATAAAGAAAAAGATAATTTGCAAATCTGAAGGTGCAGTTCTTCCATTTCAGGAACAAATCCTAAATTTAGTTTCTTTTCCTCCTTTATTCTTTGAGAGTAAAGGACGAGGTTAGTTTATTCTACTCCCACAGCTGTGAGTGTGTTCCCTGGATATTCGCCACGACTACAACAACAGGTATCTGGGAGCACATCACTACAGTCCAGCCGAGAGGGGTGGTAACATAGATACTGAACCACAAGAGAAGGAAAGAGGGGGATATGCTGAATCACAAGGGGAGGGGTAAGGGAAGAGAGGGGGGAGATGCTGAACCATGGCGGATGTAAACCACAGGGTAAAGGGGAGAGAGGGCAGATGCTGAACCACAGGGGGAAGGAGTAGAGGGAAATTCTGAACCATGGGGGGAAGGGGAGAAAGGAGAATACGCAGGATTGCAGGAGATTGGAGTGAGAGAAAAAAAATGAGGCTAGTGCTGGCATATACTAGGGTGGAATATGGAGGAATCATACTAAAAGAAGGATCTGATGCTGGAGCTGGGAGAAAGAGGCTGATGGCTGACTCTGGCAGATGTTGGGGATAGGAGAAGGGGGCTGATGCTGGCATATGCTGGGGCTGCAGGTTGATGAGAGAAAGGTCTAATGCTGGCCACTGGGGTAGATGCAAGGGCTGGGGCTGAGATGGTGAGAAGGAATAGGATCACAACAACTATGTGGGGAGGGATTTGGGGAGAAGAGTCAGGTATGCTGAAGGTGGTCAAATGCCAGAGAAGGGGGAGGGTTGTGTAGGTGAAGAGGTGGGAGAATAGATGCTAATAATGGAGTAGAAGGAGAGGCAATAGAACAAAGGATGGGTAAAGGAACAAAGAGGTAGAGACCTATGAAGAAGGTAGAATACTAAGAAAGAGGACAGGCCTTTGAAGGAGGTGAGAAAGGGTATAAATGCAGAAACAAAAGGGGAGTTACACGTCTGAATGGGAATCTGGATATCATGGTAAGACATAAGAAAGGGACTGGAGGTGGATAGAGATGAGTGAAAAGGAAGGAACTGGGGTTGAGGGGATGAGAGGCAATGGTAGACAAGACTGGAGAGGAAATAAGTACAGAGGATAGAAATGGGAACGAAAGACAAGGGAATAGGAGGGTGGGGAAGGAATAAGACACAAGTGAAAATAGAAGGACTAGGGAGAGTTCCATCGCCGCGCATGCGTGAACGATTTCCCACCCGCCGTGCGAGCGTGCCTCTTCAGTTCTTTTCTATCCGCAGCGAGGTGCGTTCCGTTTTTGCGTCACTCCTACAGTGGGGGAAATAAGTATTTGATCCCTTGCTGATTTTGTAAGTTTGCCCACTGACAAAGACATGAGCAGCCCATAATTGAAGGGTAGGTTATTGGTAACAGTGAGAGATAGCACATCACAAATTAAATCCGGAAAATCACATTGTGGAAAGTATATGAATTTATTTGCATTCTGCAGAGGGAAATAAGTATTTGATCCCCCACCAACCAGTAAGAGATCTGGCCCCTACAGACCAGGTAGATGCTCCAAATCAACTCGTTACCTGCATGACAGACAGCTGTCGGCAATGGTCACCTGTATGAAAGACACCTGTCCACAGACTCAGTGAATCAGTCAGACTCTAACCTCTACAAAATGGCCATGAGCAAGGAGCTGTCTAAGGATGTCAGGGACAAGATCATACACCTGCACAAGGCTGGAATGGGCTACAAAACCATCAGTAAGACGCTGGGCGAGAAGGAGACAACTGTTGGTGCCATAGTAAGAAAATGGAAGAAGTACAAAATGACTGTCAATCGACAAAGATCTGGGGCTCCACGCAAAATCTCACCTTGTGGGGTATCCTTGATCATGAGGAAGGTTAGAAATCAGCCTACAACTACAAGGGGGGAACTTGTCAATGATCTCAAGGCAGCTGGGACCACTGTCACCACGAAAACCATTGGTAACACATTACGACATAACGGATTGCAATCCTGCAGTGCCCGCAAGGTCCCCCTGCTCCGGAAGGCACATGTGACGGCCCGTCTGAAGTTTGCCAGTGAACACCTGGATGATGCCGAGAGTGATTGGGAGAAGGTGCTGTGGTCAGATGAGACAAAAATTGAGCTCTTTGGCATGAACTCAACTCGCCGTGTTTGGAGGAAGAGAAATGCTGCCTATGACCCAAAGAACACCGTCCCCACTGTCAAGCATGGAGGTGGAAATGTTATGTTTTGGGGGTGTTTCTCTGCTAAGGGCACAGGACTACTTCACCGCATCAATGGGAGAATGGATGGGGCCATGTACCGTACAATTCTGAGTGACAACCTCCTTCCCTCCGCCAGGGCCTTAAAAATGGGTCGTGGCTGGGTCTTCCAGCACGACAATGACCCAAAACATACAGCCAAGGCAACAAAGGAGTGGCTCAGGAAGAAGCACATTAGGGTCATGGAGTGGCCTAGCCAGTCACCAGACCTTAATCCCATTGAAAACTTATGGAGGGAGCTGAAGATGCGAGTTGCCAAGCGACAGCCCAGAACTCTTAATGATTTAGAGATGATCTGCAAAGAGGAGTGGACCAAAATTCCTCCTGACATGTGTGCAAACCTCATCATCAACTACAGAAGACGTCTGACCGCTGTGCTTGCCAACAAGGGTTTTGCCACCAAGTATTAGGTCTTGTTTGCCAGAGGGATTAAATACTTATTTCCCTCTGCAGAATGCAAATAAATTCATATACTTTCCACAATGTGATTTTCCGGATTTAATTTGTGATGTGCTATCTCTCACTGTTACCAATAACCTACCCTTCAATTATGGGCTGCTCATGTCTTTGTCAGTGGGCAAACTTACAAAATCAGCAAGGGATCAAATACTTATTTCCCCCACTGTATATATATATATATATATATATATATATATATATATATATATATAGTTTCTAGTAGTTTTTCCATATTTTTTACTTTTTTCCCTGTTAAAGTTTCCGTTCTTTTTCGACGCGGCTGGCCTTTGGGCCGCGCGGTCTGGTTTTTCCCCTTTTTGTGCTTTTTCTTTTTTGGCACAATCGCATCATTTGATTTCACCGAAGCTGGTTTTTTTCCATGTCATCGAAGACACCCAGTGGCTTCAAACGTTGTACTCGGTGCAACTGGACCATCTCAGGTACAGATACCCACGCCTGGTGTATCCAGTGCTTTGCGCCCGACCATAGCCCAGCCACTTGTAGTCTGTGTCTTTGTATGAAGAAACGGACCCAAGAGTCTTGAGAAGCCCAACGAGAAAAACTTTTGGGGGCTCAGTCCGGTTCTTCGACATCGATACCGAGGTTGTCGTCGACATCGACAGAAGCATCGTCGTCGAGGAGAGAGGTAATGACTGCTGAGAGACCAACTCACACTGCGAGCAGTGAGGTGTCGAGTGGGTCTCCACCTGTCTCGAGGCCTTCTGTTATGCAGGCCCCCCGGGACCGATCTTCATCATACCCGGCCCTGAGGAGACTTGAGGATTCCACGTCCTCCTCTTCGGTACTGAGGAGTCTCGATGATGGGCATCAAGCGAAGGCTAAGAACCATCATCATCGTTCTCCTTCGACACATGGTAGCGCTGAGAGGACCGCTCCCCCTCGGTACAGGAGGTGTCGATTTGTCGGTCTCTCGGCAGCCCAGTATCTACTCCCAAGCCCCCACGGATTCTGACACCATCTGTTCCACTGGCCCTGCAGCCTTCTCCGATGGCAGGTCTTGACGAGCATATCCGGGTGCAATTCCTGGGCATAAGCGCTATTCTATAAACCCTGCCTAACTTTATGCACAGTTTATAGAATAGCATTGAGAAATCTTTTTTTTGGCACCGATTTTTTGTAGGCACCATATTTTTATTAACGCGTGTAGGCACCTACGCATGCCCAATGTGCATCAATTTGGAACTACCACCTGGCTACTGCGAGCCCTGGGCGGTAATTCCTTTATTTAAGCGCATTCAATACGTGTGGCAGAAAATATGTTTTATTTTCTATCATATGGTGCTAACCGAGCAGTAATTGGCAGTGTACGTGCGCTGATGATTATCACCTGGTTAACGTGTGAGATCTTACCACTAAGTGAATGAGTGGCAGTAAGGTCTCAGGCCCAAAGTGATCGTGCACCAATTTTAATTTTGCCGCACGTCCATTTTCAGCAACAAAAAGGCGTTTTTTGCATGGGCGCTGAAAAATGAACCTGCGTACATCCAATACACACACCTACAACAACACAGGCCATTTTTCAGTGCACCTTAGTAAAAGGACCCTGTAGAATCCAGCTTTTTTTTATGCCTGATACCATGGTCACTTATTAATTATCTGCTGGCAAACAGATGCATCTAAAAGCAATGTAGGCTGGAACATAATTCAAGTCCAGCAGAACACAAAGTCTAAAATAATAGCCCTGGGAGTAAATTTCATTACAAGTCATCGGTAATTGTCTTGTGATTGAGTTGACACAATCTAAAATAAAATAATTGATCGTTATATGCTAAGAAGAAAACACCTGTGCCATTAGATATTGCCTGTTATCTGAAAGTTTGACTATTTAATTAACTTTTTCTATTGCTTCTCTGCCAATAAAATATTCAGACTCAATTAATTATTTACATGATTTAATTGTGAAAAAAGATACCAGAGTTGGGATTTAAGGCATCCTTGTAGAAGATCTCTGGGGTCTGTGTGGGGCTGCAGTAGGTTTGGTGGGAAAAGGGGGCAGTAACATTAATGGCTGGTCTAGCTTGCAGGAGTGGTTGCATTGTCCATTGGTCTCAAAGTCAGCAGGAACTTTGGCAATATCTCTGGTTATAATGAGAGTCTGATCTAATTCTTTGGTCACTAAAAGAGTAATTCTGTAACTTAGGTGCCCTCATTTGCATATGTGCTACGTGCATAAATGCTTAGAATACTACAACTTTCATGCATATGTGCACACATACCCATGTAAGTGCTAGAGGCTGTTCTGAAAATACAACTTAATTTAAATAGTTGGATGAATTCTATACGTGGCACTGAAAAAAAGTGCTAATCTTTAAGTCATGCTTAAAGTTAGGCAGAGTTTATAAAATGATGCCTATTCCCGGAAATCACATCTAGATTTAGTCAAGGCCATTTGCACCAACTGAAACATGCCTAAATTAGGCAAATATCCCCTCTTATTCTATAACAATGCACATAGTTGCTAGGAACGACTTTTTTCTGCCCATGACCCTCCCGTTTCCACACCCCTTTTATTTTCTTGCATGTAAAATTCCAATTAAATCTAATTAGTGCCGATAGTTGCTTGTTAAAAGTCAATTACTGGTGCTATTTATTTATTTACTTGATGCTTGTATCCCACATTATCCAAATACAATTATTCAGCTCTATGTAGCTTACATAAGTAATAAACAGTACAAGTTAATGTATAATACATGATATGAAAACTGTAAGAGTTAAAAGGAACATTTTTGGAAAAGTAACAGTGAGGAGAAAGATCTTGGCTATAACCGATTTACATTCAATACGTCACTGGTTTCCTGGCAAGACATAATTGCATCGCACAGCGACTCTCTATTTGGGAAGTTAGAGCGGTTTAAACAGCCAGGATCCTGAAATCTTCTCTAAGCCAAGCCTTTTCAAGATATTCCAGCAGATTTGCATGACCCCTGAGGTAGGCCTCTGTGCTGAAACACGACCGTGCCAGGTTGTTTTATGACTTTGTATAATAAATACTTGTAACATTTTGATATCCTTTCTGAGGGTTCCTTTTACTAAGGTGTGCCAAAATGTGGCCTGCAATGGTGTAGACTTGTGTATTGAATGCTTGCAGGTCCATTTTTCAGTGCACCTGCAAAAAAGGCATCTTTTTTGGGCTGAAAATGGATGTGCGCCAAAATGAAAATGGGCACGTATCCATTTTGGACCTGAGACCTTACCGCCACCTATTCACTTAGTGGTAAGGTCTCACGCATTAACCAGGCAGTAATCGTCAGCGCGTGTACAATGCTAATTATCGCCTGGTTAGCACCGTTCGCCAGAAAATAAAATATATTTTCCAGCATGCGTAGTGGGCGCTAGTAAAAAATGAAATTACCGCCCGGGCCATGCGGTAGCCAGGCGGTAGTTCCGAATTGGTGCGCATTGGGCACACATAGGTGCCTATGCAGCTTAGTAAAAGGGCCCCTGAGTCTGCCTCACTTGTCTTGTTCTATAACCGATTTCAACATCTAGTAAAGGAATTTACTGAAAAGAAAAGCCTTCAAGAAATTGAAAAAGGTCAGATAGTTATCGAGTTGTCTTATTTCTCTCGAGATACAATTCAACCATTTAGTGCCTAAATAAGAGAAATCTCAAATTAGAGTGGATTTGTATTTGATATTTTTATAATTAGGGAAGTGTAGAATGAGATAATCCCTTGCAGTTAAAGTTAAGTTTTGAGTTGGACGACCTATCATGTCACACATATAGTTTGGAGCCATCTTGGAAATGATTACCTCATTATTGAACTAAATTGTGTGTGCAAATTGGGTGCATGCCTAAATTTAGGTGCACAATTTTTGGCGTCTTTTATAGAATTAGAGGAAGTGTTTTTGTGCAAGAGGGTGTACACAGGGGTGGAGAATAGCGGAACATGAATATCTTTCAGAATACTGTAGGTTACTTGCATCCAGCTACATTTAAACACTCACACTTAAGTCAGATCTCTGGCTGCTGTAAATACCTAAGGGGTCATTTTATTAAGGTAAGCTGAAAAATGGGCTGTGCTAGAGTAGGTGCGTGATTTGGGCACGTGTAGATCCATTTTTCAGCGTGCCTGTAAAAAAAAGGCCTTTTTAAATTTGTGCCGAAAATGGACGTGCGTCAAAATAAAAATTGACGTGCGTCCATTTTGGGTCTGAGACCTTACCGCCAGCCATTGACTTAGCAGTAAGGTCTCAAGCGATAACCGTGCGGTAATCGTCAGTCTGCGTACACTGCTGATTACCGCCCGGTTAGCGCCACATGGTAGAAAATAAAAAATATTTTCCAGCATGTGTAGCAGATGCATGTAAAAAATGAAATTACCGCCCAGGCCTCATGGTAGCTGGGCGGTAACTCCAAATTTACGTGCCTACGCAGCTTAGTAAAAGTGCTCCTAAATGTTAAACCTATCGATAAGGGATTATGATGGTATTCTGTAACAGAACCTGGGTCCCTAGATTCCTTTATAGAATAGGATCCTACCGCACAGCCTTGGGGCACCTAAATAGAAGTGTCCACTTAAAGAGTTGCCCCCAACTGTGAGGAAATGAATTCCAGTCAGAAACAGACTGAAGATAGGGAAATATTTATTTAGATTTAGCTCATACCTTTTTCAGTAATACTCAAGGTGAGTTACATTCAAGTGCACTAGGTATTTCTCTGTCCCTAGAGGACTTACAATATAAGGAGTTCTTATACTAAACTGTGGTAACCAGGCTAATATGTAGGTATTTTAAGCTATAGTGAGCACACTTTAGTAAGCACTAACGTGTGCTCACTGCAGCTTAAAATACCTTACCGTCAGTGGCGATCCTAGATCAGCTGCCACCCGGGGCGGATCGCTGCTGCGTACCCCCCATCCCGGGTGCAGCGACGTCCGTCCTCCCAAGGTGCAGCACGACACCCCCCAGCGCATTGACACCCCCCTCCCCGGTGCATCAACCCCCCCCCCAGCGCAATGACACCCCCTTCCCCGGCGCATTAAGCCTCTCCCCCCTCGAGTGCATTCTTGGCTGCTGGAGGGTGCGGAGAGCAGCCGCGCACCTGTCGGCTCCACTGGCACCCTGCTCCCTCTGCCCCGGAACAAGAAGTAACCTGTTCTGGGGCAGAGAGAGCAGGGAACCAGCGAAGCCGACAGGCGCGCGGCTGCTCTCTGCACCCTCCAGCAGCGTGCACCCGGGGCGTACCGCCCCCACCACCCCGCCCTTGCTAAGCCACTGCTTACCGTGGGATACGCTCAAGCATCCCATGGTAAGTTTGGCATAGGCATGTGCTACTCATGTGCTAAAAAATAAATGTTATTTTTTAGAACTAGGGAAGGGTCTGAGAACAGAGAATAGGCATGTTCTGTACTAATTGGTTATCACAGCTACATCACTGTTGGCTAATCGATTAGCATGTGGTTAGCTCGTGAACCCTTACTATTTATAAATAGGTGGCTAATGGGGAAATCTGCATGGTCATTAATTCAAAAACTAGAAAAATAGATCATTTTGCCCATGTGAAAAAAATGGCCTTAGCATGCGGGAATGACCCGTATAAGCACATGCTAAAGACACTTTTTTTTTACTACAGTTTGGTATAAGCGCCCCTAAGTTTCTACCAGAGGCAATGGGAGGTTGAGTGACTTGCCCAAGGTCACAAAGAGCAGCAGTGGGATTTGAAGTGGGCTTCCCTGATAGTCAGCTAGGTGCTCAAAACATTAGGTTACGTCTCTACTTTTGCACAACTTTGTAAAATATTACAGGTGCCTACTTAGATGCTGTTTTAAAAAAATGTTATATTTATGCATTTTTAAAGTTATAACCAGGCAAAAGTAACATTTTATAGGAAAGCAAAAATCAATAAAATAAACATTCAAGAATAATATTAAAGGAAAAAACAAATTGAAAACACTCAAACCCACAATAAAAGACTCCAAAAAAAAGGAGGGAAGTTATCAACATGGGCTACTGTTAAGACAGGTTATTTTAATATTAAAAGACCCCTAGGGCTCATTGTATAAAACAGAACCTGTGTTAAAATAGCATGAGTCAGTGGTAAAATAACACATATTAACGGAAGCCCATGTTGATAACTTCTTCCCTAAATAAGACATACAAGCTGACCTACGTGAGCTCAGTGTTCCTTAGCGGAGCATATTCAAATACAAAAGTTGAGTACCAGAGGTGTCATAGCAGTGTGGTAGCTATAAAGGCTGTGAGATGTGAAGACTCAAGATATACTTCACTGATTGGAGTTCTATAACACACAAGGAAATTTCAATAGGAAAGTAGCTCCCGTTTGTAAAACCGCTGAACAGAAGAAACTGTTTTCATTGATTCTGAAACTCTCTGGACAGAAAAGGGAAGATATTCCTTAAAAAATAGAGCTAAGGTTATAATCTTAGTAGATGGAACCACAATCTCAGAATTAGAAAGCTGCAGTGTAGTTGAGATATCCAAAACTTCTATATCTATTTTCCACACACCTTAATCAGGAAAGAAGCTGATCCTTGACACTGGCCTCCTAAAGCCTACAAGGACTTTGAACGACTCAAGCAGGCCTTTGTTTCAGCCCCGATTCAACGGCACTCCTATCCTACAAAGAAATTCTTTGTGGAAGTAGACGCATCATCGTTCGGTACTGGTACCATCCTGATCCAGGCTCATCCTGGAGGCAAACTTCTCCCCTGTGCCTTATTTTTCTAAAAGTATTCCATGGCAGAAAGGAATTACCATTGGGGACAAAGAAATATTGGCTATCAAATTGGCTTTTGAGGAATGGCACCATTTACTAGAGGGAACTAGTATACTCTTTACTATTTTTCCTAGGGCTGTATTTCAATTAAAATTTTCAATTGCGATAAAACACGTGATTAAAAATTGTAATCTCTTGATTAATAGTGCGATTAAAGTTGGGCCATAGCCAGCTGTTCGTGGGAGGGGCACAGGGATAGGCAGGAGACACATTTACTCTCCCTCCCCCCACTAGATATCTTATCTTTGCTGGTGGGGATGCGAAAGCCTGTTGAAGAAATGCACCGCTAAAGTGTCAGTGGTGTGCCTCCAGATGCTAATATTGGCAATCCCGAGCATGTTCAGTTCAGGCCCAAACTGAGCATGCTTCGGGAGTGCAAGTCTTGGTAGCTGGAGACATCCCGCTGACTTCCTTGCACCTGAAGCAGTACGAGGAGGAAGGGGGCGACTCAGGAAATGGATGTCATCAACTGATGGGGCTTCAGCTACCCCACCAGCTATAGAACAGGTACTATAGCTTTGGGGGGCCTTCACCCATTCTTTCTCTCATATGTCCCCCTGTGCCTTCACCTGTTCTCTCTTTCTCTCTCTCCGCTCCATGTATTCGCTGCCGTCCGCTGCAAGGCAAAGATTTACTGCAAGATAACTAAGGAGGTAAAGTGGGAGGGGAGGGGAGAGCCGCTAGCGGTCCAGAAAGAGAAGCAAGAGATGCTGGACTGGGCGGCCAGGCAATCATGAACCGCAATTAAGTTTTTAAAATCCTAAATAATTATTAACTTATTAATTACATCATTAATCGCAATTAACACACAGCCCTAGTTTTTACAGATCATAAGAATCTAGTATATCTTTGAGAAGCCCAGCGTCTAAATCCCCGACAGGCCCATTGATTTCTGTTCTTCTCTCAATTTAACTTTATACCGTTCTATCAGCCTACCAACAAGAATATCAAAGCTGAGGCCCTATCATGGGCTATAGACTCTAGAATTGAACATATTATTGACCCCGCCAATATTCTGTCAGCAGCTCTAACATCGATACCCCTAGCCAGGCAAGACCTTTGTGCCCAGATGACAATGGGAGGAGATTCTCAAATGAGGGCATGAAGCGAAAACCACAGGTCACCCTGGTATCTAGGACACCAAAAATTTCATCTCACGGGTCTATACGGTCTGTGCCAGAGCCGGTGGTGGGAGACGGGGGTGGTGGGAGGCGGGGCTGGTGGTTGGGAGGCGGGGCTGGTGGTTGGGAGGCGGGGCTGGTGGTTGGGAGGCGGGGATAGTGCTGGGCAGACTTATACGGTCTGTGCCCTGAAGATGACAGGTACAAATCAAGGTAGGGTATACACAAAAAGTAGCACATATGAGTTTATCTTGTTGGGCAGACTGGATGGACCGTGCAGGTCTTTTTCTGCCGTCATCTACTATGTTACTATGTATTGGTGGCCCTGATTTAATAAAGATGTCCAGGAATTTGTGGCAGCTTGCCCAGTATGTGCCCAGTACTACCCGGCCGTACTTGTCCCCAGGGACTACTACAACCTTTACCCACACCTGAGAGGCCCTGGACCCACTTTTCCATGGATTTCATCACAGATCTACCCCCCTCCAGAAAGCATGCCACCATTTGGGTAGTACTAGACCACTTTTCCAAAATGGCTCACTTTACACCCCTTCAGGGTCTGCCATCTGCCTCTGAACTTGCCCAATATTTCATCTCCAAGATCTTCTGCCTGCCTGGACTACCCAAGACCATTGTATCTGATCAGGGGGTACAATTTGCTTCCACATTTTGGCTTAGCCTTAACCAGGCATTGCAATCAAATTAGACTTTGTTTCTGGATATCATCCCCAGACTATTGGACAGATTTAACTGACCAGCCAAAGTCTAAAAATGTTCTTAAAGATGTACATTTCTGCTTATCAGGATAATTGGGTGCAATTTATAACAACCAAGTCTGCAGTTCTATGGGTTTATCCTTCTTCTAGATTGTGCACGAGCAACACCCATGAATCCATGTACTGATACTACCTACTCCGGAGGATCATATCGCCAGTAAGGCTCTCACCTCCTTTACACAGATCTGGCAGACTATCTAGGACATCCCACAATAGATTGCACTGTGGACTAAGCAACAGGCAGGCAAGAAGTGGCGTCCAGCCCCATGTTTCCAGAAGGGAAATTAAGTTTGGCTGTCTACTCAACATCTCTGATTAAAAGTTCCATTTGCCAAGTTTGTCCCTCGGTTCATTGGTCCTTATCCTGTACTATGCCAGTTAAACCCTGTCACATATCAACTAAAACTACCCTCTAATACCTTCCACATATCCTTGCTTAAATCTGTGGTCCTAAGGATGGACAATGCAACATGTGTGAGTAGTTGTGGACAATGCAACATGTGTGAGTTGATGATCAACACTAGGGAGTTTGTAGATCCCAACACGGGTAAACATTAAGTTCTCCATCAAAACACCACCTGCAGTTCAGAATGAGTGGTTTATGCTATAGTATGCCCATGTCAGAAAATCTACGTGGGACAAACATCACGAAAACGTTCTATTAGATTGACGGAGCATAAGAGCAATATCATCATTAAGAAAATTACAGCTCCTCTAGCTGCACATTGCAATGAGTTAAATCACACTTTCAATACTCTTAAATGTATCGTTCTACAACAAATTGAATGGGATCTTCAGGGCGGAGATAGGAAGTTAATTCTATTACAACAAGAGCAGAAATGGATCTTCCGCCTACGTACGTTGCAACCTAATGGATTGAATATGAAGATTGAGTGGAACCAGTTTTGCTAAGAGTTAAGTTTCCTCAGACGTCATAATGATGGTCAGGTCATCTTTAGTCCTTACTTACAGATAGTTTAGTCAGAACAGGTCTGTTGACCATTGAATGCATAAGTCATTTGACGGAGATGGGTTACGTCACACTCAGCTGTTGAGGAGGAGGAGTCTAAGACAGCGCGTCTGACGTTTGAAAAGGATTTAACCCATCGCCATCTTGATTGCTACACACGGAAGCGAGTACAGCATACTTTGAAGTAAGAAAGGCTGTGTCTAGGGCAGAGGTAGCTTTTATGAAAATAAGAAGTGTCAGTTTGTGTTATATATTTTTTGTAGACACAGTCGGTTATCCCGCAGACCCTGAAGAAGAAGGCGAAACTTGGGCCGAAGTCGGGCCATGGATGGGGTTTATAAGACTGTATACAAATAGAAGACTGCTCAGGAAATTTCACGGCAGCAAGCTAAGTAACCCTTAAGACTTTGTATTTTGAATTTGGCAAAAGCCGTATGGGAGGGTCACTTAGTAGAGGTTTTGGAGCCTGTGATGAACGGGCAGTGCTCCCTAAAGTTGAATAACACAAGGAGTATTTGCTCGGTTTGAGGCTTTTCCTCTATTTAAGAATTATATTACACAAGACACAACATTGGAAATAGGGGTCACTTGCATTTGAGTGGTTAGTTATTAACTAATGGACTGCCTATAAGCTCTGTTTGAGTATTGGTAGAAGGTTTCCTAAGGATGTCTGGCCAGGTGCCACGCATCCTATCACCCATAGCAACCAAATGAAGAGTATGAAGTCTAAGGTATCCTAGACTCACAAAGGGTACATTGACAACTTCAGTACTTCATACCTTGGAAAAGGTTTGGACCCAAGAACAACTCATGGGAACCAACTGCACAATTCCATGTTCCTGTGTTTTTGAGGCTCTTGTTCCCTCACAAACCTAAATCGTGGACCTGAGACAGGAGGAGTCCTAGAGGAGGGGGTGTGGTCATGGTCCTATGTGACATTGGATCTAACACCATCTGTGGATACCAGGTGCTAGAATACATGCCCTCTTTGATGCTCCCAGGAGTACCACAGAGTATGCACAGGCATGCCTCCAACATCTCCCGGACTCAGCAAGTCACACATACGACGCTGGGATTGACATTATCTCAGCGGGGCATTTAATCTCTCTGAACTTGAACTTCTCTGTATTTGCGTCTCCTATCTTGCCTTGTTACTGAGACGCTGAGGTGCTGCCTTGCTCCTGCCAAACTCCTATCCTGCCTTTTTCCTGAGGTGCTGCCTTGTTCCTGTGAAGCTCCTAACCCTGCTTGGTTCCAAATATGCTACCTTGTTCCTGACATGCTATCCTGTTCCTGAGGTGTTGTTTGGTTCCAAAGACACTGTGAGATGCTGCTGCTGTGTTTCTGACCAGTTACTTTGTTCCTGAGGTGCTGTCTGGTTCCTGCTTATCCTTGGGAGTCTTTCCCCTGCTTAGCCAGAGATTTGTCTTCCGCAGTTTCCTCCTGTGGACCAAGGGCTCATTACCCCAATCACAAAATATTCAAAGTACTGTGCACAAGTTATATTCCTGATTGCAGTTGTTAGCTAGCCCTGGCCCAGTGTAGGATTTTCAAACCACCAGGCTATTTTCTCCCCTGCTTAGGACAGGAAAGCCTGTGAGGGGACAGAAGCCAGTAATGCGATTTAATCTCACCACCCCAGAATAAACAGTCTAGTGATCTAACCACTTGACCATCTCCTTGCCTGTGTAGTAATGCCTTTTAGAATGGGAAAGCCTGAGTCCATGATAAAGGAAGTTCAAAATGCAAGCAGGAACCTGTAAAAGGGATTTGTCCTAGAAAGGTATATCTAGTGTCCTACTCACTTAGCCACATCCTACAAGCCATCTCATCTAAAATGTGTCTGGTACCATCACTGATCCACTAGCCACCTTATAATTGAAAGAGAAAAACGCCTAGATTTCGACCCAAATCGGGAGATAGACGTTTATCTCACAAAAACGAATAAATCGGTATAATGGAAAGCCGATTTTGGACGTTTTCAACTGCACTCCATCGCGGAAGCGTACAAAGTTGACGGGGGCATGTCAGAGGCGTGGCGAAGGTGGAACTGGGGCGTGGTTATCGGCCGAGGAGAGATGGGCGCCTTTCGCCGATAATGGAAAAAAAGTATGCGTTTGTAGCTAGAATTTAGGGCACTTTTCCTGGACCCTGTTTTTTCACGAATAAGGCCCCAAAAAGTGCCCTAAATGACCAGATTACCCCCAGAGGGAATTGGGGATGACCTCCCCTGACTCTCCCAGTGGTCACTAACCCCCTCCCACCACAAAAAATGATGTTTCACAACTTTTTATTTTCACCCTCAAATGTCATACCCACCTCCTTGGCAGCAGTATGCAGGTCCCTGGAGCAGTTGTTAGGGGGTGCAGTGGACTTCAGGCAGGTGGACCCAGGCCCATCCCCCCCTACCTGTTACAATTGTGCTGCTTAATGCTTAGTCGTCCAACCCCCCCAAACCCACTGTACCCACATGTAGGTGCCCCCCTTCACCCCTTAGGGCTATAGTAATGGTGTAGACTTGTGGGCAGTGGGTTTAGAGGGGGATTTGGGGGCTCAACACACAAGGGAAGGGTGCTATGCACCTGGGAGCTCTTTTACCTTTTTTTTGTTTTTGTAAAAGTGCCCCCTAGGGTGCCCGGTTGGTGTCCTGGCATGTGAGGGGGACCAGTGCACTATGAATCCTGGCCCCTCCCATGAACAAATGCCTTGGATTTATTCGTTTTTGAGCTGGGCGCTTTCATTTTCCATTATCACTGAAAAACAAAAACGCCCAGCTCACAAATTGTCGAATAAAACATGGACGTCTATTTTTTTCGAATATACGGTTCAGTCCGCCCCTTCACGGACCCGTTCTTGGAGATAAACGCCCATGGAGATAGACGTTTTCGTTCAATTATGCCCCTCTAGGAGTACATAAGTACATAAGAATTGCCACACTGGGACAGGTCAAAGGTCCATCAGGCACAGCATCATGTTTCCAACAGTGGCCAATCCAGGTCACAAATACCTGGCAAGATCCCGAAAAAGTTCAATACATTTTATGCTGCTTATCCCAGAAATAGCAATGGATTTTCCCCAAGTCAATTTAATAATGATCTATGGACATTTCCTTTAGGAAGCTGCCAAGACCTTTTTTAAACCCCCGTTAAGTTAACTTTACCACATTCTCTGGCAATGAATTCCAGAGTTTAATTACGCGTTGAGAGAAGAAATATTTTCTACGATTCGTATTAAATTTACTACTTTATAGCTTCATGCCCCCTAGTCCTAGTATTTTTGGAAAGAGTAAACAAATGATTCATGTCTACCTGTTCCACTCCACTCATTATTTTATAGACTTCTATAATATCTCCCCTCAGCCCTCTTTTCTCCAAGCTGAAAAGCCCTAGCCGCTTCAGCCTTTCCTCATAAGGAAGTTGTCCCATCCCCTTTATCATTTTTGTTGCCCTTTTCTGTACCTTTTCTAATTCCACTAAATATTTTTTGAGATGCGGCGACCAGAATTGAACACAATTTTTGAGGTGTGATTGCATCATGGACCTATACAAAGGCATTATAATGGCCTCACTTTTGTTTTCCATTCCTTTCCTAATAATACCTAACATTCTATTTGCTTTCTTAGCCGCAGCAGCAGCACACTGAGCAGAGGGTTTCAACATATCATCAAAACGAAGCCGAGATCCCTTTCTTGGTCAATGACTCCTAACGTGGAACCTTGCATTACGTAGCTATAGTTCAGGTTCCTCTTTCCCACATGCATCACTTTGCACTTGTTCACATTAAACGTCATCTGCCATTTAAATGTCCAGTCTCTCAGTCTCATAAGGTCCTCTTGTAATTTTTCATAATCCTCTTGCGATTTAGCAACTTTGATCAACTTTGTGTCGTCAGCAAATTTAATTACCATACTAGTTACTCCCATCTCTAGATCATTTATAAATATGTTAAAAAGCAGCACTCCCAGCACAGACCCCTGGGGAACCCCACTATCTACCTTTCTCCATTGAGAATACTGTCCATTTAACTCTCTGTTTTCTATCTTTTATCCAGTTTTTAATCCACAATAGGACATTACCTCCTATCCCATGACTTTCCAATTTCTTCTGGAGTATTTCATGAGGTACTTTATCAAACACATTTTGAAAATCCAGATACACAATATCAACAGGCTCACATTTATCCATATGTTTGTTCACCCCTTCAAAGAAATGTAATAGATTGGTGAGGCAAGATTTCCCTTCACTAAATCCAGGTTGGCTTTGTCTCATTAATCCATGCTTTTGAATATGCTCTGTAATTTTGTTCTTTATAATAGTCTCTACATTTTGTCCGGCACCGACATCATGCTCACCGGTCTATAATTTCCCAGATCTCCTCTAGAACCTTTTTTTAAAAATCAACATTACATTGGCCACCCTCCAATCTTCCGGTACCACACTCAATTTTTAAGATAAATTATGTATTACTAACAATAGTTTCGTAAATTCATTTTTCAATTCTATCAGTACTCTGGGATGAATACCATCTGGTCCAGGAGATTTGCTGCTCTTCAATTTGTCAAATTGCCCAATTACATGCTCCAGGTTTACAGACATTTCAATCAGTTTCTCTGACTCATCAGCTTTAAATACTATTTCTGGCATTGGTATCTCTCCCAAATCTTCCTCTGTGAAGACCGAAGCAAAGAATTCATTTAATCTCTCCGCTATGGCTTTGTCTTCCCTTATTGCCCCTTTTACCCCTCGGTCATCTATCAGTTCAACTGATTCTTTTGCCAGCTTCTTGCTTTTAATATACCTAAAAAAATTTACTATGTATTTTTGCCTCCAACGCAATCTTTTTTTCAAAGTCCCTCTTTGCCTTCCTTATCAGCACTTTGCATTTGACTTGACATTCCTTATGCTGTTTTTTATTATTTTCAGTCGGATTTTTCTTCCATTTTCTGAAAGATTTTCATTTAGCTCTAATAGCTTCTTTCACCTCACTTTTTAACTATGCCGGCTGTTGTTTGGTCTTCCTCCCTCCTTTTTTAATACACGGAATATATTTGGCCTGGGCTTCCAGGATGGTATTTTTAAACAGCATAGTTATGTCAGATTGTAGGTTTGCCCCCCCAAAACACAAAGTAGCATTAAATACTTCACAAATACTGTGAGGTTCAATGCAGACTAACAATCACAACAGCTTCTCTATCCATGCCATGACCTATTTATACAGATATCAACATGGTATCTTACACTATGAGATGGAGGTGGAGGCAGGAGCTGGCATGTCATGTTAAACAAATGTATGAAAAAAAAATTAGCATGTATGCAGAACTCAACTCCCCTCTCCCTTCCTACACCTTGTTTCCATACAGATAGAGGACCTGTGGAAAAAGGGCAGCATGACCAGGAATTCCTCCAGAGGGTGTGCAACTATCTGTGTGCTGAAGCAGGTGAATAACATTTTAGTATACTTTTTGCTTCTCTATTGCAGCCACCACATGCTAATGTCTAACCAATAGGGAAGTGGGACGATATACTGCCTTTCTGTGGTATTTTGCAGCTACATTCAAAGCGGTTTACATATATACAGGTACTTATTTTGTATTTGGGGCAATGGAGGGTTAAGTAACTTGCCCACAGTCACAAGGAGCTGCAGTGGGAATCAAACCCAGTTCCCCAGGATCAAAGTCCACTGCACTAACCACTAGGCTACTCCTCCACTCACAAATGTTTGTCCCTAACCCCCATGGTCAGCTACCAAAATGTCAATGCCCATCTTAGAATATGTCATTGTATTGTATTGTATTGTAACACTTATACCCCACACTTTCCCACTTATTAGCAGATTCAATGCGGCTTACATAATATAACAGGTTTACAAGATAATGCAAAATGGAAAATAGCTGAATATAGTATATAAAGAGGTGGACCATAAAAAGTGGGTAAGTAAGATGGGTAAGGGAGGAAGGTGAAAGAGGTAGGGAGTGGTAAAATGTGCAGGTGATGAAAAGCATGACTGTAACCAATGTCTATGTTTCCCAACTTTATAGTTCAGCCACAAGCTGTCCTACACCTTTGACTTGCTGCCACAGAGTCAGCCCATGAGTGGGAAAAGGAGGAGGAGGAAGAGGAGGAGGAGGAGGAGGAGGAAGAAGAAAATGGAAATGAAGGGGAGGAGGAAGACTATGAAGAAGAAGAAAAGGAGGAGGACACCCCTCCTGCCCTCATGGTCTTGACAGCCTGGCTCATACTCCCAGGGTGCATATTAGCTGCCCTTGAGCATGATCATCTTCTAGGACCTCCTCTCCCCTCTGACCACAGTGATCTTCTCTCCTTCCTTCATCTTTTTACTTTATTGTCTATAAGAGCACTTTTTTGTGTTTTAAACATTTTCTCCGTACCCCTTTTGTAAATATATCTTTTATTGAGGCATATTTTATTACTGTTTTTTATCTAAATACCCAAACATATTTTATTTTTGATAAAAGTTTTATATTTGAAATTTATATGGGTCCCAGTGTTTTCATTTTAAGTTGCAGCGGCGGCAGTGAAAAAAACAGCACAGCAGGCTCGCCTCCGGCCTTTCCCTTTCCTCACAGTGTCCCACCCTAGCAGAAACAGGAAATACATCATCAGGGGAAGCTGGGACACTAAGAGGGAAGAGAAAGGCCAGAGGCAAGCCTGCTGTGCTGTGTTTTTTCACTGCCGCCACTGCGACTTAAAATAAAAGGTTTAAACACAGGGTGGCAGGAACAGAGAGGAGGGCTATCGGGGAGCTGAGGGCGGGCAGGGGGTCCAAGAGCTGCTTGCAGCCTGGTTGCACCAGCCCTGCATTTGGGGGCCGTGCCCCTCCCCCAAACTATGCCCATGACACAAGCATGGAGCATGTGAGCAGGAGGAAGGATGATCTGGATCAGGAGCCACCATCAGGTGAGGAAGAACTGTATGAAGGTAATGCCCCCACCCATGCTGAAATTCTGGGCCAACTGGAGCAGGAACAAGAAGGAGAAGAGAGAGAGAATGTTAGAGTGCTGGGAAGATAGATCATTGAACAGCAGGTCCTACTCAGGGAAGAGGTCACTGGCATGCATAAGGAGCTTGGAGCCATCTGTCAAGAGCAGGCTGGGGTGTGGAAGGAGATAGCAGTAGTAAGGGAGGACATGAGGGGAAGGGTGAAACATGGCTTCACTCTTTAGGTTAATTAGAATCTCTTATTTAACTGTACAGTACAAAGGGAGTGGGATGGGGATGGGAGAAGAGAGAGGAGGGAATGTGGTTGAAGGTTCTGATCCTAATGCACAGGTTTCCTGAGTACTGTGAAGAGTGGGATAAGGAATGCTGATACATTGTCCTGTTAACGATGGTATAAACTTACCTCATCTATGAGCTGCAATACCTTATCTCAATGGGCCCAGGCCCAACTATAGTATATGATAGAATGAGTAAGAGGTTATGAGGCCTTTATTGGCCTTCTACAATCACATTAAACAGAACATGCATTGATACAAAACAACAGAGTCAGTGCAGCTCAGCCAATGGTAGGAGGTAGAAAACAACACAGGCTAACTGGTACACACACACAGATTCCAGCTTGAAAACAGAACAATGATGTGGTAGAACTGCCCTGTGCATTCTCTTCGTTACTGTAACAGTACTCCTGAGAGCCTCTGGTCCCATACCTACACACCCTCTCCCCCACAATTGTAAACCTGTTTCTTATGAACCTCTGGACTACAAAAGATGAGGACATGTGGTAGAGATAGTTAAGTTCAGTACTCACCGCCCTGCAGAGGCTGATATATAATCAGCAGAAAACCACTGAAAGGAGACAGCAGTAGGAAGTGGGACAGGTTAATTCTAGAAATGGCTTGTACAGCGGTAACCTGGAGGTAATCGGGCATCGCCACGTGCTGCCCAGTTACCACCAGGTTAGCATGGGAGCCCTTATCGTCACCTCAATGGGAGGTGGTAAGGACTCCCCATCACATGGCCATGTGGTAAGAGTTCTCTTACCGCATGGCCATGTGTGGCTGGGGTCTTTTTACCCACTGCGGTAAAAAGGGATTTGGCACGTGGGGAAAAATGACCCCTGCTGCCAGTGCAGGGCCCTTTTTTCCACAGCTTGGTAAAAGGGCCCTTAAGTCCCTCACTGCTTCACAATTAGCTTTGAGAAATATGCATCTCTTATATCTTCCATTTCAATTTCTATTACTGTGACAGGTTTTTCTATATAGGTCTGGAATGTGTTTGCTTTTTGCAAGGTTTGTTTACTGGAGCTCTGAAAGCCCCCCCCCCCCCCCCCCCCCCCCCCCCCCACACACACACACACAAGTCCCAACCACCTTGGGAGAGAAGTTGTTATAGGGGGTCCATCTCAATTTTCCCACCTGGGGCCCATTCAGTCCTAGTTATGCCATTGCTTCTCAACAGTGCACAACTCTTCTAAAATTGCCTTAATATTTTGGTAGTATCTCAGGACATTCCATATTGTAATGTATTGCATAACAGTTTGCTGGATTTATGGCTGTTTCACCAGTTTGGAAATACATTTAATATGTTTTACAATAAGATATTAAAACATTCTGCAGCTGTATCTAGTAATCAGTCATAAATATTAATTTAGCATGTATAAATAGCATTTAAAATGTTACCAATAAGGTGTTGATTGAATATAATTATGGACAGTATAAACTCTCTGTTCCTCACTTGGAACTCAATTATTTTGCTTGATTAGTGTGCTGCTTGGCTTACCTTTAATTTTATCACTCTGCATAATCGACCATATTTTTTTCTGCAATTAACACATTTCCCTGGCTGTTCTGTTATTTGTAGTGAGATGAGACTCCATGTAATTCTGGAATTCTATTGTATTTTGTTATGACTTAATTAGCACCATATAAAATCATCAGACCAAAGTCACTTCTAAAGAGGATGCAGCACTTTTTTGCATCTCTACTCATTTCAGGTGCCAAGAAGATGGCAGATGACTGATAACATTTGACTGATAAGATCCAATTTGAATTGAACAAAGAACAAATCACAGAAGAAAGTTCATAAAATTGTTCATTCACTGCAGATTTCAGTTTTTAAAAAAAACCTAAAAGTCTGAACGCCATGTTTCTTCCATGCATAGGCTACGGCAGAGGCACACAGAAACTGTTAACAAATACATAAACACATTAGTAACAATCGTAAGGACCAAACTGAATTATTATGGTGCATCTAATAAAAACATAATAATGGAAATGATAAAAACTCAACTGAATAATCGTAAGACAAACTAGTAAAAGAATCAAACCATGTCTGATTAGAAAAACAAAATTAAAAAGATGAATAAATACAAAACAGTTTGGGGTGTTGTACTGCTATGGATTTACAGCCTGCTTTACTGACACAGACTACTCAGTAATTAATGTAGATTGTTTTGGATTTGTATTAGGTAAATGAGACCTTTATTAGAGGTGCTAAAATCTACAGTGATTAAGATACATACAATGATTAAGACATATACAATGATTAGCTATATATACACACAATGATTAGCTATATAACTAAAAAGAAACAATACCTATCTATAAACAATCATTACATCACTGATCTCTACATCTAAGCAAAGCTAAGAGTTCCTAGACCAGGAAAATAAACAATAAAACAATCATCACTGGTCCTTACATCATCCAGGCTCTTATCATCAGCTGGGGGGGGGGGGGGGGGGGGGGCATGTTCACAGTGAAAGCCAGGAGTTTTTTTGACTAGGAACATGGTTCTCTGCACAGTTTGTACGTTACTCACAGATGAGCTCCCAATTTCACTGAAAGAAACTCCCCTTTTTATAAGCCTTAGAACTAATGTTCAGAGCTAAGGAAAATTACAGAATGCTTGAGAATAGATAAACAAGCCATACTGTGGGAATGTGGTCACATGTTTCCAAGTCCAGGTGGCCAGTCTGAACTCGAAAACAAGCACCATCCCCCTCTTCACATACCAAATTAATTAGAGCTCTGTCTTATCTTCTACATTCCAACGTATTTTCACACCATCAAAGTTAAACAATCATTTCCAAACAGAACCACTTCTAATCAAAAATATAGACCCTGAGTGCACTGGTTGGTCAAGGCAGAGTTGAAAAACAATCTTTAAAATTCACTTTTATTACAGTCGGTCCTTGATTTTCAACTCTGTCTGAACAACAGTACATACATAAGTCATTACTCTACTATATCAGGTAAAACAACCCCCCCCCCCCCAAAAAAAAAAAAAAAAAAGAAACAAGGAACAAGACAGATTATACAAATGGGTAATATACTGAGCACTAGTTTCAACAAACATACTAAAATTAGTAGGAAGTATAGTCCAAGGGCAAATGGTAATAATGCTGCCCACTAATAACTAACCAAAATTCAGTATTACAAATAATACACACTGCTTAGTTACATTAAACTACATAATTTGCCCAGAACAAAAGAGGTCAGTGCATAAGGCAGTATTTGAAATTATTAATCAGGTTGTGGAAGGAACCCACCGGTGAAATTCACCTCCACAAGTGTTCAGAGTTAGTCATCTTGAGCCTTATTCCTTTATATAAGGGCAAATAAATGTTACAACATGCAAGTAGTAAATTATGCTATATTAATTTCTACTTGTAAACTATCTGAGTATAATAATATTGCAAAATAATAAGCTGATTAATGTCAATTCTAATAGAATTTACTTTGGCTAAAGTTTAAGCATCAATAACATTTATTATCTCTGCACTTGTACCAAAAGCTCCTAACAATGTATCATATTAAGCTCATTTTACTCTACAATTAAGGCAATTAAGGTTACTACAGGATTTACACAGGTTTTCATAGGTGTAGTGTTCACACAAGAAGAATATAAACATGTGCAAATAACACATTGGTGGTGCAAATGTCAACAATGTCCGCATTTGGGGGTCAACGATGCTGTATTGTCTGTTTCTGACTTGTGCAAATCATATTAAACTCATTCATG
Source organism: Microcaecilia unicolor (assembly GCF_901765095.1). Lineage (NCBI taxonomy): Eukaryota > Metazoa > Chordata > Amphibia > Gymnophiona > Siphonopidae > Microcaecilia > Microcaecilia unicolor. The sequence continues at coordinate 590,710,009 of NC_044032.1, forward strand.
TGGCAATGTAAGCTCTTTGAGCAGGGACTGTCTTTCTTCTATGTTTGTGCAGCGCTGCGTACGCCTTGTAGCACTATAAAAATGCTAAATAGTAGTAGTAGTAGTAGGACTCCTTTCTATATTTGTGTGTTGTTAACAGTTGCCACAGGACACATCTAGTAAGCTGAACATGTGTAATTATCTTGTTGTCAGACTTCACTATGATTCTTCCATCTCCCAATCAGCTTGCCCTGACTCTCGGCAGTGAATCATAAATGTCCACCGGGGGTAAAAAATGGCCCAGCGCATGCCTAAAAGACGCGCTTGTACTACCACAGGCCACTTTTTAAGGCGGTTTAGTAAAATGAATAATGAGTAAAGGAACATAAACAGCTAGAACAACAATAAGAGCATACAATAAAAATACAAAAATATAAAAAGCTTTGTAAGTGGAATGGGTATCACTCACCAACTCTCTTTGTGATAGCAGCACACAGTGGCAACTTGTAGTGAAACTGCTGATGCTGATTCAGTACTGCTTATTTCTCTAGTCAGAGGTCAGTTCTCAAGATTATTTAGAAAACCTCAAAAAGCCATCAAAAATCATACTAAACCCCATAAAAGCAATTGGAAAAATCTTATAAACCATTATAAAAGTCTGTTTTATTCTTAAAAAGTTGAAAAAATACTTTAAAAATGACCAATGGCAGTTAGAAATGCTGAAAATCACTGATACTTTCAACATTTTCCAAAAATGTACTGAATCGATAAAGAAACATCTAATTAGCTGAATCATACCATTTCTTTTTTTTATTTTAAAGCATAAAAATCACTTTAAAACATAAAAATGCTATGTGTTCCAAGCTATGCATTCCAATGATGTCACCACATTCCAATGATATTATTGTACATTCTAACCTTTGGAAGCGAGTAAAAATTGCTGTAAAAAACCTGAGGAGCATTAAATCACGTGGATATTACCTTAGCGTGGTGCTAACCTGGTGGTAATTGGGCATCGTTATGCACTGTCCGGTTATCACCGGGTTACTGCAGGAACCCTTACTGTCAGCCAGCCTCACTTCTCCACAATGCACTAGATCCTGCCATTGTAATTCTGCAGTTCAGCCAGGTTATCTTACCGGCTGTGGTAAAAGTGGCCCCGGTGCGTGGAAAAAACAGCCCCTGTCGCTACTGTAGGGCCATTTTTCCCACAGCATAGTAAAAAGACCCTTAAGAGAATTAAAAAGTAAAAATCACCATCTTACAATGAGCAGGGATGCTCACAAGCATACAGAAAACATAGTATATCTAATACTATGCTAATGAAACCACATGTTAAATTTGCCAAGACCATTGTGGAGGGGAGGGGTCACTGAGAGATTGCTGCTGAAGACAGAACAAGTGTTCATTTTTAAGTTCAATACTATGACACTGCATGGACTAAATCTAGAAAGAAAATTGTCATTGGATTGGATTTATTAATTTGATATACCACTATATACTGTTGTCTCTAAGTGGTTTACAACAAAATAATTACACATCATACAGCATAAATAAATCAACCAGATAACTATATCATTACATTTTTTCAGGAATCAACTAAAACATTACTGAAACAGAAAGGTATTTAAAGCTTTTTTTTAAGCCATAATATGAAGAACTGTCAGAAAAACACTGCAACCACAAATGGTCCAATATAAGAAAATGTTCGCTTCCAAGTTGACATCAACCTGACGATGTCCAAACTAGGCAATTTAAGAAGTCCTTTCTGGGAAGGATGCAATTCATGTGAAGGAGAATATTTAAGTGTCCTTTAACTAAGCCAAAATGGTTTTACCGCACAGCTACCACGTGGCTTTTGTGGTAATTTCATTTTTGTCGAGCGGCTGAAAATGTTTTTGCTCCACATATCGGAGGTGTGTGAAGTGGCATTTGGCACGTGTAGGTCATTACCGCCCGGATACCACGTGAGACTTTACTGCTAGGTCGATGGCTGGCAGTAAGGTCTCAGACCCAAAATGGACGCATGGCAATTTTCATTTTGCCGCACGTCCATTTTCGGTAAAAATTTTAAAAGAGGCCTTTTTACAGGTGCACTGAAAAATGATTTTTAATAAAAGGACCCCCTACTTAGCTTTTTAATCAAGTATTCAGGGCATCCCAAATTCAAGGCTTTAAAACAAGACACATCTTGAATTCCATCTGTTTTCCAACAGGTAAACAATGTAGTTCAAATAAGATTGGAGTACTGTGATCTGATTTTCTGGCTCCAGTTATCAACCTTGCAGCAGCATTTTGTACTAGTTGCAAATGTTGTAAACTAACTTTACTGGAGCCAATCTATAAAGAATTACAGTAGTCTAGCCTACTAGTAATAAACACATGAACTAGTTTAGTCAATTTTTCTTTAGTAATTATTAATTTCAATTGCCTTATCATGAGTAGATAGTAAAAACACAATTTTACTACATGACTTATCTGTAAATGAAAAGTCAAATCATTGTCACAATGAACAGCTAAGGTAACTATATTGTGGGAAAGTGACAGTAAACAACCACCAATCACAGGTAGAACTCTCAAAACTGTGTCACTTTTTCACATTTAAGACTAACTCCTCAGAACTCATCCATCCTGCAAAAATACCAAGCACATCCACTACACACATCTACACCAGCACAGACCCCTTAGCTAGGTATCAGTATTCCTATGATGTCTGTTGTATTATCAGTTATTAATTAATTAAATTTTTGTAATGGTATTTCTTTATGGACTTTATTAGTTATTTATTTTTTAAGTATTTATATAATGATGTCGTCTAATTTGTCCAATAGTGTACACTATTGCTCAATTACTGCTTAGTAGGTGTATTGGGGAAATTGTATACATGGCGCTTTTAAAATCGTCACTGTAAAACCACATGGTTAGCGTGATTCTATAAAGGACACCTAAAGATAGGAGTAGTTTATAGAATATGCTCATATGCCATTTTTGCGACTAAAATTTAGGTGCATCTACTTAGGACACCTAAAACCAGGCCTAAATACTTCTGCCTAAGTTAGGCGCAGATCGGGTGTATTCTATAATAGTGCACAAAGTTTTTTTATTTCAAACCCACCCATAGCCATGCTCCCTTTTTGACTGTGCACATTAAAATTTACGTGTACTGTGTTATAGAATACGCCTAGAAAGTTGTTCATATAAATTCTAATTAAAGCCAATTAGTACCACTAATTGGTTGTTAAGTACCAATTATCGGTGCTGATTGGCTTCTTCATCAATTAAGTTGTGCGTACAATTTGGCTGTGCGGCCAAATTAGCACACACAACTTAAGGTGCCATATATAGAATTTGGGGGATATTGCTTCCATAGACATATATTAAAGTGCTCAATAAGTGACTCTTTCTTCAATAGGTGCCTTTTGAAGAATAATACTTTGCACTGCTAAATCAATGACTATTTGACAACTCAGTAGGAGCCTATGAAAGAATAGTATGCCTGTTGATAAATAGTGATCAATGGGTGGCAGAAAGGGTTCAGGCTGTAAATAGATAAGCACTGGTTTCAATTTTACCGCAGGCCGTTTTCCCAGCCCATTGAAAAAAAAAACGTTTTCCCAGCGCACGACAAAAACACGTGCACACACTACCACAGGCCATTTTTTGCAGCAGCTTAGTAAAAGGACCCCTAAATAAATTGCATATTATACCATACAATCTTAAGGCTCTTTATAGTCATCTGATATCTCTAGTACCTTACGTTTTAATAAAAATTAATCTTCTGTCTGCTTTTAATTTAAAGACATGTGGTCTACTATGGTCCTATGGTCTCTATTGCAAACCTTGCTATAGTGGAGGAGTGGCCTAGTGGTTAGAGCAATCCAGAGGTAGCAGGTTCAAATCCCGCTACTGCTCCTTGTGATCTTGGGCAAGTCACTTAACCTTCCATTGCCTCAGGTACAAAATTAGATTGTGAGCCCTCCCAGGACAGAGAAATATCCAGTGTACCTGAACAAAACTCACCTTGAGCTGCTACTGAAAAAGGTGTGAGCAAAAATCTAAATAAATAAATATCAGGATACCCTATCTTCCCTGCTTTGGTGATATCTTAGAAAGATACCTTGTTCCAAACCATGTGCTTTTGAATGACTGTCAGCCTCCCCCCAGTTTTTAGTTTAAAAGCTGCTCTATCTCCTTTTTTAATGCTGATGACAGCAGCCTGGTCCCACCCTGGTTAAGGTGGAGCCAATCCTTTCAGAATAGGCTCTCCCTTCCCCAGAATGTTGCCCAGTTCCTTGCAAATCTAAACCCCTCCTCACTGCACCGTTGCCTCATCTATGCTTTGAGACTCCGGAGCTCGGCCTGTCTCATGTGCTCTGCACGTGGAATGGGGAGCACTTCAGAAAAAGCTACCCTAGAGGATCTGGATTTGAGCTTTCTACCTAAGAGCCTAAATTTGGCTTTCAGCACCTCCCTCCCACATTTTCGTATGTCACTGGTACCTGCATGTACCAAGACATCTGGCTGCTCCCCAGCACTATCTAAGATCCTGTCTAGGTGATGGCTTAGTTCTGCCACCTTTGCACCAGGCAGGCAAGTCACCAGGCGAACCTCACGTCTAGTAGCCACCTAGCTATCTACATGCCTAATGATCGAATCACCAACTACAACAGCTGACTTAACCCTTCCCATTTGGGCAGAAGTTTTTGGAGACATATTCTTAGTGAGAGAGGATATTGCATCCCCTGGTGGGTAGGTCCTGGCTACAGGAGTACTTTCTACTCCTGTAGCTTTCCTTCTAGGAGACATCCTTCCTCCAAGGTAGCACAGGGGCTACCAGATTGGAGGTGGGACTTCTCTACAACATCCCTGTAGGTCTCCTCTATGTACCTCTCTGTCTCCCTCAGCTCCACCAAGTCTGCTACTCTAGCCTCAAGAGAACAGACCCGTTCTCTAAGAGATAGGAGCTCTTTCCTTTGGGCACACACGTATAACCGCTCACCAACTGGGAGATAATCATACATGTGACACTCAATGCAAAAGACTGGATATCACCCCTCTCGCTGCTGGACTGATGACTCCATCTTAGTATTTTTGAGTTTTTCAATAATTTAAAACTTGCTAAAGTATTAAGGATATTAAATTAAAACGTGCTAAAGTATTAAGGATATTAGCCTAATATAAAAATGTCTTTTAGTTTATATGGTATATTTTGTAATTTATTTAGTGTTTCCTTCTTAGATTGTAATGAAATGTATTTAAAACTCTGTAAGAGTATAAGTGAAGAGTTGTGCTAGGGGTGAGCGTGAGTTGGGGAGGGTGAGTGGGATTGAAGACTAAACTAGGTCCTGCTGTGCTTTCTAGAGGCTATCTGTGGCAGGACGTTCAAGCTAACTCAGTAATCAGATTGCCCTTAATAAACTTTTTCACCATTCATTGTTTATTTCAAATTGCAAAAGATATGTGCTAAAAAACTTTCAAAGAGAAAAAAAGTGAAAACAACATTTAGATTGGAGAGGTTTTTTGAGACTCATGAGGATGCTTGCCAGGTAGTTTACATAAAGAAAACCCATTTTCAAAAGTAAACCTTGAGCAGCACGATACCCTCTACAAAATATGTAGTTGCGTTATCGAGCATCTGAAGTCTTTTTCCTCTCTTTAATTATATGTTTAACTATATTTGGAGTTAGATAAGAAAAGATTGAAATAAACAGTGAATGGTGAATGAGACTTCTATAGGTAAAGCCATAGTGGACCTTAATAAACTTTGCAAAATTCTACTTCCTCACACTTTAATTAACACCTTAATCAGGTCAGTAGCAGTGCTACCTCTCCAGCAGCCAAATAACAGCCAATAACTGTCTTTTAGAACAAAATGTGAGCATTGCTACTATCCTTTTTAATGTTTTTTGGCTGTTAAGTTTCTACCGCTAGAAATAATTACAGTTGAAAACTATGGTAAAAGTTTCTGCCTCTAGAGAAAGTTTCAGTTTAGAACTATGAGAAAAGGGTTGTACATTATGGAGACTGATCATTCTTGCTTCTCTCTCTCTCTCTCTCTCTCTCTCTCTCTCTCTCTCTCTCTCTCTCTCTCTCTTTCTCTCTCTCTCTCTTGGACATACTATAGAAATACACTCCCCATCTAAAATGGGAAATATATGTTTATTTTTTGTTCTGTCCTGGTCTCATCCAAGATAGACTCATACCACACCCCCTTTCTAAATGCAAAATTTTGATGTGCATATCATGGCAATGCAATGTAAAGCTTGGATTTATATATTTACATAATAAATATATCTAAATACCAGATTATATACATTTAAAATAAACATAGGGCTTCTATAATACATACTGATAATACTGGTAATCTAAAACACATATGCAACCAAAATTTGACTGTTACATTAGATGCTAAACCACTTTTAAAAGTTGACCTCTTAGAGCTTATCTTCTTTGACCTTGCTTGGTTTTGCTTATCAGGGAGAACAGTGTAGCCTATACAATTAATGTCTATATAATCTTTGTAAAGTGGAGGGGCAAGTATATGGCTATGAAAATAATGTTTGTTATTTGTGATTTGTTTTGTTTTTGATCTGAAATTTGTGATGTGTTTTATTACTGTGTATGTAACTTTGTAATCTGCCAAGAACGCAGTACTGTGTGGAATAGAAATGTGAAATAAAATAAATAAATAAATAAATAAATGCCTCTAAGCTAGATCCTTTTAATTATAGGCCTAAGTAGAATTAAAAGAATAGTTAAGGAGTATAATACCCATCTTGGACTGATACCCATCTAGCCGTGAACGAACTAGACCACCGGATCACGGGTTCCCCAAGCAGACCAGGAGCGCTGAACTCCCCCTCCCCGGAGACAGCTTCCAGGAACGACCCACCCGCACGGAAGAGATTGTGCCGCTGAAATCCTCTGCCAACGCGAGAGCGCACAAAGCCGAGTGCCCACCCCAAATACAACACCTGGGGTTAACCGCCTGCACGGGAGATATTTTGCCGCCACCGAGATCCAGGAGAGGGAGAAAATACCAACGCAGGAACGCAACTGACCGCTGCTGCACACCTAGCAACACTCGGCGAGTGATGCTCGAAACGGAACTGCTCAAACTAGAGGGCATATAACGCTGTTTCCAGATGCAACGCCGATGTCCTGAAGGCTTAACCCATGTAGTAACTATGATCCTAAATGCTTCTAAATGTATTAAATTTGCCTGTAGCACCTTGCAGTATAATTTAAATGCTCTAAATACCTTATAATAACTACCTCTATATGCGTTAAGTGCCTTGTAGTGCCTTGTAGAATTATTTAAATGTTCTAAGTGCCTTTAGTACACCTTGTAGTATAACTGACTGCAATACTGATTACTAAATGCTAGCATAAATATTCTAAGTGCTATACCACCTTCAAACACATGCCAAAAGCATCTCATATTGTTTTTTCTTCTTAGCCTGCTTCTAGCTACTTTACTTCTAAATGCTTTAGGTACTTGCATTACAATCGATTGCTGCACTTGTTATTTAATAACTAAATGTTTGCTAAATTAGGTTAAGCACGGATAGTATTACGCACTGCCATCCTTATTGATCCAACTACTGTTAGAAACCAATTGATAAGACTGTTGATGCATCACTGATATCACCTACACCACCCAACACTCTCACGAACACCACCCACAAACATCCAACATGAACACTGACAAGCTACTAATAATAATCTACCTCATTCCCATAATCTACCATGCAAGGACCACCCCCAACATCAACAATAACCCAACCACAATTCACCAACTCGATGTACAACCCATTAACAACTCACCAGACCAAAAATACAATAACCAACCAAAAAGAAGAATTTCCACTTACAAACACCACCAACAGAAAGATGAAAGAAAAAACAACAACGACAAATTCAACCATCGAGGAAATAGACAACTAATTAAAATAAAAACATCTAACCTCCCGACAGAACCATACTGCTCAATCCGAATAGGATACATCAACGCTAGAACAGCAGTAAGCAACTCAGTAGACATACTAGACTGGATCACTATAGAGAATCTAGACCTTCTATTCATAACGGAAACATGGTTCCACGGTCCTACAGACCCCGCCATCATAGGGACCTGCCCACCAGAATACAGCCCACTGGACAAGAAATGGAAAAAGAGGTGGCGGAATAGCCATAATCTACAAATCCGAGTTCAACATCACAACCACTGGTGAATCTACCTCACCACAACTCGAAATTGCCTCGACAAGAATCACTCATCCGAACTTACAAGGACACCTCAATACAATCCTATTCTACAAACCACCAGGAAAATGGAAAGACTCCCAAACGCATCTCATGGACTTCATCTCAAACACATGCATCTCTGCCTCAAACATCCTCATAATAGGAGACATCAACCTACACCTCGAAGACGACACCTCAACAGGCACACAAGAATGCAAAGAATTCTTAAAACTCTGGGATTTACACGCACCTAACACTCAACCAACACACGAAAAAGGACACACACTAGACATCATTACACACAAATTCGATCCAGACTCAACTCTCCTACTTACAGATTCAAAATGGACTCCCACACCATGGACAGACCACTACAAAGCATACGTCTCCCTCCACTGGCGAAAAATACACAGAAATGCAGTTAACAAACATGAACGAACTACTTACACCACGAGAGGAAAAATAGACCCCACAACATTCTGGCAACAGGTCTACCAAAACGAATGGTCAATAAACACAGACACCGTACAATTCCTCCAAGAATGGGATGACATATGTAAGACTACATTAGACTCAATCACCCCAATCCAAACCAGAACATCACACAGAAAAAAATCAAATGCATAGTTTACCGAAGAGCTGAAAGAACTTAAAACACAAGTCAGAAAACTAGAACGCGCATGGAACAAAAAGAAAGATGAACACACACTGAATCTCTGGAAATCATTACGGAGGAAATACAAATACACCATAAAGCAGACTAAAAGACTTCACTACAAAACAATAATTGGACCAAACTATAAAGAACACTCAAACTCTTCAACCTTGTAAATAAACTACTGGACACCACACCATTTACAAATAACAGCAAGGATACACCAGGGGTCGACGACCTTGCGAAATAATTCAAGGAAAAAATTATACAACTACAATTTAAAATACCCACCAGCCCAATCGAATACTCCACATTCCTAAACTGTCTAGACCCAGAAGACAGAATATATCCAACAGACAGGATCTGGACCGAATTCAAATCACTGTCAGAGGACCTCATTTCTAAAACACTTAAAAGATTCACCAAATCCCAATGCAAACTAGATATCTGCCCAAACAACCTCATGAAATTAGCTCCTCAACAATTCATAACAGACCTAATGAACCACGTGAATTTCATGCTACAAAATGGACTTTTTCCAAAGGAGAAAGGAAAGATCTTACTCACCCCAATACCCAAAGACACAAAGAAACACGCAAGCGAAATAACTAACTATTGACCAGTAGCATCAATACCACTAATAACCAAAATAACTGAAGGGATGGTTACAAAACAACTCACAAACTACCTCAACAAGTTCTCAGTGCTGCATGACGCCCAATCAGGATTCCGGTCAAATCACAGCACGGAAACAGTACTAATTACCCTCATGACCAAATTTAAACAAATGATTGCAACCGGCACCAACATACTCCTCTTACAATTGGACATGTGAAGTGCCTTTGATATGGTTGACCATGGAATCCTATTACACATACTGTACTTGAATATTTTGGCATTGGAGGCAATGTCCTAAACTGGTTCAAGGGGTTCTTAACCTTACGATCATATCAGGTCACATCAAATTCAAATACGTCTGCTGCATGGACACCTGAATGTGGAGTGCCACAGGGATCCCCCCTCTCGCCAACTATTTTCAACCTAATGATGATCCCCTTGGCAAAACTTCTATCAAACAATAACCTTAACCCATACATATATGCCGATGATGTAACGATATATATTCCTTTCAAACAAGACATTAATGAAATCTCCAACGAAATCAACCAAAGTCTACACATCATGAACACCTGGGCAGATGCATTCCGACTGAAACTGAACGCAGAAAAAACTCAATGCCTCATACTTACCTCCCAATACAACATGAAAAAATTTACCGCTATTAACACACCTAAACTAAATCTGCCAATCTCAGAAACTCTAAAAATCCTTGGAGTCACCATTGACCGCCACCTAACACTTGAGACTCACGCGAACAACACAACCAAAAAGATGTTCTACTCCATGTGGAAACTGAAAAGAATTAAACCATTCTTTCCGAGATCTGTCTTCCGCAGCCTAGTGCAATCACTCGTACTCAGTCATCTAGACTACTGCAACTCACTATACGCAGGCTGCAAAGAACAAATACTGAGGAAACTTCAAACAGCCCAGAACACAGCAGCCAGACTCATCTTCGGAAAACCAAAATACAAAAGTGCAAAACCTTTGCGTGAGAAATTACACTGGCTCCCACTCAAGGAACGTATCACCTTTAAAGTATGCACCTTAGTGCACAAAATCATTCACGGTGAAGCCCCTGCATACATGTCTGAGTTAATAGACCTGTCACCCAGAAATGCTAAAAGATCATCCCGAACTTTCCTCAATCTCCACTTCCCTAAGTGCAAAGGCATAAAATACAAAGTAATGCACGCCTCAACCTTCTCTTATATAAGCACGCAATTCTGGAATACATTACCACGCAACCTGAAAACGATCTACGAACTAACCAACTTCCGCAAACTATTGAAAACTCATCTCTTTGAGAAAATCTACGGTAAGGCTCAAAACACATGAAGTCCATACACATCAATAGAAATGCACCAATAGACTTCTCCTAAATTTCTCTTCCCATACTTTCACCACACTTAATAATTTACCCACAGATAAAACTGTGACACCCTAACGTTCTCTGGCTATTGTTCTATCGTCCTATCATTCCCCATTGCTACATTCTATTGTTATATCCCCAAATTATATTATGAACTGACTGTCTACCCTAAACCCTCACAATGTAACCATAATCGTATTGTAACAAATTGTACTTCCATCAATCACAATGTATTGTAAGCCACACTGAACCCGCAAATAGGTGGGAAAATGTGGGATACAAATGCAATAAATAAATAAATAAATAAATAAATATAAATTATACTATTTATACTGTTCCTGAAGTTAGTGGTACATACATTTTTCAACTGTGAATAAAAAGTTCTTTATATGAAATATCTCTTCTGCCTCTTTATTTAGGCAGATAGCACATCTGACAAGGTCATAGATTTGACTTTCTGTCTTAAACCTTTTTTCGTAATTGTCAAGTCATTTTACCACAGTGCACAATGATGTCTTGTTCACCATGTGTCTCTGTAGATATCTTCTGGAGTCTCTTCCTATCTCTGTAAACTGAAGCAAAACTATATACAGCCCTCACTGTGAGAACCAATTTTTGATTATTCTGAAGAGGGTTCAGACAATATGCAGAAGTCTACTCAAAGCTATTAACAATCACTTCCAGTTCACTGTTTTTATAAGTGAATTAGTATTTTTTGCCTACTTAGAGGGGAAGTTTCATTGGATAAAATTGGACCTGTGTTAAAATAGCATGAGTTAGTAAAAAAATAATGTCTTAATGGTAGTCCAAATTGATAACTATACCCCCTAGTTAACGTGAGGGGTCCTTTGTTTTTGCCATGCACCATTTTCCACACTAGAAAATAATTTTGTATTTTCTAGCATGGTGAGGGGAGGGAAATAGACTTGCCTGGTGGTAGTCAAGCAGCGTCGCACACTGTCTTAGAGCCAGGTTGGTACTTGAGCCCTTACCGGCTACTAAATAGGAGGTGGTAAGGGCTCAGGCAGTAAATGACCATGCACCAATTTTTTTTTATTAGCACATGGCCATTTATGACCTCCATATAAAAATTAGGGTTTTTATGGTCACGGTAGTAAGTGGCCTTGGTAAACGGCAATTCCACGTGCCCATGCTACTGCAGGCCATTTCCTACTGCAGCTTACTTAATGGAACCCTTAATTTGATGGGGGCACGGCCAAAGGGTAAGTACATCAAATTAATGGTAGAGGGAAGAAGGCCAATTGAACACCATCATATGGAATAATTGAAGGGAGAATACTTCCCATGACTTTCTACAAACTAATCCTATGTCTATATTACAGTTCTCATCTAACCACAAAAAACTTTGCTTCAACTGATTTTGAAAGTTGTCCCTTTGAGTATGAGACATATTTGTAAATGTCTTCAGACACTGATATTGGAACATGTTTTATCTTTTAAACTTTTTTTTGTCAGTTGTAATAGTATTGAAATCTATTAAATCAGAAACTTGGAAGATTCTTCTGCTCATAAATCCTGCTTGCTGTCATTAAAGCAGAACATCAACAAAGTTATGCCTTTAAGGGCAAAGGACTATAGCTATCTACAAATTCTAGACCTAATATTTTATTGTATTTCTTAATTAAAAATTCAAATGTTCTCTTAAGAATAACCATTTCTAGTTAAACTCTGACAGAGATTTTCTGCTAACACTGCAAAATTTATCTAGTGGACATTTTATATGGTTCTTGGATTCCTTGGATTTATATAAAAAATTGAATTTCTCTTCCAAGAGATCAATGCCAACGGCTATTTCTGCTCTGCTTGTCGATATATGTTTGAAATGTCATTTCAAAGATTAGATTCTCAGCTCTACAGTATTGATATAACAGTAACAAAATATGCTTGTTAAAAAGTGAATGTAAAATATTTTACAACTCTAACTTGATCTCTTTGCTTTCTCATTTATATTTTTAAAAATTATGAACATGTGAAGTCATATTTTGCATAGTCATTAAGAGCTAGATTCTATATATGATGCCTAAAAGTCAGTGCACAGAAAAACCCTAAAGTTTGGCACGGTTTATAAAATAGTGCTTAAGCATTATGGTTGCGTATAAGTTTAGGCACCAATATTTACACCAATGAAAATGTGGTACAAATTCCTGAGCCTAAATTTATACTTGGAGCACCATTATTCTATAATTACACACTGTGGCATGTAGCCTGGGGGCTGCTGCGCATGCGGTCAGATGGCCCCTTTAAAAGGGATTTGACTCCAATTCTCAGAAGGCTATGCATTGTGAAGCCAGGAGGGCTGTGCTCAGAGACTGGGAAGTTGCTGACTCATCAGTCTTCCAGCTGGGCTAATTAGCAATGCCTTCCTGGAATATGAAAGGTGCATTTCAAAAGGAAAGTTGTGAGTTTTGAGAAAGAGACACACCCAAGGGGGAAGAATAGCACTCCAGGGTTCTAGAGAGGCTCTGGGAGAGGGCACCCTACGGTTAGAGGGCACAGCAAGGCTCAACCCTGTCAGCTCACAGCCATGCCTGGAGTGGGGAAAGGAAACTCTTCCCAGTAAGAGGTGGAAACCAGGGTGGATAACTCTCTGTTGCAAATGGAGCCCCAGACTGGGATAGACAAGGAGGGGACAGTGCTCTGGTGGGTGACTGAAGAGAAGGTTCACTGCCTGGGACAAGGGAGCAGGATTCATTGAGGCTAGGAACCAATCCAGTGGTTGAAACAGGAGGGTTCAAACTGTAACAGGGATAATGAGCTACGTGCTGGGGGTTGAAGTTCTACTCAACCCAGAGGAGCTCCGTGAGTTAGCTTAAGTTCCCAGATCATTCTTTGTGTTTGCTCTCCTGAGTAATGTGGAAAATGGAGAGGGGTCAGAAGTTGTTTGGAAATCAGTAGGAACAAGGGCACAGAGAATAAATACCTTGGTCAGTGAAGGAAAGGCTAGTGAAATAGCTATGGGGTTTCTGCTTTTCCAAGTGTTGAAAGAATGGTGTTTGTTCTGGTTACATGGTAACACAGTGGGGAAAGAGCTACTGGAAAAGTCAAACCCTTGTAGCTATTTTAAACGGTGAAAAGAAGGGGTGTTTAACCCTGAGTTTGTATGGTAGCACAGTGGGAAAAGAGTCAGTTATGAAGAAATATCCCATAACTACTTGAATGGTTAAAAAGGAATGTGATTTAATCCTTATTGTAAATGATATGGTGAAACGGTCCCATTGATTGCTAGTTTATAAAGTGAGCCTGCTTAGTTATGCTGTATAGGACCTGTAGGAAACCCCAGCCTAGATTGTGATTTTGAGCAAGGTCAGGCAGAAGATTTAAGTAGGAGGTTGCAGGAATATATGGAATGTACTTTTATGTTAAAGTTGGTTATATGCTGTTTAGTTTAGACATATTAAAGAACCTGCATCTCACTGACTGGTCTTATGTTTGTGTCTCATTGTGGGCAGCCCAAAAGGTGGAGGAGGCTTCCTAGAGCCAAGGGTAAAAGCCTTATCCGTAGGGCCAGAAGGGGGCGCCCCAATGGGAGATATTACAGCATGTAAGAAAGTCATGCTCCTGTTGAGCCCTGAAATTTCCTTTCAGGACTCCATTTTTTGAGCTGTGTATAAAGTTTAGGTGGGTATCCCGCACCTCACTTTATGTGCGTAACACCCAGTTAAATCTAATTAGTTTCAATAATTGCTTATTAAAAAGCCAATAATTGGCACTAATTAGCTCTTTATCCTATTAAATTGTGCACACAAATCAGGACCACAGCTAAATTTATGCATACAACCCTTCATTGCCTCAGGCACAAACTTAGAAGCCAAAGTAATGTTGAGCAATCCATTAGTACAGCTGTTCATTTTCAATATTCCTATACTGACTTCACTCCCAATACAGTAAAGGTTTTAGCACAGAAATTCCACAGTAAGATCACTGCATTAAAGGGTAACATGGTCAGAATGTAAAGTTAAATTCAAACCTACCAAATTTGAAATTGATTCCATTTCTGCAAGTGTGCTAAATGTTGGCATTTTTAAAAAAAAACTTCTTCTTCAGTCAGAATCATTATTTCAGCTCAGGCCTGAAGTCATGATCCTATTCTGGAGCATCAGGATCATCTGAGGTGAAATGCAGGACTTCACTATAGAGGGCTTGTGGCCCAAATGAGCTTAGCTGCTACCTCACCCCTAGCCCAGACACTCAAAGGGTAGGTTTTTAAAGAGGCACTTATTTTCAGGAACCAAGAAGGAAAGGAAAGTAAGCACCTACTTTCATTTATAGAATACTAGTGTATATACTTTGGGACAAGACCATTTTTATCCCCTTAACCTTAATTGTACCAAAACAGATATGGGCAAGATTATTCTCCAGTGAGGATCACAGGGCAATAAATATTTGGATATCAAGTTTTAAACTGAAGGGGACACAGCACTCAATTGATGACATCCTTACTGATAAGGCAAAACAAGAAGTGTAAGAATGATCATGCAGATGAACCAGGATGACAGCAGCAAACTCTTTATTTGAGAAGGGAAAGAGGAAGGGAAATGGGACTTGATATACCACCTTTCTGAGGTTTTTGCAACTACATTCAAAGTGGTTTACATATATTCAGGTACTTATTTTGTACCAGGGGCAATGGAGGATTAACTGACTTGCGCAGAGTCACAAGGAGCTACAGTGGGAATTGAACTCAATTCCCCAGGATCAACGTCCACTGCACTAACCACTAGGCTACTCCTCCAGATGAAGATCAAACTGTGCACCCAACATGAGCCTTGTTTAGGCTGTGAATCCTCCCTCAGGAGTCCTCTCAATATTAAAACAAATGCATAGGTAACATCTATCAAAATAAAAACAAAGAAGTGTAAAAAAACTGAGCAAGATGAAAAGGTGACTACCATGTGCAGAAAAACATAACATGTGGGATGACTAAATGAAAAAAAGAGAAGAAGGAATCATCAAGAAGATGCATAAGAAAATAAGAGTGGCCACACCAGGTCAGACCAATGGTCCATCCAGCACAGTATCCTGTTTCCAACAGTGGCCAAGCCAGGTCACAAGTACCAGGCAGAAATCCAAATAGTAGCAACACTCCATGATACCAATCCCAGGGCAAGCAGTAACTTCCCCATGTCTGTCTCAGTAGCAGACTATGGACTTTTCCCTCCAGGAACTTGTCCATACCTTTTTTAAACCCAGATACGCTAACTGCTGTTACTACATCCTCTGGCAAAGAGTTCCAGAGTTTAACTATTCATTGAGTGAAAAAATATTTCCTCCTGTAGAAATATGGTACAACCAGGGGCCCCCACCCGAATGATGGAAGGCCAAGCCTTAGAGCTCAGGCCATATAGAAACCTTGGCCAGGTCAACAGTGTAATGGCTAGTATGGCTGGAAGCTTGCTGGAAAAGCAGGACACAGCTTTTAGCCCAGATTAAGGCCTGAATGACCTAAAATTGGAAAAGAATGGTCAAAGAATCTGAAATCAAAATGGAGCCTGCCAGTTATAAGATGGATTCCCTTATTTCTGTATCTGAGTTAGAAAAAAACTTGTTTTTCTGAGATAATGCCAGGTGCAAGAAAAATAGGGAAGTAACAGTTGAGATAAAGGAGGAGGCTTTCCGGTGGAGCATCATGTGGTCAGGCAAGTTTTGAGTAAACAAGTTTAACATTGAAGTCTATGGAAGCCCATTGATTTGAATGCAGCCAGAAGGGTATAAAAGTGACAGCAAATTTGGGCAGGGTTGGAGAACTCCCAGATGCCATCCAGAGATGCTGTCCGTTAGACCTCTACACCTGCTTGTATATTTAATCCTGTTGTACTACTGTGGTGAGTAAAATTAATAAATCCATATATCTTTGCAATCTATCTTCTTTCTCTCTTTCTTATACAACATTTAGCGGGGTGATTAACCACGTGAGTTAGAATGGGTATTAGAGAGTGCTTATATCCATTAGTATTAATCCAAAGTCAGATGGTCATGATCAGCGTTCTAGAAAATCTCTCCGGTAGGCAGGTGCCAGACCAGCATACCGGAGAGGACCCATGGGACAGTTTTCCCCATAAAATTCACTCCTAAGTATTTCCAAGTAACTTCCTTGAGTGTCCTCTAGTGTTTGTACTTTTGGAAAGAGTAAAAAATGGATTCATTTCTATTCATTCTACACCACTCAGGATTTTGTAGACCTTAATCATATCTCCTGTCATCCTTCTCTTTTCCAAGCTGAAGAGCTCTAACCTCTTTAGCCTTTCCTCATATGAGAGGAGTTCCATCCCTTGACCCCTTGACCACCTCCTATGGTTGGCTAGTGCCATTTTAAAAACAGGAAGAAAGGGTCAGGAGTGAATAGGAAATTTTTCTGCCTCATTCAGCTCAACAGATGGAATAAGAGAGGATGCAGAAGGTATCAGACGAAAGCTAAGGAATGTGGGGTAGCAATTATGCATAGTGTGGGCAAGCAATATCCTTAGATGGGCATTATCAGGCTTATTTTCGAAAGTGATCGCCGACCATTTCCCGACATAAATCGGGAGATGGCCGGCGATCTCTCAAAAGCGGTGAAATCGGTATAATCGAAAGCAACGTTTTTGACAGCATCACCGCTTTCCCATCGCCTCGCCAGCGAAAGTTCAAGGGGGCATGTCGGCGGCTTAGCAAAGGCGGGACATGGGCGGGCATGGGCGTGGCTACCAGATGGCCAGCTTTTGCGCATAATGGAAAAAAAAAGCGGCGTTAAGCAGTATTTTGCCGGGTTTACTTGGTCCTTTTATTTTCATGACCAAACCTCAAAACGGTGCCCCAACTGACCAGATGACCACTGGAGGGAATGGGGGATGACCTCCCCATAGTCCCCCAGTGGTCATCAACCCCCTCCCACACTAAAAAAATAAAAATAAAAACCTTTTTTTCCAACCTGTATGCCAGCCTCAAATGTCATACCCAACGCCCTGACAGCAGTATGCAAGTCCCTGGAGCAGTTTGTAATGGATGCAGTGCACTTCAGGCAGGCAGACCCAGGCCCATCCCCCCCTACCTGTTACACCTGTGGTGCTAAGTGTTGAGCCCTCCAAACCCCCCTAAAACCCACTGTACCCATATGTAGGTGCCCCCCTTCACCCATAAGGGCTATGGTAATGGTGTAGAGTTTTGGGGAGTGGGTTTGGAAGGATTTGGGGGGCTCAGCACCCAAGGGTGTTTTTTTTTGTATTTTTTAAAATGTTTAGAAGTGCCCCCTAGGATGCGCGGTTGGTGTCCTGGCATGTCAGGGGGACCAGTGCACTATAAATGCTGGCTCCTCCCATGACCAAATGCCTTGGACTTTGCCGGGTTTGAGATGGCCGGCATTTTTTCCATTATCGCTGAAAAACAAAACCAGCGGTCTCAAGCCCGATGAACTCTGGCATTTGGCCGGGCTAAACCGTATTATCAAAAGAAAAGATGGCCGCCATCTTTTTTGATAATACAGTTCCGGCCAGCTGTAGTGCCGCCGCCACCAAAATAGATCGCCGGCGACGTTCAATTATGCCCCTCCACGTCATTTTGCTTTGTTTTTCGCCTTTTTTAAAAATTTTATTTCAGTTTGAAAAAAAATCAACCAACAAAATGATAATTAAAAAGAAACAAAGCAAAACAAAGAATTTACTGCATTAGAAATAATGTCATATTGAGGATTAAAGATGTGGATGGTAGCTAGAGGAGGGGGCCAAGCTGTATTGCTACGCTGTACAACTTTGATGACAAGACATTTTGCCCTTATATGGATACCTGATTCCTAGTGGTAGTACCATTGAGCCTTACTTCTAGGGGTTGCCAGCGCTGTTTTGAAGATGGAACCGGCAAGGGTGTGAGCATCTAGGGATTCTTCCTTCCTAGACCCCACTAGACCGGGGGAAGGCCAACATGGGATGGGAATTTGAGGGGTGGCCTTCCAACTTGGAAAGTATTTCCAGGTGGGAGGAAATGAGTTAGGAAGGTGCTTCTGAGTAGGAGGGGGGTTTCAGCTTCAGTAGGTGCCTTGAAGGGGGGTTCTTACTTTGGGGGCCCTTGAGATATGGCCTCAGCTATGGGAGGGCATTAAGGAAGAGAGTTTGTGATTGGGTGATTGACCTCAGGATGGTAGCTTAATGGAACATTGTTTGGGCCTTTAAGATGAGGCCTGGGAACTTCAAGTCACAGTTTTGCAGTCCAATGCTTACAAGCAGTGTTATTCATTTACCATGGTAGTCAGTAACCTGTAGCACTGAGCTACTTACTGCTGGTTAGTTACTCCCATGGTATTGTACATTAAGGTGTGTTAAAATCCTGATTTTTACTGCAGCTTGATAAATACCCCTCATAGACAGAAATATAAGATTTTACAAAATGCCCAGAAGCAATGATGACTATTACATTGTTTCATTGACTGCCTGCAACTTTACAAAGTTCTGTAGGGACACAGGGTTTATAAAGTTAACAACTGCTAAATTTTCTTCTTTATATGCAGTAAACAATGTAATAAAATATCATGACAAATAAAAACTAATTACCAACACATCCTATGTTAACTTTTAAATTTTTGCTACACCTGTCTTAACTCTTACTTCAAAAGGAATGAGTAAAAGCAGTGAAATACCTACTATATACAGAGGAGGTATTTCCCTTAGAGCAGAGTTCTCAACCCAATTCTCGGGACATACTATGGCCAATCAGGTTTTCAGGATATCCACAATGAATATGCAAGAGATAAATTTGTGTGCAATACCTCCACTGAATGCAAATCTACCTCATGCATATTCATTGTGGATATCCTGAAAAACTGACCGGTTTGGTGTGTTCTGAGGACTGGGTCTGCCTTAGAGAAAAGGCCTACTGAATTAAATGAGTGGCATCAGCAATTCAAAGCAGGCCATAATCCAGCAAATAAAACTGTAATTAGTTCAGGCTAACAAACTATAAAATAGACAAAAGTTCAATAAAATATTACACTGAATGAGCAATTAATCTGTGACATATTATAGAAGTTAGATAATTATTACTCAAAGTAGGTAATTATTCAGTGAAATGGTAAACCATACAAAATATCACAGCAGAAATGTCAGAAAACAATATTTCTACAAAACATTTTATAGAACAGAAAATCATTCGATAAGCAATTACTATGCTTAATGGAGTTTTGTTTGATGCAGAAGATTTTTAAAAATGCAGATGACCTTTGCTTCATGCTGACACCCATTTTAATCACACTTTCTCCCTATAATCAGCCATGAAAGAAAGTTCATACATGCTAACCTGATTCTATCTAGCCTCAGAGCCAAAGAAGACAAAGGTTACACTCAGAATAATCAAATGCAGTGTCAAGGCATTGACTTTTATTTAAAAAAAAAAAAATCCCACAGCATTTTCTTCTACTTCATTAAGGGGTATTTTACTAAGGTATGCTAGCATTTCTAATGCGCTCTTAAATTTAAGGCACGTTAAACACTAACATGCCTACACATTTCTATGGACACATTAGCGTTTAACACTTGTAAACCATTTACACGCGTTAAAAAAGCTAAAGCACCCCTAGCGCACCTTAGTAAACATAGGCGTAAGAAGGTAAACATAAAAAAATATATTAAAAAAAAACTCTGCTCAAATCTCTGTTACAGTTAAGGTGAGCTCATGGAAGAGAAAAGAACTGATAACTATAATTGCTTCTTCAGTAACCTAAACAAGCATTACAAAAATAATTCAAATCAGAAGTCTTTCCCCCTAAAAGCAAGACTGTTAACAATGAACTTGACTTTCATGGCCCTATGAACTAAAATATATACTAAAATCTATGAAGGACAATTCAATAACCTAGGTGTTGTCATGTCCTGCATGTTAACAATAATGGCATATATGCACATAGGAGTGCATATAAAAATGTAAATGTGAAAATTCTGTTTAAATGCTATTACTACTACTACTATTTAGCATTTCTATAGCGCCACAAGGCATACGCAGCGCTGTACAAACATAGAAGAAAGACAGTCCCTGCTCAAAGAGCTTACAATCTAATAGACAAAAAATAAATAAAGTAAGCAAATCAAATCAATTAATGTGAACGGGAAGGAAGAGAGGAGGGTAGGTGGAGGCGAGTGGTTACAAGTGGTTACGAGTCAAAAGCAATGTTAAAGAGGTGGGTTTTCAGTCTAGATTTAAAGGTGGCCAAGGATGGGGCAAGACGTAGGGGCTCAGGAAGTTTATTCCAGGCGTAGGGTGCAGCGAGATAGAAGGCGCGAAGTCTGGAGTTGGCAGTAGTGGAGAAGGGAACAGATAAGAAGGATTTATCCATGGAGCGGAGTGCACGGGAAGGGGTGTAGGGAAGGACAAGTGTGGAGAGATACTGGGGAGCAGCAGAGTAAATACATTTATAGGTTAGTAGAAGAAGTTTGAACAGGTTGCGAAAACGGATAGGGAGCCAGTGAAGGGTCTTGAGGAGAGGGGTAGTATGAGTAAAGCAACCCTGGCGGAAGATGAGACGGGCAGCAGAGTTTTGAACCGACTGGAGAGGGGAGAGGTGACTAAGTGGGAGGCCAGCAAGAAGCAGATTGCAGTAGTCTAAACGAGAGGTGACAAGGGTGTGGATGAGGGTTTTGGTAGAGTGCTCGGAAAGTATAACCACATGAATTAGCTCATATTTGCAAGGGGGCATACTGTTATTCTGGATGTGAGCCCTTGAGCCCAGGCCCAGGCCTAGTATAGAATTTAGGCCAAGGCCTAGGGTGGACCGAGCAGGCCCTATGCACCACCCCAGCCACCAAACTCGTACACTCACAATAACTAACAGGCACCACCAGAAAGGGGAAGATAGAGCATTCAGGCAGGCCTCATGGCCTATCGGGAACCCACTCACACAGAGACTAAGCAAGCGGGCCTCACAGCCAACCGGGAACCGAGTCACACTCTGGGAAGGGGGAAAGAATAACAAGGGTTCCACATGGAACTGCAACGCACACAGTGTAGGGTAAAGCCACAGAAAAAAGGGAGAGAGGCAGAAGCCTCTACAGGAAAACAAAGCTGTGCCACAGGCGAACAAGGGTACAGGAAGCACCAGAAAGAAACACTCTAGGATTAAACAGCACAGCACTCAGGGAAAAGGAAACTAACTATAGGGATATACTCTAGGCTGAAACAACACAGCACACAAGGGAACAAGGCTGTACTTACAGCAGACAAAGGAAAAGGGAGAACTACCTAAGGAATACACAAACTGGCCCCACAACCCCCAAGGGAAAAAAAGGAACTGCTAAAGGGAAAGAACAGGGCAGAGCACTCTATAGACAAGATAAGGGGAGAGTGAACAAACAGGGGACGCTGCCTTGACAAACACAGACCAGAACAGGAATGCTGCTCTCCACACACAGGAGCAAAAATACAAGGACAAGGGAAGGCAGAACCACAGGGAGCAGAGCAGCAGCTCAGCACAAGCAAGGGAACACCGAAGGAGAGAAGCTAAACAAATAAACTGAAATGATTCAAGGCAACAGCTTTCCACAGACAGCACAATGTTAGAGCAAGAGAAGCAAACCAGGTGGGGGAAGTGAGGCAATCAGGCTCATGCTGGAATACCCAGCACACACACACAGAAACAGCAAGCATGAGAAGAAAGGCTAAACTCCCATGTAACACAAGCGCCCAAACACAGGCTGGCATCAGCAAGGCAATCAACGCCAAAGTAATGATTGCAAGAGAAAGGCAGGCTTAAATGGATCAAGCTTCTGACATCTACTGGCTCAGCCCCTGACAATCCAATCAGGAGTGAGTCCCAAACCTTCCCCTGCCTATCTAGCACAATCATAACACATACACAGGGCAGAGCATGAATAGGAAATAGATGTGATTCCCACTTCCATAGATAACTTACAGAATACTGTGAGCCATGTGTATCCCTGACACATTTAGATGCACACATACCAGTTCTATGGTTGGCATAAGTATGGGTGCCTACATGTTAAGCGCATTGACACTGGGTTACACAAGTATTCTATAATGGAACCTAGGTGCTTGGTTACATAACATAGTAGATGACGGCAGAAAAAGACCTGCATGGTTCATCCAGTCTGCCCAACAAGATAAACTCATATATGCTACTTTTTGTGTATACCTTACCTTGATTTGTATTGTCATTTTCAGGGCACAGACCGTATAAGTCTGCCCAGCACTATCCCTGCCTCCCAACCCCCGGCTCTGAGACAGACCGTTTAAGTCTGCCCAGCAATATCTTTGCCTCCCAACCACCAGCCCCGCCTCCCACCACCGGCTCTGCCACCTAATCTCAGCTAAGCTTCTGAGGATCCATTCCCTCGGAACAGGATTCCTTTATGTTTATCCCACGCATGTTTGAATTCCGTTACCGTTTTCCTCTCCACCACCTCCCATGGGAGAGCATTCCAAGCATCCACCACTCTCTCCGTGAAAAAAGACTTCCTGACATTTTTCTTGAGTCTGCTCCCCTTCAATCTCATATCGTGCCCTCTAGTTCTACCGCCTTCACATCTCCGGAAAAGCATATTTCATAGGGCCATACATAGTAGAAAAGGATTCTACCACATGGCCTCAGGGCACCTAAATGGAGATGCCCAAATATAGAATTGTCCCCTTTAATGTCCATGTTTAAGTGCCACTTGGAGAAAGTTTTACTATGTCACCATGTGTTAACCAGGGGTGTAGCCAGACACCCAAGTTTGGGTGGGCCTGGACCCAAGGTGGGTGGGCAGAACTCCACCTTGTCCTACAAGTGATTTGGTTTCTCCCTCTCTTGCCTGCATGCCATATAGTCTTTCAAACATCCCCTCTCCCCCGTATATCTTTTAAATAGCAGATTTTCACCGGCAGCAAACAGTTGGGAGTTTTTGGCTGGTGGGGCTTGGGGTCCCTGCCAGCTACATTATAGGTGTGCTGCTACTTGGTGGACCTGAACCTAAAGTGGGTGGGCCTGGGCCCACCCCAGCCCACCCTTGGCTACGCCACTGGTGTTAACACACAGTAACATGCATTAATTACTGTAGGATGTATTCTATGCAAAATTAACTATTTACTAATAACAATGAAAACAGGACAGGCATCTGAGATCTCTTAGGGGGAAGAAGAGATAGAGGATGATATAGATGGGCAGACTAGGTTTGCCATATAGCCTTTATCTGCCATAATTTTCTATGTTTCTTTGTTTCTAACACATTAATTGTGTT
Organism: Microcaecilia unicolor; assembly: GCF_901765095.1. Lineage (NCBI taxonomy): Eukaryota > Metazoa > Chordata > Amphibia > Gymnophiona > Siphonopidae > Microcaecilia > Microcaecilia unicolor. The sequence goes on from NC_044032.1 coordinate 590,734,094, forward strand.
AGTGTATGCTAGCACAGTAGTACACTCTAATAAATCTATTCCTTAATGGGTAATACATAATATTTTTTGCAAATCCCCTAAATTGAATCACTTTAGTGGGCCACAAATCAAGCAGACCTATTAAGAAAGAAATTGTACTTCTGTTCCATATGCATGCCATCTCTCAACATTCCCTATGATAACAAGTTCAAAAGTGAAAAAGATGGCTACCATGAGGGATTCCATCACCCTCAATTACATCAAAAGTTGATCCAAGCCTGAACATTCCATCGGGATACATGTTTGAGGAGGCTTGGATATTGGTAGATTTATTTATTTGCTACATTTGTACCCCACATTTTCCCACCTATTTGCAGGCTCAATGTGGCTTACATTATATTGCAAAAGATATAGTTATGAACAGAGTAAGAGGTTTGTTCTAAATTAACATATTACTATGTAAGAATTAAGGAAGATATGTCTGTGGAATAATTACATAACACATAATGAAAAAGAAAAAAATGATAATATGGCTAATATAATCAGTTTAGAGGGATTAGTAGGTGGTTGGTTTAGATATAGAATAATCAAGTTCTAAGGAGGATTCTTATTGTACGTTTTTTCAAACAAGTGTGTTTTCAGTAATTTCCTGAAGTTTGTTAAGTTACAGTACGTGTTATTTTTATAGTGTTTGGTAGTTTGTTCCATGCTTTTGTGCAGAGGTATGTGAAGGTAGATGCATGTATTGATTTGTATTTGAGTCCTCTACAATTAGGGTAGTGAAGGTTCAGGAAGGTACACGACGAACTGCTGATGTTTTGTGCCGGTAAGTCAATTAGGTCTGACATATATGAAGGAGCTTCTCCATGGATGATTTTATGGGTCAAGGTGCAAATTTTGAAGGCAATACGATCCTTTAGTGGAAGCCAATCCAATTTTTCTCTAAGGGGTTTGGCACTCTCATATTTCGCCTTACCGAATATGAGTCTAGCTGTGGTATTCTGTGAGTCTGAAGTTTCTTAATAGTTTTTCCTTGCATCCTACGAAAATGGAGTTATAATAATCCAGGTGGCTTAATACCAATGATTGCACCAGCGTACGAAATACTTTGCTGATTGGGGTGTGGGGCTTGGATCATGAGCTCAGAAATTGATCTAGGAATCAGGATCTTCATTGGAGGTAGTAACTTAAGAACATAAGAATGGCCATACTGGGTCAGACCAATGTCCATCCAGCCCAGTATCCTGTTTTCAGCAATGGCTAATCCAAGTCACAAGTACCTGGCAGAAACCCAAATAGTAGCAACATTCCATCCTAGGGCAAGCAGTGGCTTCCCCAAGTCTGTCTCAATAGCAGACTGTGGACTTTTCCTTCAGAAACGTGTGCAAACATTTTTTAAACCCAGATATGCTAACAGCAGTTACCACATCCTCCGGCAATGAGTTCCAGAGCTTAACTATTTGTTGAGTGAAAAAATATTTCCTCCTAGTTGTTTTAAAAGTATCCCCTTGTAATTTAATTGAGTGTCCCTTAGTCTTTGTACTTTTAAAAAACTTTTTAAAAGAGTAAAAAATTGATTCACTTCTATTATTCACTTCTACTCAGGATTTTATAGACCTCAATTACATCTCCTTTTCAGCTATCTCTTTTCCAAGCTGAAGAGCCCTAACCTCTTTAGCCTTTCCTCATATGGGAGGAGTTCTATTTCCTTTATCATTTTGGTCACTCTTCTTTGAACCTTTTCTAATTCCGTTATATCTTGATTAATTGAGGTAATTTGAATGGAAGGGGTTGGGGAATAGAATTCCCCATGCTAAACCATTCTTTCTCTTTGGATCTGTTTGCACATGGGATTTTAAGATGACATATGAATGTTAGGATTTAACATCTACTCTTAGGTGGCTGTAAAATGTTAACTTTTAGTGGACATTTGCTAAATAGCATTGGAGAACAGCTTACCATATTATTTAGCATGCAATTCCATCATTTGCATATTTTAGCAAACCAAAGTCTTTGAAGCTTGGTTTAGCTTGCATATGTTGACTTTAGTACATAAACTTAATGTAACATAAGGTAATTTTCAAAAACATTTTTGCAGGTAAATCAATGCTTTACATGCCAAATTAGGATTTTATAAACTTATTTTGCTAGACATCAATAATATTTGGAAAGTATGGCAATGCAACAGATATGCAATGTTCATGACATTAGAATGAATTAAGGGCACAATACTCAGAATTTCAGCCCAAACATCATTTCACACACCACCTCATAATCTCCACAATAACCACCTCATAATCACCTCATCTTCATAAGATTCAATGAAGTAAATAATAGTACCTAAGTAGTTTATCTCACCTGCTTTCATCAAAGCTAATTTGCATATTTTGACAGGTGGTCATGCCCACTTCCAGTCCCAATAGCCAGTCAGAATTGAGGACATGCCCACCCATGTCCCACCCATACTCATACAACCCACACCCCACCCCCTTTAATGACATCACTTGGTGTAATATCATAGACCCACCCAAGTCACACCCCTTTTGCATAACTGCCCCTAACCCTGCCCTATTTGTATAGCCCCACCCCAAACTCTGCCTCTTTTACATAACCCTGCCCCAAGTTCTAACCCTTTTGGTGATGTCACAGGAAGTAATATCATAGCCATACCCATTTTCCAAGATGATGGCTACCACTGATCACCCTACATCACTTCCTGCTTCCACTATTAGCTTCCATCTTGGATGGGGTCACATGACAGAAAGTAATGCCAAAAAACCCCAATACTGCACCTTACAACCATGGAGGAATGTGTGCATGTGCAGATTAACTTTTTTCACATAGGAAAGAAAATAGGCATTTTTAGCTCCAGACTCACCATTTTTTTTCTCTCAAACGGATACCTTGTGCTTTGTTTAAAGCTGGATCAAGTTAGGTCTGTCTGATATTAAGGACGACAGACTGATCGCTGAATGACAGCAGTTTTAGGTTTTAAAACAAAAGGATCAACTTTTCACATCTTTCACCTCTTTGCTTTAAGGGGTGCATATAAACAATAACCAAGCTGTTATAAGATTAAACACAGAAGTGGAGGAACACTCAATCCCTACGAGAGTCAATCAAGCAAAAAAGGAGTAGAATAGGCTGGCTCTTTCCAAATAACAAGGGAGACGTATATGCAATTATAGGTCTTTATTGTTGTTGTCTTGTTGTTGTTTGGTGCTTTTCAATAAAGACCTATAATTGCATATGCATCTCCCTCCTTGTTTGGAAACAGCCAGCCTACCCTACTCCTTTTTCACTTGATAAGATTAAACACCCCCTCCCTTTTTTCCTACAGACAGCTATATGAGATTGTGCCCTGCAGAGCTGGTTTCTCTCAGCTTTTCAGCAAGCACGCTGTGCTTTCAGCAGTTCAAAAAGAAAAAATTTAGTGTGAAAGGATCTACAAACCTCTACCAACACCCCTCCCTTTTCACCTACAGACAGCTGTATGAAATCGTGCACACTAACTGTGGACATAACCTTAAGGCAGATGTACTTTTCCTCACTACTTTCTCAAAGAGATCGTAACACAGAGCTGTTTTTGCTTTTAAGACCACAAGCCCCCTGAACTAGTGTCAAGGCAGAACAAGACACACCATCACCTTAAATACAAAATATATGGTGTTGTTTAAGAATCTGAGAGATAAACAGCAGATAGCTGTTCTCACCAGGCAAATATACCCAGTCAAGACGTGTTTCTTTCTCAAGGCCTTCAAGGATGCTACCAGAAAACCATACTGCTGTCTTGTTGTGGATTTTAACATGTTGACGCTTGAGGCTTACAGATTGAGGACGGACATCTCCCCCCCCCCCCCCCCCCCCACACACACACACTTTGACAATTGTATACAGAGAAAAAAACAGCAGAAGTGACGAGCCACTGTTTTTTTCCAGAAGCTCTAATTGTGCTCTCACAGGCAACAATATGTCTATCTGTCTGAAGAGGAACCTGGTGCTTTTAAAATTTTTAGTTCAGGCTTTGCCCTGCCACAGAAAGGCTTCAGATGACTTAACAGCGTCTATAGCAGAGACAGCGCTAAACATTCTGAATGGCAACATACTGTTATCAGAATACCAGATTAGCATCCTGAAAAGACAAAGGCATGCAATAAAAAGTCTCAGGGACAAAAGCTCCAGCTCTTACAACAAAGACAAAGCAGGTGACACAGTCTAGGGGTTTTATTGGACCCTTGCTAAGCTTTGCCTTACCACTGATCACGAGCCTTATTGGCAATGCAGTATGTTGAATAGACGTACTTGGTGTCTAGCTATCAGAAGTGGAGGAACACTCAATCCCTACGAGAGTCAATCAAGCAAAAAAGGAGTAGAATAGGCTGGCTCTTTCCAAATAACAAGGGAGACGTATATGCAATTATAGGTCTTTATTGTTGTTGTCTTGTTGTTGTTTGGTGCTTTTCAATAAAGACCTATAATTGCATATGCATCTCCCTCCTTGTTTGGAAACAGCCAGCCTACCCTACTCCTTTTTCACTTGATAAGATTAAACACCCCCTCCCTTTTTTCCTACAGACAGCTATATGAGATTGTGCCCTGCAGAGCTGGTTTCTCTCAGCTTTTCAGCAAGCACGCTGTGCTTTCAGCAGTTCAAAAAGAAAAAATTTAGTGTGAAAGGATCTACAAACCTCTACCAACACCCCTCCCTTTTCACCTACAGACAGCTGTATGAAATCGTGCACACTAACTGTGGACATAACCTTAAGGCAGATGTACTTTTCCTCACTACTTTCTCAAAGAGATCGTAACACAGAGCTGTTTTTGCTTTTAAGACCACAAGCCCCCTGAACTAGTGTCAAGGCAGAACAAGACACACCATCACCTTAAATACAAAATATATGGTGTTGTTTAAGAATCTGAGAGATAAACAGCAGATAGCTGTTCTCACCAGGCAAATATACCCAGTCAAGACGTGTTTCTTTCTCAAGGCCTTCAAGGATGCTACCAGAAAACCATACTGCTGTCTTGTTGTGGATTTTAACATGTTGACGCTTGAGGCTTACAGATTGAGGACGGACATCTCCCCCCCACCAACCCCCCCCCCCCCCCCCCCACACACACACACACACTTTGACAATTGTATACAGAGAAAAAAACAGCAGAAGTGACGAGCCACTGTTTTTTTCCAGAAGCTCTAATTGTGCTCTCACAGGCAACAATATGTCTATCTGTCTGAAGAGGAACCTGGTGCTTTTAAAATTTTTAGTTCAGGCTTTGCCCTGCCACAGAAAGGCTTCAGATGACTTAACAGCGTCTATAGCAGAGACAGCGCTAAACATTCTGAATGGCAACATACTGTTATCAGAATACCAGATTAGCATCCTGAAAAGACAAAGGCATGCAATAAAAAGTCTCAGGGACAAAAGCTCCAGCTCTTACAACAAAGACAAAGCAGGTGACACAGTCTAGGGGTTTTATTGGACCCTTGCTAAGCTTTGCCTTACCACTGATCACGAGCCTTATTGGCAATGCAGTATGTTGAATAGACGTACTTGGTGTCTAGCTATCAGCTTGATCTTTTAAGAGGTCCTCCGGCACCCCATGAAAATATTAGAATGGATGCCATTCAAAAGCTTGATGAAGAAATGAGTGGTATTGTTCAAAGTTCTGGACTAACTGACTATAAAAAGTCCAAATGCTATTCAGCCATATTAGAGTAGTCTCTGTCATTTGCCAGACAGAGCAAAAGGGGAAAAAAAAATAAACCTGTATCTCCCTAAGCAAACAGAGGCATCGTTAGATAACAATGGCCCTCCTGACCCTGATCTTCAGGAAGTGTTAAACGGAATTGGTGCATGTTATATGGAAAGCGCTAAAGTGTTGCTTGATCAGCTATCCAGAAATAAGGATGTGGTGACCTGGGGTGACGATGGGACTTTTGTATACAAGGGGTACCCTTTCAGTGATTCTAATCTGTTCGACCTAGTTCCTGAGGCTATACAGACACACCCTCTTTCCCAACAAAGGAAACCCAGAGGTTGGGAGGAGTTCATGAGCTCCATGGCTAAACTCAAAAGAAACCTGTGAAATACATTAGTCTCCCCTATAAGAAACCATTTGTATTGATCAGATGACAGTGGTTAAATATGTAATATGTACAGCTGTAAAAAAAATACTTTGTCTACAGACACATGACGCGAGAAATGTGATTCATTTACAGAGTTTTATTTAGAAGCTGTATGGCATTCTTTGTAGGAAACACAACTCTGTAGTTTACAAAATAGACTTCAAAAAGATATACACACACAAAGCACTTTCTTTCTTTCTTTGTTATTTTTCACAAACTGTAACAACATTTCAACATTTTTTAGAGTGTCCTCAGAATATATTTGTAAAACATATTCAAAAGACAAGCCTTTACAATAATGGCGTAAGAAAAACACGCAGTGGTAACCATAGGTAACTGATAGAGGGTGTTGTAACTATCTGTTATGGTACACAATAGTTTTACAATGCTTCTGTAAAAAGTCCATTATACTGCTAGGAAACAATAAACTATCAGCGGGGTGTCCGTAAGAATAAAAAAACTTGCCAATGCCATTCTGAGACAGATAAATGGCTAACCAGTGCTTGCCAGGTAGGTCATATGGGTGGGTATTGGGTGCACCGATGGCCGATTACCACCAGGCACATCTACTCCCTGCCCCCTGCACTAGGAAACAGAAAATTATTTTCTGGTGCGGGAAATGTCACATTACAAACACTGAACTACCACAGGGTGCCGTGGTGAACCACACGGTAGCGCTGTTTTGCTGCGAACTTCATATGTGGTAGCCCTAACACTGCTTTGTAACAGAGCCCCTAAGCCTTTTTAAGCTGCAGTAAGCGTGTGCTAGTGCTTACCGCAGCTTAGTAAAAGGGACCCCAATACACATTAATGTAACATGGGGTTAGGGAAAGAAGAAAAGAACAAAGTGGTAAAATGGGGATTTACTTGTGGTGGCGAACATTCCGCCAGTCAGCAATGTAGCTTGGAATTTTGAGAAGGGTTTTGGAATGGGAAGCTAAAGAGGGGTTACCTGGGAGACGGGGTTGGCTGGCAGTTGCAGAGAGGTTCTGGCAACTGAAGAGAGTGGATGTGCTGTTTGATGTGGGACAGGCAGTATGGAATTGAAGGAAATTAAAAGTTTTAGGAAGTGAGTTTGGCTGGCAGTGAAAGCATTGATGTAAGAGTGATAGTAAAAGTGAGATTCAGAAAGTGAGATTTGGGAATTTTGTGTAAATGTGGAGTGAATGGTGAAGGGAGTGTGGCAAGGGGATATTTAAAATAACAGTAATAGGGAGCTGTGCATGGAATGCTGAGAGTGTGGTGCAGAGGACTACAGGGTTGCCAGTCTCTCCCAGCTTAGGGAATTAAAAACTAAGAGTACAGGCTTGGGAAGGAAAGGGAAGTTTGCTTAATTTTATTTTAATAGATTATTTTGGCCACAGTTTTTGTAATACTCCTCAGAAGCAGGGAAAGGTGTAAACCCCACTTATAGGAAAGATAGGGTTTTGCATTCTTTGAGTTTTTTAAGAGTGAGGTTTAGGAAGAAGATTCAATTGGACAAGACTGGCAGACATACAGAAAACAACAAGGGCCCCTCCGCAAGAAAGTCTACGCTGCCAACAAATGAAGATCGGTAACAGCTAAGTGACTTTTGAAAACACGGAGAAAACTTAAGTAGAGAAAGACAATTAGGAAAGGGAAAGAGGAATAAAAAGACATACTTACCTTGTTCCTTAGGAATAGTGAACAGAGTACCTGTGAAAACAATAAAAAGGGATACACAAAGAATTGTAGCAGAAAGTCAACTATTTAGGGTTTCTGGTGTTTTATAACTTAACTCAGCTATTACAAAAATGAGCAAGCAGGAAAATCTGATCTACTCTATTCAAATCAATATGAAAGCAGTCTGTCCCTGCAGTGATAAGGAAAACATACAAAGGTTTTATATCTGGGCTCAAGGCAAAATAAGTCTCTGAGAATAATCAAAAATTCTTTAAAAAATATTTTATTTATTTATTTATTTATTTTGCTAAAATAATGTTGCAGTTGAAAGTATGAAAGCTCAGCTTATCCATCAGACTGTGAAAAGCAGTGCCTGACAGCTAGGAATTCTAATCTGATGTTGACAGGTAAGATTTTCTGAATGATAAAATAGATTTAAAACCTAGAGTGACCATTATTTGATGAGAACCATAACCTGCTTGTTACAATCATGATATAAAATGCATGATATGATCTAAACCTAGGTTTGAGTTTATCTTTCCAAAATGTAATAGTTATAGGATTTTTATTTTGAACTAAGGTCAATTCCCACTTATACTGCTAACCAAATCCAGTCATCAGACACAGTAACTGATCAAAGTACACAATGTGAAGGATTTTACCCGATGAGAAGTGCATTACAAGGCTAGATGAATGTTCAGAAAAACTGATACCAGTAAACAGTATGAGCAAAACTATGTTTATACCAAGGTCATCAGCTTCTCAAGATTCTTTAGTACACCCTGAAATTCAATTTTAGTCAGATGTTCTTTGTTATATATAGGGTATAGAGGTCAAGGTGTTTTTAAATTCAGTGCATCTGACTGTGGGGAGACAATCTAAATATTAAGGATTTGCATTTGGATGGATCCAAAGAGATAATAGCAAGGGTCATACAAAGGTATATTTATCCGACTGGATAGATAAGATGAACAGTATGATGAGAATACACATCATTTAGACAAGAACATAAAAAATAGCTGCAGAGTCATAAGTACAAATACAAGTAGCTGGCATGGCCGCTGAGAGGGGGGCAGGGGGGACAAAATTCCTTGGGCCTGGACCTCCAGGGGCGGCCCGGCGCCGCAGTCCCACCTGCCCTCCGTCGTCGACCGTCTGCCACTGGGCCAGGCCCTCTGCATTGAAATCACAGTGCCTATCACCTCCGTGTGAAAGCGCTGCAGGCAGCAGGGCAGCAGATCGCCTCCCTTCGGGCCTCCTTCCCTCCATGTGTCCCGCCCTCGTCTAACATACCTTCCGTGTGGGCGGGACACAAGGAGGGAAAGAGGCCCAAAGGGAGGCGATCTGCTGCTCTGCTACCTGCAGCGCTTTCACATGGAGGTGATTTCAATGCAGGGGTCCCGGTCCGGTAGCAGACGGAGGGGGCGGGTGGAGGGGGGAGCGGCGGGGGCAGGGGTGGGGCCCCGGTTGGCCTTGCCCCAGGCCCGGCCCAGTCTCTCGGCGGCCCTGGTAGCTGGGGGGGGGGGGGGGGGGGCATTTTTGAAAGAACATCCAAGTCAGAATTGGGACGTCCTGCCTATAAACCCCATCTCACAATCATTTTCAAACAGGAAATACATTGGGATGTTCTTGTGTTGGAAACGTCCAATATGAATAACCATTTTCCACCTTAACTGGATAACACAGACTAGTGGGAATGCTTAGTGCCTCCTAAACAGGAGGCAGTAAATGTTCTCACATTAACTTTTTAACAAGTCTTGTGTGCTAATGGAAAAATTAGTGCAGGATCTATAAAAATTAAAATAAAATACTAATGTGTTAAATCTGCATTTAGTGTGCAGATAACACCCGTGTTAAAACATGTTAAGCCCAGATTTTAATATGTTTTAGTAAATGGGCACCTCATACTCTTCTTATGGTCTTCCTTTTTCAAATGAAGGAAAACTCTGGAATGAGAGGGCATAGGATGAAGTTATTATTATTAACATTTGTATAGCGCTACCAGACGCACGCAGCGCTGAACACCTGACATAGAGAGACAGTCCCTGCTCAATAGAGCTTACAATCTAAAAATAAAACAGACAGACAAGACAATTAAGGGCGAGGGAAGTACTGGGTGAGAAGGCATAAGGGGAGGTAATTGAGTAGTAGCTAGGAGCCAAAAGCAGTGGTGAAAAGGTGAATTTTCAGCATAGATTTGAAAACAGGTAGAGATGGAGCTAGACGTACAGGCTCAGGAAGACTATTCCAGGCATAAGGTGCCGCAAGGGAAAAGGGACGAAGCCTGGAGTTAGCGGTGGAGGCGAAGGGGGACGACAAGAGAGATTTGTCCAGTGAGTGGAGTTCACGGGGAGGAATGTAGGGAGAGATGAGAGTGGAGAGGTAATGGGGAGCTGCAGAATGGATGGAAGTTAAGAGGAAATAGGCTTAGGAGGAATCTAAGAAAATACTCATTCATGGAAAGGGTGGTAGGTACGTGGAATGACGTCCTGGTGGAGGTCTTGGAGACAAGGACTGTGTCAGAATTTAAGAAAGTGTGGGACAGGCACATGGGTTCTCTTAGGAAAAGGAAGAGTTAGTAGTTACTGAAGAAGGGCGGACTGGATGGACCATTTGGCCCTTATCTGCCATCATGTTTCTATGTTTCTGTTTCTAGTGTTATTCACTATTAAATGGCAACCATGTTTATATTTATTTATTTATTTTATTTGTTACATTTGTATCCCACATTTTCCCACCTATTTGCAGGCTCAATGTGGCTTACATAGTACCGTAAAGGCATTCGCCAATTCCGGTATGAACAAATACAAAGTGATGTTGTGGTAGAATAAAGATATGTGTAACAGACACATTAGGGAATCATAGGGAGGAAGAGTTAAGTTATGTCCAAATTAGAGTTGAAGGCAGGCGCATTGATATTAGGAGGTGAGTTTTGCTGCATTAATTAGATTTTTTTGTGATTTTTTTGGACTGCACCCTGATAAAGCTATTGGTGAAATATGGCCCATGTTGGCAGCGGGTCCTTTTTATATGCTAAGTGATTTATACTGATGTTTAAGACTTGAATATAATGATTTCTTTTTAATTAAACAATTAAAAAAATTGAAATTTAAAGTTTAAAAAGTTGAAAAGGCCAGTGAGGAGGCAGGCGAGCCATTGACCTTTGTGTTCATGTGAAATTATTTGTCTCTGAAGCTGTTTGATTATTGTGGTAAAATAGTTGGCATTGATGTTGGGCTATTATATCTGTATTAACATTAGTAAAAGACACCCTTTGCCTCTGTTTCTTTCTTTTTTTCTTTTTAGAAATGTGACTGCTTTGTATAGCAAATAGCAGTACTGTATATGAAGTCTGTAATGAATAATAAACAACAAACAATAAATATCTGCTACTACATTGCAAAACATTAACACTCCTAATTCTTGAGATAAGACCAAATCAAACATATTTCCTAGAGTGCAAATAAAGCTATGAATGTCCAAAAAAACCCACATCTATTATAACTAGACATATGCAGCACCATTTTAGATAGGCCATGAATGTGGGAATATCTACTTTTTACAAAATTAAAGTTCCAGTAACAATTGACGTGCTCATTAGAAAATGAAGAAAAAGCCCTCAGAAACCGTGGGTAAAATACCCAGGGTTTAGTGTGCGGTTATGAAAACTTTTATAACACACACCACGATTCGATCATTGGGCTAAAAAAACTTCATTCTGTAGTAAGCTTGCAATTTTATAGCTTTTTTATACTATATTATTATTGTTATTTTTTTTTTAATTATTTTCTGATGCATTCTTATTCTTTCCCACGTTGAAATAATCAATCACCAAAGTGTGGCAGTAAGGCATAAAGTATTGCGCTACTTAGCTTTAGAATCAGGCACTCTTCATTGTCCGGACAGGGTTCCTGTTTCTCTGATGCATCACTTTGTACTTGCACACATTAAACATCATCTGCCATTTGGATCCCCAGTATCCCAGTCTCATAAGGTCCTCCTGCAATTTAACAAGTTTGAATAACTTCGTGTCATGAGCAAATTTACTTCTCTCTTTACTAAGCCACACTAGCGGCTGCTGTGGGGTAATGCCAACACAGCCCATTCAAAGTGAATGGGCTGTGTTGGCATTAGCACATGGCAGCCGCTAGTGCGCTTAGTAAATAGGGGATTAATTACCTCACTAGTTATTCCTATCTCTAGATCATTTATAAATATGTTAAAAACCAGCGGTCTCATCACAGAACCCTGGGGAGCTCCACTATCTAGTGTTCTCCATTAAGAATACTGGCCATTTAACCCTACTGTATCTTTTAATCAGATTTTAATCCACAATAGGATGTTACCTCCTATCCCATAACTCTCTAATTTCCTCTGGAGTCTTTCATGAGGTACTTTGTCAAATGCCTTTTGAAAATCCAGATACACAATATTGACTGAATCACCTTTATCCACATGTTTATTCACCCCTTCAAAAGAAATGTCGAAGATTAGTGCAGCAAGATTTCTCTTCACTAAATCCATGTTGGCTTTGTCTCATTAATCCATGCTTATGTATTTGCTCTGTAATTTTATTCTTTATAATAAGAACATAAAAACATGATAATAGCCATACAGGGTCAGACCAATGGTCCATCTAGCCAAGTATCCTGCTTTCGACAGTGACCAACCCAGGTCAGAAGAACCTGGCAGGAACATAATTAGTAGCAATATTTCATACTAGCAATCCCAGGGCAAGCAGTGGCTTCCCCCATGTCCATTTCAATAACAGACTATTGACTTTTCCTCCAGGAACTTGTCTAAACTTTTTTTAAAACCAGATACGCTAACTGTTGTTACCATATCCTCCGACAGCGACTTCCAGAGCTTAACTATTCTTTGAGTGAACAAATATTTCCTCCTATATGTTTTAAAAGTATTTCCATTTAATTTCATTGACTGTCCTCTGGTCTTTGTACTTTTTGAATGGGCAAAAAATCGATTCACTTTTACCCTCTCATCTATCTCCCCCCATCATCATATCCCCCCTCATCCATCTCTTTTCCAGGCTGAAGAGCCCTAACCTGTTTAGCCTTTCCTCATATGGGAAGAGTTCCATCCCCTTTATCATTTTGGTTGCTCTTCTTTGAAACGTTTCTAATTCCGTTATATCATTTTAGAGATATGGAGGGGCATAATTGAACTGCGACAGCCATCTATATGGCCGGCCATCTTCGGGGCCGTCTTCGCAAAGGGGCGGTGCCAACTGTATTATTGAAAAAGATGGCCGGCCATCTTTTCTTTCGATAATACGGTTGGGGCCGGCTAAATCTCAACATTTAGGTCAAATGTTGAGATCGCCAGGTTTACAGATGGCCGTCGTAAAAAAAGTGGAAAAAAGTCTGAGTGCTTGGGTTTTTTCAGTAGTATCAGGGGGGTTTGAACCAGCTACCTCTGGATTAGAAGACCAGTCCTCTAACCACTTGGCCACAGCTCCACTTACCTGGCTTTTCCTCCCTTTTGATTATGCCCCTTCAGGTCTATCTCAGCCAATCACAGACAGGGGTCTCTCTCAGCCATTCACAGACAGCTAAATGTGCTGTGATTGGCTGAGAGAGAACCCTGTCTGTGATTGGCTGAGAGAGACCTGAAGGGACATAATCAAAAGGGAGGGACATCCAAGTAAGTGGAGCTGTGGCCAAGTGGTTAGAGTACTAGTCTCGTAATTCAGAAGTGACTGGTTTGACTCCCACTGGTACTACTGAAAAAGCCAAGCAAAAATAGCTTTGATTTAGGACATCCCTGACAAGCACTTGGATTTTTTTTTAATTCTTTTTGGGTGGTAGGAGATTGGTGACCACTGGGGGGGTAAGCAGAGGTCATCCCCGATTCCCTCGGATAGTCATTTGGTCAGTTGGGGCTCCTTTTTTAAGTTTGGTTGTGAAAAAAAAAGGACCAAGTAAAGCCAGCAAAATGCTCGTCAAGCCTGGCTTTTTTTTCCATTATCGGGCGAAGCCGGCCATCTCGTGAGCACGCCCCCATCCTGCCCCCGCCCGCCTTCACTACCTTACCGACATGCCCCCTTGAAATTTTGCCGGCTCCGCGATGGAAAGCAGTTGAAGCCGGCCAAAATTGGCTTTCGATTATACCGATTTGGCTGGTTTCAGATTGCCGGCCATCTTCCGATTTGTGTCGGAAGATGGCCAGCGATCACTTTTGAAAATGAGCTGGATGGTGACCAGAATTGAACACAACATTCAAGGTGAGTTTGTACCATGGAATGATACAGAGGTATTATAATATTCTTGGTCTTATTTTGCATCTCTTTCCTAATAATTCCTAGCATCCTATTTGCTTTTTTACACACTGCTGCACACTGGGCAGAAAATTTCAGCATATTGTCTCCAATGACACTTAGATCTTTTTCTGGAGTGCTGACTCCTAAGGTGAACCTTAGCATCAGGTAACTATGATTCAGATTATTCTCCCCAATGTTCATCACTTTGCATTTGTCCACATTACATTTCATCTTCCATTTAGATGCCTAGTCTTCCAATATCCTAAAGTCTTCCTGCAATTTTTCACAATCTGCATGTGTTTTGGCAACTGTGAATAGTTTTAATCAACTCACTTCTCATTCTGTTTTCCAGATCATTTATAAATACGTTAAATTGCTCTGGTCCCAGTACAGATACCTATGGCACTCCACTATTTACCCTCCTCCATTGAGAAAAATGGCCAAAATGTCTATACCATTTTGCCCAGCACCAACCCCATGATGATAAACATAGCTGTCTAGTGCATCTACTTGTCCCAGCCAGCCCTGGCAGGACTGGCCACAATAGATATGTCACTAGTCATACTCACATCATTCCCATACCCCAGAAACCACAGTGTTGTGACACCAGATGAGTCCTTGATCTGCATGATGTCTGACAGATGGCCTCAACAGCAACCCAACCCCCATGTGCTACCTCAAGTGTGTCACTCTAGGCACAAAATCCAAGAGGCATCATCTCATAATGCACAAAGACCTGGTCAAAATGGTGTCTAAATACCACAAATACTTAGGGGATACACCCACCACCTCTTTGGGTCCCTGTATAGGGAGATCCTGAAAACATGGTTGCAGACTTATTGTTAACACATTAGAAGTGAAACTGGAATAAAGTGTGTGGCGTCCTCTCATATCTTATAGAATCTTCAGTGTCACCAGAGATCTAGAGGTGTTGAACAGATACAGGGTGATTCAGAAGACCAATCCCTTCTTTCTGGTGTGCATCAGGCACTAGCTGCAACAACAGAGAGATTTTACCCCTACAAATACATACCACCACTGCTTCCCCTAGCTCTGCCAAAACTCTAACCATTTTCCCAAGTCGCTGCTGCATGCAGATTCCAGATGTGGCATGGTGGATAGACATGCAGTCACCCAACTCTTGGTGGCTGCATTCACAGTCACAATCAACAGCTTCGCAAGATCATATCATGAATGATGTCAACCTCAATTATTGTCACATGGTAATAGGACCATATCACTATAATCTGCATTTAAAGTGGCATTCACTCAACAGCACAATTTAAACTCTTCAGGTGGATCGTGCCCAACCTATGGATCTATACACTGATGGCGATATCTTGCATTTCAGACTCAATTATTGTTCACTTTGGGCTAGATTCTATATATAAAGGCTTAAAGTTAGGCAGAGTTTATAGAATAGTACTTATACCCAGGAGTCACATATTTCTATGTTTCTAATATCATCACAAAGTTGCTGGCATAAATCTTGTGATTCTGTAAAAGTTGTCAAACTTTCGCTCACAAATTTGGGTGCTCGTCCAATTTGTAATTGTAATTTAATTGAATTACAAGTCAATTAGTGCAAATAATTGGCTTTTTAACAAAAACAATTATTGGCACTAATTAAAAGTAATTGAACTTTATGCATGTAAATTTAGGCATGGGATCTACACCTAAATTTTATGTGAGATTTGAAAAAAGGGACACAGAAATCGGTAAGCCAATTGAAACATTGTGCAAATGTATGCGCCTACATTAGGTATGTATCCCCATTATTCTATAACAATAAACATACATTTTAGGAACATTCCTGTTCTGCCCACAAGCCATCCATTTTTGTGCCCCTTTTTTTCAAATATCACATAAATTTTAGGTGAGGATCCCATGCTTAAATTTACATGCATAAAGTTTAATTAACTTTAATTAATGTCAATAATTGTTTGTTAAAAAACTAATTATTGGCATTAATTAGTTTTTTAACAAACAATTATTGACATTAATTAAAGTTAAAACAATTATTGGCATTAATTGACTTGTTATTCAATTAAATTACAATTACAAATTGAGTGTGCACCCAAATTTGCAAGAGCAATTTTTGACAACTTTTACAGAATCACGGGATTTATGTCAGTAACTTTGTGGTGATATTAGAAACATAGAAGTATGATGGCAAAGATCAAAGGGCAGTTCCAATCTGCCCATCCACACCACCAGAACCTCTTTGAGTTCCTTGTGCACCCTCTGAGTACTGCTCTGAGTTCCTTGAGTATTTCAACAGGCCCCATCAATTTGTCTACTTTTATTTTAGTTAGCAACTCATGAACACAGTCTTCTGAAATCAGTGTAGGTCTACAAATTTGTTTTCTATGGTCCAACTCCTGGTCCTTCATCCATGAATACAGAACAGAAACATTTGTTAAGCATTTTGGCTTTATCCTTATTAGCTTCTACATATTCCTCCCCTTCAGCCTTGAGCCTCACAATACTACTTTGGAACTTCCTCCTATTACTTACATATCTAAAATATATTTTGTTCCCCAATTTTACTATATTGGCTATTTGTTTCTTCCAATTACAGTTTTGCTTTCCTGACTACTTTTCTAGCTTTCTTTAGCTTTTACATATATTGTTGCCTGCCTTCCTCTTCCTGTGATTTCTTGTAATTTATGAAGGCTAACCTCTTTACATACAGCTCCTTACAGCTACTACAATTGAGAATCAAAATGGCCTTCTTTTCCTCTTATTTACTTTCTTAACGTAAAGGTTTGCTGTCCTTAAAATAGTTCCTTTCAGTTTTGCCCATTGCTTTTTTACTTATTCTAGCTGCTCCCATCCAACTTGAGGTATTCCCCCATCTTGACAAAAGTTAATTCTTTTGAAGTCTAGAACCTTCAATCTTGAATAAACTCTCTCTCCTTGTGTGTCTTAATATTGAACCACACCATTTGGTGATCACTAGATGCTGAATGATTACCCACTGTAAACATTCTCCCCTTTTGTAAGCATTATGTCCAGAATAGCTCCATGAGTTCCATTACAAACTATTAGAACAATTCTTTCTGTAGTGAATCTAAGATCTCCTTAATTTTAGGTGACCTCAGAACAGGGATGCCCCAATCACAATCCGGTATATTAAAATCACCTATTAGCATCACTTCCCTTTCATAACTGTCTTGTAAATATCTTCAATTAAATCTCTGTCCATTTCTTCTGACTGTGAAAGGGTCCTGTATATTACAGCAATGTAAATACATTTTCCATTACTTCTTTCCAGATTAACCCACAGTGTTTCTCCCTTACCCCATATGTCCTGCAATTTGTCACTTTAATATTATTCTTAGCATATAATGTCACTCCTCTGCCCTTTTTTCCCACCTTGTCCTTTGTAAATAGATTATAGCCAGATATAACTATATTCCAGTCACGGTTTTCTGTGAACCATATTTCCGTGACTGTCACTAAATCCAAGTCTTCTTCTACCATCACAGCCTCTATATCTAAACCTTGGTTCACATGCTATAGACATTGGTATACAAGGTTCTCCAGATATTACCCTTTTTCCCTTTTCCTGAGGATATTTTACCCATTCCCTGCAAATTTGTTTTAAAGCCCACATTAGTATATTAGGCAGTTTGCAATTAAAGACATGTCATATTTTCTTTAATATATGGACATTATCTCTGCTCAATAACTGTTGGAAAATCATCCCATAGTCTAGGAGACCAAAGCATTCATGTTGACACCATCCATGCAGCCAGGCTTTCATCTTGAGGATGCAAGTTCCCCTGATTTGGACTTTAACCTCAACAGGAAGGATCAATGAGAACACCACCTGTGCCTTATCTATTTCAACTTCTGTCCCAGATCCATGAAGTCACTTTTGATATCTAGCAGTATCATTTATACCAACATGGATGAGTATCATAGGATAATGGTCAGTTGGCTTGATGACTCTTGGTAAAAGCTTTCTGTTACATCTTGAATCTTGGCATCAGGCAGACAACACACCTCCCTGGACATCATGTCTGGTTGTCAGATGGCTATTCTGTTCCCCTCAGAAGAAAATGACTAACCACCACTACCCTTCACTTCTTATTCGCCACTGATCCAGCAGTTCTTCTACCTCCAGTGCTGTAAACTGGTTCTTCAGTTTAACAGAAGGTGTAATTGAGGGTTGCTTCTGCAGAGTCTGGTGATCTGTATCCAGCTGTCCTGTTTCAGTACCGCATCTCCTTCCCCTTTACTGGAGATCCCAGATGATTCGAGATGCAGTTCAGGGATGGCTTTCTTTTTGTCACAGATGCTTCTTAGTCTTGCCACCTCCTCTCTTAGCTCTTGTACTTCCTTTATGAGGGATTCAATGTGCATTCATTTTGTATATGAAACCAGTTCCTCGCCTTGGATCATGCATTCAGTCTGGACAAAGGCAGACTCTGTAATGGGGGCAGCAGCTTTGGGGGCATGATGATTCTTAGCCATACTTAACTGTAGAAAACTTTTGTACCTATTCTTACCTCCAGTGGCGTTCCTAGGGGGGCTGACACCCGCGGCGGATCGCCAATGCGCCCCGCCCCCGGATGCAACGCCCCCCCCCGGAACAGCACAACGCCCCCCCCCCCCGGCGAAAGAACCCCCGATCCTCCGGTGAAAGAACCCCCCCCCCCCCCTGCGTGCCGGCTCTTCGTTTTCATGTTCCCTCTGCCCTGGAACAGGAAGTAACTTGTTCCGGGGCAAAGGGAGCATGAAAACAAAGAGCCGACAGGCGCTCGGCACCCCCCCAGCGGCGTGCACCCGGGGCAGACCACCCCCACCGCCCCCCCTTGGTACGCCACTGCTTACCTCTACCCAGCATTCCTTGCTGAGTATATTCAGAAAGCTAAACCCAGTATTTTATTACCAGACAGAGAGGACTCCAATACTTAATCCAAATTCTTCCTTTAATGCAGTTGATGAAAAGAAAAACAGACACTTACACTCGTGATGAGCTGGATCAGGAATTCTGACTCTACAAAGTGAGTCCATACTGTATTTATCCCCCCTCACAAGAAGGAGGAACTGGCACAGACAAGTAATGTGAAAATACTATATGGTAAAAAAACACCATGGATTGCTAAGGGCCTCAAAGGACAAGCAGCAGTAGCACTGCCTCAACATGGAGAGATTACAATTCTCTCAATAGGCTGGCTCTCTCATTCAAGCACAGCTGTCTCAGTAAGCTGCCTTCTGGCATCTACTTTATAAAAACAAAGGAAAACCCAGCCAATCAGGCATTCGGTGGTGGTGGTGGGGGGGAGGCACCTCTTCCTCCCAGCATGCAAAGGGTCAGCCAAGCTAGCAAGCAGGATTCCATAAGGCACTGGGAATAGAGCTCATATACTCAGAAACGTCCAATCATCTAAGGACTACTAAATTACAGGGACTTGTAGTTTATTATACATATTATATATAGACAATGTAATCTGTTCCACACAGACAATGTAATCTGTTCCCATGCAAATAGGAGCAGAACAGTACCTGTGGATAGAATAGAGAAAAAGACCTACCACAGTCCCAAACCTATTTTTTCCCTTCAGCTGTTCTGTAAATTACAAGAAGCAGGTTGTTACTTTTATGTCAAATCTAAGAACCTGTTATGATTTCCTCTGTGTATGTAGTTCTACTTAGTTTCTTGCCTGTTATTGGGGTATACAGTAATTTACCTTTCCTTTCAAGCTTTAGAAATGTGTTTTATGTATCTAATATGTGTAGTGTACTGTGTTTGCTTTGTAGGCTTAATTCAAGGATTAAATTTACTAATTCTTCTTTTGAAATGGAGGTACTAAAAAGCCAAAACAAAACCCTAGGTTAAGCTGATGAACGGTTTTGTAAAAGAAGGGGGATAAGGTAAACTAATCCCCTTCTATTGGAGGTATGGACACAAATCTAACAGTAAGCCTGGTTATATATAACAATTAAAGAAAGAAAGAAAAACTCTTGTCTATATAAATCAGGAAGAGCCCCTGATAAAGAAAAAAGCAGACAGCTTAAAAGTAACTTTAGCAATCATTTCCTCTCAAGATAGCCTGCAACATAAGTAGACTTAATTGAAGGAGATAGGTGGTGAATTAGTCAGACTATATAGGAAGTGTCACCCTTGGGGTGGGAAAGCTGAGGGGCAGGATGTGCAGGCCTGACCAAAGATTTGTATACTTTGTTAGCTGTGAAACCAATCTCAAATCCTCTATGTATTAAAACACCTTCCCACACATCTGCTGTGAAAGAGACCCTGCCTACAAGACCAGGAGGGGCATAATCGAATGCGAACGCCCATCTCCATGGGTGTCTATCTCCGAGAACGGGTACGTGAAGGGGCGGGACAGACTGTATTTTCAAAAAAGAAAACTGGCCGTCCATCTTTTTTTTTTGATAATATGGTTTGTGCCCAGCAAATGCATCGGATATGTGTGGATTTGAGCTGGGCGGTTTTGTTTTTCAGCGATAATGGAAACCAAAGGCGCCCAGCTCAAAAACGAACAAATCCAAGGCATTGGGTCATGGGAGGGGCCAGGATTCATAGTGCACTGGTCCCCCTCACATGCCAGGACACCAACCCTGCACCCTAGGGGGCACTTGTAAAAAGTAAAAAAAAAAGGTTAAATACCTCCCAAGTCCATAACTCCCTTCCCTTGGGTGCTGAGCCCCCCAAATCCCCCCCAAAAACCACTGCCCATAACTCTACACCATTACCATAGCACTTATGGCTGAAGGGGGGCACCTAGATGTGGGTACAGTGGGTTTTGCGGGGTTTTGGAGGGCTCAACATTAACCACCACAAGTGTAACAGGTGGGGGGGATGGGCCTGGGTTCACCTGCCTGAAGTCCACTGCACCCACTAACAACTTCTCCAGGGACCTGCATACTGCTGTGATGGAACTGGGTATGACATTTGAGGCTGGCATACAGGCTGGAAAAAAAAGTTGTTAACGTTTTTTTTTGTGGGAGGGGGTTAGTGACCACTGGGGGAGTCAGGGGTGGTCATCCCCGATTCTCTCCGGTGGCCATCTGGTCATTTAGAGTACTTTTTTGGGACTTGTTCATGATAAAAAAGGGTCCAAAAAAAGTGACCTAAATTCGCGCTAAAAACGGCCATTTTTTTCGATTATCGGCCGAAGGCGTCATCTCTACTTGGCCAATAAACACGCCCCAGTCCCGCCTTCACCACACCTCTGACACACCCCCGTCAACTTTGTTCGTTCCCGCGACGGAGTGCAGTTGCAGGCACCTAAAATCGGCTTTCGATTACACCGATTTGGGCGCCTTTGCGAGATGGGCGCCCATCTCCCGATTTGGGTCGAAATATGGGCACCCATCACTTTCGAAAATAAGGCTGCAGGTGACCTCTGCAACTATGGATAGAGGAAAAGGTAGGAGAGGGCTAGCACTGAATACTTTGAAAGAAATAAAATTAAGTAGAAGTGCAACTGATAATAATTAATTTCTACTGAGGCTAGTAGTATACAACCAAATTTCAATCAGAGATTTTACAGTTTTTAAGATGGTCTAAGCAGTCAACAAGGTTCAGAGCAACACAAAGGTTGGATTTTTTAAAAATTTAATAAGCACAAAAATCCAGAAATCTTAGCAGAAAAGTAAGGATTAGCCACATATCTAGATAGAAAAGATAAGAGAATGCAGATATTTTATCTAAGCTCAAAAGAGTGAGGTTCCAGCAGGTCCAAATAGTTGACCAGTGGAGCTGTACAGTTCCCCGTATCAATTCAACTTTTATGTTCAGTTAATCTCACTTTCATATTTCTGCTGATATAACTTATGTAACTGTGACCTCACCCTGGGCACGATACTTTACCCTACAATACCCTTAGAATACCTCGGGCAAAATACCGTGTATCGGACAGGGTTAAGGTACAGACATTAACACTAGCCACGTCTCCCTGTTTCTAAAACGGGGAGAGGAATGAAACTAAATTGGTTATATATTTTAATGTAACTCAGGAAAACAAATGACATTTACATTGATAATTCAATAACTTATTATTTTTATTTATATGATGGGTATGTGTAAAGTTCAGATCCGTTTAACAAATTCAATATTTTTTTTTTTAGTACATCAACAATCCAACAGATCAACTTCTCCTACGTTTTATCAGATAAGTATAATTTGATCTTAGCAAAATTCATTAACTAAATATTCATTTAATCTTAAAGTTTTGTCTAAACATTCCCCTCTTCTATAAGAATTGATTCTTTATTATTATTTCTTTTTCAGGTCCCTCATCCATCAAGCAGGTAAGTATAGTTTGTGTTTTTTCTCCCTTTTCTTCTTATAGGTATATCATGGCTCACATCTCCAAATCGCAAAGACAAATTAGAAAAGTATATTTTACTAATCTAACAAAATTTTCTTCTCTAATATATATAACACAACAGTACAGTATTTCTTAAATTCTCAACAACTGTAAGAGCTGATTCTTTGTTTTGTGTTTTCTTTTGCAGGAACTTCTTCAAGGAAAAATACGGTAAGTATTATAAGTCAATGTTTTTAAACAGGGCCCGGTTGATTCTGGCTGATATATTAAAGGATACTCCTCTCCAGCACTTTTGTATGAATCTCTCTCTCTTTTATTGTTGGGTACCGGTACCGTGCTGTTTTTCTTTTCAAGATGATAGCGGGTATACTGCAGGCAGGAACTGGAACTCCTCCGAAGGACCTACTACTCTAAGCTGTAACCAACTTAATAAGAAAAACCTTAAACCTTTTCTATCCAGTCCACTCATATTAATATGCAGTGGCTCATTATAATTATTCCTTTCCCTATCTAGCTGTTCCCAGGTAAAATAAAATATGATTGAACATCCCTATCTAAACCCTCCCAAACCAATAAATCCCCAAAAATGTATCACAATTTAATATAAGCACTAGGATTATTAAATCCTATGTGTTGATTTTTTTTTTTTCTTTCTCTGCAGCAGGTCACCGCTCTTTCAGAGACAGGGGTATTATAATCATGAGATTTTTTTCCCCCTCTTCCTTAAATTGATGAAGCTCACAATTACTGGGGTGATTATTTAGTTAAACCTTGTCACAAGGCAGATAACCCCTCACAGAAGTATTTTGAAACTCACACCAGTTCCTTACATGTTCACTTCTATTAGTGAGCCAGACTGGTACTGCGCCCAAATATTTTATTTATCAAAGACACTTCTAACATATGAAGTTAAATTAAGATTCAGACAACAGCTTTCCCATCCAAACCAAAATCACTTGCCTAAAGCCTCCTGACAACACGCGAGCGGCTTTTAAAATTAAGTTTTCCCACTGCAGACACACACCAATATTTTTAATTGATTACCCAAACCTCTCAAAACTCAATTTAAATGTATTTCTTGGCTGAACTGCGCAGAGACCACTTTTACAGGTCTGCACAGCCTTTAGCTTACCTCCCAACTGCCACACAAGCCGTTTAGAACTTGAGTATGTCATATATGGCACAAGCCCAGCATGAGCCCCTGCACTAACCTAACACTTTGCAATCCCCTATAAACATACACTTTACATTAAATTATGACATTTTCAGCAATATACAGCACTTTGCACATATTTGAATACATTTTCCTTACCTCATTTAGCATTTAACTGTGTTTATTTTTAAGTTTTCTTCTGCACGCGCCTGCTGCACTCCCTGGCACAAGCCAGCATCTGGCTCGTGCCATCAGCTGCTTCTCTCCCTCCTCGTGGCTTCCCCTCAGCGCATGCCACCCAACAGCACGCCCGCCAACACATTTAGAAAATAAAAAACACCGGAGAAGTGCACCGGAGCACTTCCCCCTTCTTACGCTGTTCCACGCTGTGTTCCCCACCCCGGAGCTCACCCTCAGAGGCATCCCAGGTAAAATAATTTAACCCTATATGGGTTACACTTATATAAAGTAACTGGCAAGGACAGATGATTATATAAATCACAAAATTTGTTCTATAATCAGTTTGTTGTAAATGCTAAAAAAAACCCTTGTCTTTGAGGCACATGATCAAAAGCCCTGCGCTGTTCCAAACAGCGCTGGAACAGCACGGGGCTTTACCGGACCTATGATCAGATATAATTGCATGCAAATTTAAGCATACAATTCTCTTTGATCATGGGGTAGAAGTGCAGGAGAATTGTGCCTGAGCATGCACTCAGGCACAATCCTCCCACACTTGTTTGACAGGTCTGGGCTGTCAAAAGTCCACACCTGTCAAACACAGGGGCTGGAGGTCCATGGGACCACCAGACCCCAACTACCCCCACTCGAGCCAAGCAAAATGGGAGCTGGAGGTCCGGTGGACCTCAAGTTATAAGTACATAAGTATTACTATACTGGGAAAGACCAAAGGTCCATCAAGCCCAGCATCCTGTTTCCAACAGTGGCCAATCCAGGTCACAAATATTTGGCAAGATCCCATAAAAGTACAAAAACATTTTATACTGCTTATCCCAGAAATACTGGATTTTCCCCAAGTCCAATATAATAATGGTCTTTGGACTTTTCCTTTAGGAAGCAGTCCAAACCTTTTTTAAACTCCGCTAAGCTAACCGCCTTTACCACATTCTCTGGCAACGAATTCCAGAGTTTAATTACACGTTGAGTGAAGAAAAAGTTTCTTTGATTTGTTTTAAATTTACTACTTTGTAGCTTCATCACATGCCCCCTTGTCCTAGTATTTTTGGAAAGCGTAAACAGACACTTCACATCTACCTATTGAACTCCACTCATTATTTTATAGACCTCTATCATATCTCCCCTCAGTCGCCTTTTCTCCAAGCTGAAGAGCCTTAGCCACTTTAGCCTTTCCTCATAGGGAAGTCGTCCCATCGCCTTTATCATCTTCGTCGCCCTTCTCTGCACCTTTTCTAATTCCACTATATCTTTTTTGAGATGCAGCAACCAGAATTGAACACAATATTCAAGGTGTGGTTGCACCATGGAGCAATACAAAGGCATTATAACGTCCTCATTTTTGTTTTCTATTCCTTTCCTAATAATACCTAACATTCTATTTGCTTTCTTAGCCGCAGCAGCACACTGAGCATAAGGTTTCAATGTATCATCAATGACAACACCTAGATCCCTTTCTTGGTCTGTGACTCCTAACGTGGAACCTTGCATGACGCAACTATAATTCAGGTTCCTCTTTCCCACATGCATCACTTTGCACTTGCTCACATTAAATGTCAACTGCCATTTAGACGCCCAGTCTCCCAGTCTCATAAGGTCCTCTTGTAATTTTTCACAATCCTCCTGTGATTTAATGACTTTGAATAACTTTGTGTCATCAGCAAATTTAATTACCGCACTAGTTAATCCCATCTCAAGGCCATTTATAAATATGTTAAAAAGCAGCAGCCCCAACACAGACCCCTGGGGAACCCCACTAACTCCCCTTCTCCATTGAGAATACTGACCATTTGACCCTACTCTCTGTTTTCTATCTTTTGACAAGTTTTTAATCCACATTAGAACACTACCTCCTATCCCATGACTCTCCAATTTTCTCTGGAGTCTTTCATGAGGTACTTTGTCAAACGCCTTTTGAAAATCCAGATACACAATATCGACTGGCTCACCTTTATACATATGTTTGTTCAACCCTTCAAAGAAATGTAATAGATTGGTGAGGCAAGATTTCCATTCACTAAATCCATGTTGGCTATGTCTCATTAATCCATGCTTTTGAATATGGTCTGTAATTTTGTTCTTTATAATAGTCTCTACCATTTTTCCTGGCACCAATGTCAGGCTTACCTGTCCAACCCTGGAGGTTGTACCAGTGGTCGAAGAGAGAAGGAAGGAGGAGGGGGAAGCAGGGACAATGGGTGCCCTTGGCCCCATACCAGCCCTATAGCCCATTCCTACCACACCAAGGTAAGAATGAGAGCTGGGACGACATCAGCTGCAGGGGCCAGACAACAGACATGCTGGTCCAGGCTTGGTCCTGCAGCTGATGCTCCCCCTCCCCAGGAGAATGTTGCTCCCTATTCAGATGCCAGAGTGAAGACTATGAGGCTCTTGAGCCACAGAGGGTGCACAAAGTCTGCCAGCAGTCAATTTCCTCTGGGAGGACCTTCTGCTGGCCTTCATGAATATGCATTGCAACATGGGCCTTATGGTCACCATTACAGAGAGGATGCGAGCTGAGATATGTACCCTCACTGAGACCATGTAGCCAGGCCCCACACCCACAGCCTTAAGGGCAAATGAAGATCTGGCTGTCAACTGGCCAAAGGCCTCCCAAATTACACTGCTAGTATGCAGCCACCACCTTACTGTCTGCCACAATGAATAAAATTATGTTTTTGAAAACCTAGAATGTATGTTATGGAGTCTAACATTTGAAAATTGTGGACTCCAGTTTATTTATTATGGCATATACACTTTTATTTCTGTAACTTTGTTGAATTAACTTTTTTTTTAATTAAAAGTTTACCTGGACCTCCAGGAGTGGAGAAGACTTCGGAATGCAGGTACCAAGGAAGTTGAACACCTGGTGTGATTAGATCTGTTCCTGGAGTACCTGGAAGTGTTGGGAGCTCAGGGAGACAGGGCAGGAGAGTCCCTGGTCATGTCTGCAGACTAGGAGTGTCGCTGACACCATTTACATACAGTGCACACTGATGTCAGCACCTACATTATCTGTGCATGCACAGAAGCAGCCTAGGAGGCGCAGCAGAGATCTGGGCCCAGAAAAAGAGAATGGGCTGGTGCCAGGAGCAGATAAGGAGTCAGAGGAAGGCCAAGAGCTGCAGGAGGGATGTAAGGAAACCCCAGAAGGATGATTTTGGAGTCACAGATCTAAGGACCACAAAAGTTGTGCGCACATGCGCAGAGGAGGGAAAAGTGTTGAGCACGTGCACAGATTGCTGTATCTCCACTTAGGTATAGGCAGACTATAAATGCTATAAATAAACAAATTCTGATTTTTTTTTTACAACACCATCAGTTTTCAATGAATGGTTGTCTAATTCACAATGGAACAACTGATCCTGAAATCACAGCTTTCTTTTGGCAGGAGTTAAGAAACAGCAGTGACATTTGCTGTCCTTGAAATAATAACAGTTGCAAAACTGATCATTTTCACTGAGCTGAAAAACCTAGGGATTTGTTTTATTTTAAAGGACATATACAGTTCATGCCTACTTGCCTACTGATATTCCATAAATTCATGTGACTTTTTATAATTTCTGTTAACAAGTCACGTGAATTTATGGAGTATCAGTATTGAAACAATTAATTTCCTGTCACATGAGGCTCATGGAAATCATTTGTTAAAAAGACATTTCTGCTTTTACAGAGCAATATTTTAAAAATAACTTTTTGTTGTTTGGAAAGGAAAATGCTAATGTTAAAATAACATAAGGATAAAAGACTGCAGAGTTTGTTTACAGCTTTATTGTGAAAATAGAATTGTTACAGTTCATCTAATATATGTTGCAACTTAAAACTTTAATATATGTTTAAATTAAAGGAAAATTATAGAGACAGCAGTAGTTTCAACCCAGTCCCCAAGATATATCCAGCTAATTAGGTTATCAGGATAGCCACAATGAATATGCATGGGGTGACTATTCAAAAGTGACTTTTATTTTTACATGTGTATCCCATGCTTTCCCACTCATGGCAGGCTCAATGTGGCTTACACAGGGCAATGGAAGGTTAAGTGACTTGCCCAGCGTTACAAGGAGCTGCCTGTACCTGAAGTGGGAATTGAACTCAGTTCCTCAGGACCAAAGTCCACCACCCTAACCACTAGGCCACTCCTACCTGCAACTCACAGCCCCTCCCTCAATTTTAAATTAATTATAAAATATAGCATACTAAAAAGTCCCAAGGCTAGGCATAAATAACTCCACCCTAATCCCCAGACAAAATCTGAACCAGAAGCCCCTAAAATCTAGACTTTGCTAGAAATTCGAGAAACATAAATACATTTCTTCCAGCACATTGCTAAATACAATGGAGACAGACATTTCCCACAGCTGACATATTCCAATCACTAAAAATTAAAAAAATATAATTTTATACCTTTGTTGTTGTTTGGGCATTATATTTTTCTAATTAGATATTATCATAATAACAGAATAACTATATTGGTTTATTTTATTTTATTTATTGCATTTGTATCCCACATTCCCCCCCCCCCCCCCCCCCCCCCTATTTGCAGGCTCAATGTGGCTTACAGAGTTTTGTTATGTCATAGTCATTACAAGATGTCAGATTGGTAGTGTACAGAGTTTTGTTATGGCATATTCATTATAGGTAAGTCAGGGTTAAGTAAGTGAAAAGATAGGGAAGGTTTTAGGAAGGATAGTATAGAAGGTAGACTGTTCAGACAAATGGTCTATCTAGTCCGGTTTCCTGTTTCCAACAGTGGACAAGCCAGGTCACAAGTACCTGGAAGAAACCCAAATAGTAGCAACATTCCATGTTACCAATCCCAGGGCAAGCAGTGGCTTCCCCATGTTCTCAATAGCAGACTGGTGACTTTTTCTTCAGGAACCAGTCCAAACCCTTTTTAAAGCCAGATTTACTAACCTCCATTATCGATCCTCTTGTAAAGAGTTTCAGCGCTTAACTAGTCTTTGAGTGAAAAAAATATTTCCTCCTATTTGTTTTCCCTGTAATTTCTTTGTGTCCCATATTTTTTGAAAGAGTAAGTCAATTAATTTCTGTTCGTTCGACACCACTCAGGTTTTTGTAGACCTCAAAATTAGGCTGGAACTTTGGTAGGTCTTTTTCTCTTTTCTCTGCACGGGTACTGTTCTGATCCTATTTGCATTGGAACAGCTCTCACTGTCAGTGTGTAACAGATTACATTGTCTATGTATAGTGTGTATAATAAACTACAAGTCCCTGTAATTTAGTAGTCCTTAGATGATTGTACCTTTCCGAGTACATGAGCTCTATTTCCAGTGCCTTATGGGATCTTGCTTGTTAGCTTTTCTGACCCTTTGCATGCTGGGAGGAGGAGGTGCCCCCAACACCACCACCGAATGCCTGATTGGCTGGGTTTTCCTTTGTTTTTATAAAGTAGATGCCAGAAGGCAGCTTACTGAGACAGGTGTGCTTGAATGAGAGAGCCAGTTTATTGAGAGAACTGTAATCTCTCCATGTTGAGGCAGTGCTACCGCTGCTTGTCCTTTGAGGCCCTTAGCAATTCATGGTGTTTTTTTACCATATAGTATTTTCACATTACTTGTCAGTGCAGTCCCTCCTTCTTGTGAGAGGGGATAATTACAGTATTGGCTCAATCTGTAGAGTCAGAATTCCTGATCCAGCTCATCACAATTGTAAGTGTCTGTTTTTCTTTGTCTTCTCATCAACTGCATTAAAGGAAGAATTTGGATTAAGGATTGGAGTCCTCTCTGTCTGTAATAAAATACTGGATTTAACTTTCTGAATATACTCAGCAAGGAATGCTGGGTAGAGGTCAGAATAGGTACAACACATTTATATAGTTAAAGTAGACTAAGAATCATCATGCCCCCAAAGCTGCTGCCCCTATTACAGCTTCTGCCTTTGTCCAGACTGATTAGGTGAAGAGAAGGGGGGGGGGGCTTAAAGGAGGTGAGGACACCAGCTTTCCCTTATACGGATTCCAGCTGAATATCAGCCAGGATTCCCAGTGTACCTGCATGTAACTCACCTTGAGCTACTACTGAAAAAGGTTGTGCAAAATCCAAATAAATAAAGCCCGTCAATAGAAATAGAATTAAATAAAACAGAAAAGAAAATAAGATGATACCTTTTTTATTGGACTAACTTAATACATTTTTTTTATTAGCTTCGGAAGGTAGCCCTTCTTCGTCAGATCAGAATTAAGCAAATTTTGATAAGTAACAGCATATATAAGTGAAACATCAAAGTATTTCAGTGACAGTCTGAAAGGATGAGGGAGGGGTGGGCTAGGTGAGAAACCTAGATGGGCTACCATATCTCTCTACAAATAAATAAATAAGATCTGGTGGCTATCACATGGCCCGACATTGAATATTGGGACCTAATTCTGTCTGAAGCCGTCAGCTGAATACTGACCAGACAGTATGTATCAATGCATGTTTGTTATGTTTATCCTAAAAAACCCAAATGTGATGTTATAAAATCAAATTTTGAATGTCCTGAGACAATACAAAAAGGGTTATGGAGGAGGAGACCTAGTTTTGATCTAGTTTAAGAAACCTATATGTTTAGAGTACATGAACAGTCAAGTGTGAAAAGGACAAGTAATAAAACTGACTTGCATAAAGCAATAGAATAACTACATCAAGCTCAGAAGGATAAGGGTCAAGATCAATCAAAATACAGTAGCAGGAGGTCTTGGCATGCTCTCTGGTGTAATTGGGGGAGGGAAGAGGAAGCACATTTCCTAGCATTGACTAGGGTATACTTGTCAGTTAAGGACATTAGTGTGAAGAAGCAATTTCTTTCAGGTAGTCAAGTTACTACTGATAAATAGCCACAGATACAGTGGGTATGCTACTCAGTCAAGTAGAATGGGTGGACCTAATTGTCCTTTTCTGTTGAAAACTAATATGTTATGAAAAGTAGTACTTGACCTTTGAAAGCATTTTTGAAGTGCTGGACTTTCAGAAGTTATTATAAGTAAGACACACAATTAAAAGTTTTAATAATAGGGACTTCAATCTTACAGTTAAAATTGAGGTTTCAGTAGAACTATCTTATATTTTTATGACCTACAAAATGCATTACAAATTGAAATGGAGCATATTTCAATAAATAGGAACTGTGTGGAGGCAAGACATTGGAGTTTGAATTGCCCCTGTTTGATATTTAGTCTGAAGGAATATGAAAGATAATTAAATGCTACATATGTTTTTGTCTAAACCTAACATTATTGCCAGATTCATGGGAGGATATGGATACATTTGTGACTCATTTATTACCCCCATTAATCCTGCCTCCCTCCCCCCAAGCACACACATATATTCCTCCAAGACACACATTTGTTTTGTTGAACCATTTAAAAAAGTTTTCTAAGCAAATTGAAGCCTCATATTCCCCATTATTAAATTGTCTGGTAGAGGGGAAAAGACCCCAAAGTGTAAAGAAGCACCAGCAAAAGAGAACGAAGACCAAGACACAAAGAAAGATGTAAAGTAGGTGAAGGAGAAGGACTGGCGTTTATATAACAAATACTGATCATAGGGGATACAATGTGCTGGCATGGTTAGCAGGATTAGAATTTTGGATGTCTTAGGTCATGTGAAATTAATTTCAGGAAGAAGCAGCTATCTCAGAGAAGGGAGAATGGCACAGCATAATCTCTATGCCATTTTCCTGTCTCTAGAGGGCTTAGAATCTATGTTTTTATAACAAAAGAAATAGAGAACAGAGTGTACCTGCTACGCTGCTCTGTTTATTTTATTTATTTATGCATTCATGTATTCCACTGTTATTCAAAAACACGTTTTGGTTCAAAGTGGCTTACAATGTACAGTTACAGTTACATTGTTTATTCCTCCATTATAACACGGAAAGGATTTCTGTAGACTATAGAGTTTTTTGAGGGGCTGTTTTGAAGGAAAGTAGGGAGGCAGGTTATGTGGTTATCTGAAGTGAAGGGTTTTGATGAGGTAGGTTTGTAGAGATTTGTAGAGGTAGATTTTTAGATATGGGACGTTGATGACTTATGTATTTAGCTGTAGAATCCTTTGAACAGTTAGGTTTTCATTTCTTTCCTGCATTGAAGGTAGTTGGTGATACTTGTTATGGCTTCTGGTTTTGAGTTCTACCATTTGGAGCCCAGGTAGCTAAATCTTACTGTAATATCTTCAGTTGGGTAGGTGAAGAAGTAAGTAGCCTCTGCTTTTTGGACTTGTGTTTCTCTGGGATAACTCAATCATGTCTAGCATATATACTGGTGCCATTTCAAATAGTATTTTAAATATGAGGGTGCTCATTTTGAAGAGTAATCTTGACTTGATTAGTAGCCAGTGCAATATTTTGAGTAGTTTAGTTGCTCTTTCATATTTTGAGTTCTTGAATATCAGTCTTGCTGAAGCATTTTGGATAGTTTGTAGCGATTTTAGCGTGGTTTCTTTACACCCTATGTATGCTGTGTTGCAGTAGTCTAGTTGTGATAGTATTGTCAGTTGTACCATTATTCAGAAGGAATGTCTTGGAAAATAGTCAGTTATCCTTCTCAGTTTTTATAGTGTGTTGAAGCATTTTGATATTACTGTTGATATATGGCTGTCCATTGATAGATGTTTATCATAAGTACATAAGTAATGCCACACTGGGAAAAGACCCAGTGTCCATCGAGCCCAGCATCCTGTCCATGACAGCAGCCAATCCGGGCCAAGGACACCTGGCAAGCTTCCCAAATGTACAAACATTCTATACATGTTATTCCCGGAATTGTGGATTTTTCCCAAGTCCATTTAATAGCAGTTTATGGATTTGTCCTTTAGGAAACCGTCTAACCTTTTTTTAAACTCTAATCTAGAATAATTTCTAATATTTTTAGTTGTGTTTCAATTTGATATGTTTGATAATTGACTGTGAAGTTTTGGTAAGGTGTGGGGTTGTATGGGCTGGATAGAACCGGGAATTTAGTTTTGTCTCTGTTTAGTTTGAGTTTGAAAGTTGTTGCCCAGTTTTTCATTAGATCCAGCCCTTTTTAGATTTTGTCCGTTATTTCTGTGATACTGTTGTGAAAAGGTATGTAGATGGTGATGTCGTCTGCATATATGAATGGGTGGAAGCCCAGTCATTCAAACTTTTTCCATGTGGTGCCATCATTATATTGAACAGTATTGGTGAAATTGGGGATCCCTCTGGTACCCCACATTCAGAGATCCATGAGGATAATAACTGGTTGGACATTTTCACTATGTAGAATCTGGTCCTTAGGAATCCATTGTACTGTGCTGCTACTGCTCCACTGATTCCCATATTGTTGAGTAGGGACATTGGTATTGTGTGATCTATTATGTCGAATGAACTTGACATGTTGAATTGTAGTGGTAGTATGTTTTGTCCTTGGCATATTAACCTTATGAATTTCATTTTCAGGGTGGTTATGATCATCTCAGTGCTGTGTTGTGGTCTGAAGCCTGACTAGGAGTTGTGAAGGATTAAAAATTGTGTCAGGTATTCTATTAGTTGTTGTGCTACAAGGCCCTCCATCATTTAGGTCAGTAGTGGTATTGAGGCCACTGGTCTATAGTTTGTGATATCGCTGATTTCACTTTTTGTGATTGATGTTAGTATTATACTGCCTTTGTCTATTGGGAATTGTCCTTTTGCGAACATGAATGCAATGTGTTTGGTGAAGCGCTTTGTGAACCAGGACGATGGGTCTTTCATCATCTGGTTAGGGCAGTTGTCTAGCATGCAGTAGGCATGTGTGTATTTATTCAGTAGTTTCTTTTCTGTGTTTGGTTCGGGTGGTTTGAATATGGTCCACTATCTATCTGTCACAGTGTGGAGGTCATTTGTTTTACAGTTTTGTAGGAAGTCGGTGATCAGTGTTTGTGATATTGCTAAGTTTGTTCTTGTGTTTGCTATTTTATTTTTGAAATATTGTGCAAGCTCCTCTGCTTCTGGTGGTGTTTCAGTTGATGCCAATATGTCTTGGGTTTTCAGTAGTTTGTTCATGAGTTTGAATTTCTTTTCTATATTAGTCTTCAGAGTTCGTATATGTGCTGTAGTGTTCTGCTTTAGCTTTCTTTATATTGTTTGTACATTTTCATATGGCTGTTCTCCATACAGTTTGGTTTGTGTCTGTTGTGGTTTTGGCTCATGTTCTTTTGAGTTTCCTGCACAGTTTTTTCAAGTGTAGTAGCTCGTCATTAAACCAGAGGCATGGTTGTTTTTTATTTCTTGTTTTTCGTTGTAAGTGGTGCTATTTTGTTTAGTGGTATTTGTTAAGTTCATCCCATTTTCTTGTGAAGTCTATATCCTTGGGTGTTATGTTGCTCTGTTCATTCATCATTGTTGTCCAGAAGGTGTAGGTGTTTGCTTTCCCTCTGTTTGTGAATGTGTGTGTGTTATGATTCTGCTGTATATGCAGGGAAATGTTTGGGACTCGCTCCTGATTGGCTTGTCAGGGGCTGAGCCAGCAGACGTCAGAAGCCTGATCCATTTAAGCCTGTCTTTCCCTGCAATCCTTGCTTTAGGGTTGATTGCTTTGTTTCCTCAGCTGAAGCCAGCCTGTGCTTGGGCGCTTGTGTTGGAGTTTAGCCTTTCTCCTCGGTTCTTGTTTTTTTGTGTGTGTGTGCTGGGCTTCCCCAGCAGGATCTTGATTGCCTCATTTCACTATACCTGGTCTGCTTTCTGCTTCTCTAACATTGTGCTGTCTGTGGTATGCTTGTGTCTTGTATTGTTCCTATTTGTTTTAGTTTTCTCTCTCTCTCTGTTCCCTTTGTTGTGCTGAGCTTTGGCTCTGCCCCCTGTGGTTCTGCCTCTGTTTGGCAGTCCCCCTGTCCTAGTAGTTTGCTCCTGTTTGTTTGTTTTAGTTCTCTTTGTTTGCTGAATCTGTCTCCTGTTCCCAGTGAGCAGTGCTCCTTTTCTGGTCTGTGTGTCAAAGCAGCTTCCTCTGTTTGCTTACACCTCCCTTTACCTTGTGTGCTGTGTGGTACTGCCCTGTATATTCCTATAGCAGTTCCCTTTTCCCTTGTGTGTTGTGGGGCCAGCTTTGTGTATTCTTATAGGTAGTTTTCCTTTACCTTTGTATACTCTATGGTACAGCCTAGTGTGTTCCCTTGTGGGGCTTCCTGTATCTTTGTATGCTCTATGTGCAGCCTAGTTCCCTTGAGTGCTGTGTGGCTCAACCTAGTGTATTCCTATGAGTGGTTTCCCTTTTTCCTTGAGTGTCTAGTGGCACACCTTAGAGTATTCCTTGAGTGGCTTGTTCAGCCTAGAGTCTATTCCTATAGTTGGTTCCCTTTTTCCCTTGAGTGCTGTATGGTACAGCCTAGAGTGTTCCCTTCTGGGTCTTCCTGTATTCTTAATCGCCCTGTGGCACAGCCTTGTGTATACCTTTAGAGACTTCTGCCTCTCATCCCTTCCCTTGTGTCTCTACCCTGCACTGTGTGCGCTGCTTATGCTCCAGTTCCGTGGGGAACCCTTTGTTGTTCTTTCTTCCTTCCCAGAGTGTGACTGGGTTTCTCCGAGGACAAGCAGGCTGCTTGTTCTCACATGTGGGACAGATCCCTGAGGTACACCAACTGATAGTGGGATAGAAGTAGAGGAGCACAGGCAGATTGCCATGAACAGCCTGATTAGCATGGGGTTAGCATGGAAACATTTACCTCCAGATTCTATATAGGGTGCTTAGAGATCTGCACCAAATCAAGGCATATTCTATAACAACGTGTGTAACTTAAATGGCTTAACAAGCAATAATAAGCACTAATTGGTAATAATTAGAATTTATATGCACAACTCACTGTGCATTCTGTAATGAACTGCGCCTAAATTCTATTGTGCACAGGTCAAAAGGGGTGTGGCTATGGGCATTTTATGGGCATTCCAACATGTATGTGCATAGTTAAAGAATATGGCCCAGTGTGTGTAAATCTATGTGCTGGGATTTACGCCACATTTTTGTTGGTGTAAATGGAGGTGCATAGTTTTAGGCACTCAGATATCAACTAAGCGTATTCTATATTCTGTGCCTAAATCTAGGCGCCTCTTATAGAATTCGCTTAGGCAGAAATATTTACCGCATGGATTTTTTTGGTGCCTTATATAGAATCTGGCCTTTAGTGCCTACAAAATAAGTGGTGGAAGGGGCTCACGCGGTAATGGCCATGCGCTAATTGGGAATTTAGCGTGTGGTTATTAATGGCATAAATGAAATCAGCGAGGTATCCACTACAAGAGAAGCGATAGTGGTTACCGAGCATCTGAAGTCTTTTCCTACCCATTTAATTAATGGTCTAGAGAGTTAAATACTTACAAGTGGTGGATAGTGAATGATAAGCCAGTACCAAGTTGTTGTTGAATAAATTTACGTTACAAGACATATGAGAAGAGATTTGCGGACCTGAACATGTATACCCTGGAGGAAAGGAGAAACAGGGGTGATATGATACAGATGTTCAAATATCTGAAAGGTATTAATCCGCAAATGAACCTTTTCCGGAGATGGGAAGGCGATAGAACTAGAGGGCATGATATGAGATTGAAGGGGGGCAGACTCAAGAAAAATGTCAGAAAGTATTTTTTCATGGAGAGAGTGGTGGATACTTGAATGCCCTCCCGCGGGAGGTGGTGGAGATGAAAACGGTAACGGAGTTCAAACATGCGTGGGATAAACATAAAGGAATCCTGTTCCGAGGGAATGGATCCTCAGAAGCTTAGCCGAGATTGGGTGGCAGAGCCGGTGGTGGGAGGCGGGGATGGTTGGGAGGCAGGGCTAGTGCTGGGCAGACTTATACGGTCTGTGCCCTGAAAATGACAGATACAAATCAAGGTAAGGTATACACAAAAAGTAGCACATATGAGTTTATCTTGTTGGGCAGACTGGATGGACCGTGCAGGTCTTTTTCTGCTGTCATCTACTATGTTACTATGTTAAATGAAATCATGGCCATTTTACAGCCACACTAAAAGTGGCCGCAGTATGCGGGAACCCACGTGTTAACAACAGCACAGGTCATTTTTTTAGCAAGGCTTAGTAAAAGGGCCCTTTAAGCAGCATACATTTCTTATATAAATCTAAAAAACATGTTTTGGGGATTCAACTGTTGAGAAGAAAGCAATGCATTGTTAAAAATATATATATTTGAAAAGCTCACAGCTGATTTTGTTATAATTTAGATCTACTATACAAAGGAAAATATTTTTACTTGATAGGACCTTTTCCATATAAAAAATATGTTCACTATCTTTTCTTTATTATAGCTCTTAATTCTTTACTTATGCTGATGTATTTCAAATACTGTATATTAACCATATTTTATAAGAATACTTTCGCTGTCATATACATTTAAATTGAAAATAATTTAGATGATTTGTATGCAGTGAACTTGCCTGGGCTTTGCAAAAATAATTAAGGACAAAATGTAAAATGCAAAATAATGATACTATCTAAATGAATTGGTTTTTATAACACTCATAAATCATTCTGCCAATTTACCACTTTGTCAAAAAGAAATAAGAAAGGCATTTGCACTATAAAAATTACTTTCACATTTTGCAGTTAATAATGGTTTATTAAAATGGGATGGATAAATTAAATAGTTCAAAGGCTTCAAATAATTTAATTAAAAGCAGTGTACTATCTTCAGGGTTCTTTAACATGAAGGAATATATTTTATCTTGTGTCCAATATTCCTGTTGCTGGAACTTTGATTTGCATAATGATTTCAGACTATGGAACCCACTATTTAATTTATTTCTCTGACCTCACCAATTAAAGTTGCATTCAACATTTATACAAATGTATAGGGAGCAATTTTATAAAAGCTTTCTCCACATGAAAAACCTGTTTAAACATGGTAAAGGATGTTTATAAAGCTTCAGAACCACATGAGTGAGTAATACGTATTTTCATGATTGTATGTGATCTGCACATAGGTCTCCCTGGGGACACAGTTTAAGCAGAGCAGAGGTGAAGTAGATGATACAATAGAGATGGGCAGCCCAAAAATGACTACTTCCATTATTAATCTCTTCCAGCACCTTGCCCTGATGGCTTCTTGGAATTACTAGTAGGTCATGAGAGCTTTTCCCTTGATATCATCTTCTGTAATACTCTATCACAGAAGGAAAATGTGATTATTGTGTAATAATTATATAGGTTTCAAAGGTCTCCTGAACTTGCAGAGTCTTGGCTTTCTACCTCAGCAATGGCTGAAAAATCCAGACTAGACAGTCATCTTTATGGGACCCTTTTATTAAGCTGCATAGGCGCCTACATGTGCCCAATGGGCGCCAATTCAAAACTACTGCCTAGCTCGGACGGTAATTTCATTTTTTACGCCAGGCACCAGTTTCACTACTGCTTTTTCAAGGGACCTGTGCCACTGTGTGCCTGCTTATATGTCCTTCACTGTTGCCGCCAAATCTAAGTAAAGGCGTATAAGCAAGTGCACAGTGGTGCAGGTCCCTTGAAAAAGCAGTAGCAAAATTGGCACCTGTCGAGATCAGCCATACTTTCGGTTAAGTGTAACCATTATTGATATGTGCATGCCTAGTCACTGAACTCTGGGAAAAGACCAAGGGTCCATCGAGCCCAGCATCCTGTCCACGACAGTGGCCAATCCAGGCCAAGGGCACCTGACAAGCTTCCCAAACGTACAAACATTCTATACATGTTACGCCTGGAATTGTGGATTTTTCCCAAGTCCATTTAGTAGTGGTTTATGGACTTGACCTTTAGGAAACCGTATAACCCCTTTTTAAACTCTGCTAAGCTAACCTCCTACTAAAGTGTACCTCTCATAAAGTAAAGGGCGGATATCCTTACTAACGATTTAGGATTAAGAAAAAATGGAACAAAAACAAAAAAAGAAAAAAAAATCTATGAAAGTTTTCATAAATGATAACGCACATGCATAAGTAGGCAAGGAGGGGTTTTTTTGGTCAGTGATGATTTGAGTCACAGACAGGATTTCTATATGTTTGAAGCTGCTAAGAAGTAGCATATCCCGGTAAATTTAAAATGAATCAGAGAAAATATTTCTTCACTCAACGTGTAATTAAACTCTGGAATTCGTTGCCAGAGAATGTGGTAAAGGTGGTTAGCTTAGCGGGGTTTAAAGGAAACCTTTAGCGGCTTCCTAAAGGAAAAGTCCATAGACCATTATTAAAATGGACTTGGGGAAAACTCACTGCTTATTTCTGGGATAAGCAGCATAAAATGTTTTGTACTTTTTAGGGATCATGCCAGGTATTTGTGACCTGGATTGGCCACTGTTGGAAACAGGATGCTGGGTTTGATGGACCTTTGGTCTGTCCCAGTATGGCAATACTTATATACTTATGTACTTAACTTGCTAAGCATATTCTGTAATTCAGCTAAAAGGGGAGTGGCTATGGGTGGGGAAATGGGCATTCCCAAAATTTATGCGTGTAGTTATAGAATATGGCCCAGTGTTCCTAAATCTATGTACCAGGATTTACTCTATGTTTTCGTTGGTGTAAATGGATGCATGTAGTTTCAGGCACTGGGATACCAACTAAGCATAATTCTGTATACTGCACCTAAATCTAGGTGCCACTTATAGAATAGATTTAAGTGAAAATGTTCTCCGCGTGGATTTTTTAGTGTCACAATCTCAAGGACTCAGCAGTGGAAAGGCCCTGATACCAGCCAGAGCAGCATGTCTTGATGGCTGCCACTGCTGATGCTGGGGATTGAGGTAAGCTTTGAGGGGGAGGGGGAGAGAGAAGAAGGATGAGAGTGAGATGCTGGATTCAGGATGCTGGAAGTAGGGGGAAGAAGAAAGGTATGTTGGACCCATTGAGGAGGTGTCAGACTTGTGAGTTCTTGTAGCAAGTAGAGCGCTGTTGAGCCCGGTACTTGGACCAGGTTCTGCTTGGCAGCCGGACAACCCCGGATTTCACCTGCGCTGACCGCCGGACTTACAAGACAGAGCTGGAAGTAGGGTGGTGAACGTATTGGCCAGGCAGGCAGCAGGTCAAGAGAGTAATCCAGGTACAGGCAAAGTCAGTAGGCAGGTAGCAGGCAAGAGAGTAATCCAGGCACAGGTAAAGTCAATAGGCAGGCAGCAGGTCAAGAGAGTAATCAGTAGTCAGGCAGCAGGCAAGAGAGTAATCCAGGCACAGGTAAAGTCAATAGGCAGGCAGCTGGCAAGAGAGTAATCCAGGCACAGGTAAAGTCAATAGGCAGGCAGCAGGCAAGAGAGTAATCTAGGTACAGGCAAAGTCAGCAACGAGGGACAAAGTAGAGAAGAAGCAAACTACTGAGCAATAACACCTACCAAAGTAGAAGCTGAAGCATGGAGTCCAGGAAGAGCTCAGTTGATAAAGTTCTGGCGTCTGACATCAGCAAGGACCAGCAGGGAGAAGGAGCACAGCCATAGGACAACAGCAGGGGAAGGAGGAACCGGAAGACCAATAGTAGAGAAGCAAGGGAGGCCAGGCAGAGAGATAACAGACTCAGTTGCGTGGAAGCAAAGCAATCAAGGAGCCTGGAAGCCAGGCAGAGAGAGAGCAGAGCCAGGTGCATGGAAGCAAAGCAATCAAGGAGCCTGCAGCCAGAGAAGAGCTATACACACATGGCTCAGGGCTGTGCCAGTCAAGTGTGCGTGACGATGGGACCCTGCGCAGCCCGAGGACGCCGCTTGCATTGAGGTAGGGGACATGACAGGAGGAGGGGACTATAGGGAGAGGGATATGTGCTAGACTGGGGGAGCTTGGAGGAATATGGGAATGTGCTGGACCCTGGGGTGGGGGGCTGGATGGATATGGAGATATGCTGGAACCTGGAGTGGAGGAGCTGGAGGGATAAGTGCTGAATTGGGGAAGGAGGTTGGAGTGAGATGCATTGGACCTGGAGGGGCCAGAGGGAGATATGCTGGACCTTGGGGGGGGGGGCTGATGGGAGACAGAGATGTGCTGGACTGTGGAAGTGGGGCTGTAGGGAAATGGATGTGCTAGAATGAGGAGGTGTGGCTGGAGGGCCATGGAGATGTGCTGGACCTGCCAGGAAGGGAAGCACATGAGAGGAAAGAGAGAGAGAGACCAGGCTGGGGGAGGGAAGAGACAGAGCCTGGGATAGGGATTGGGTGTGGATCAGAGGAGGAGAGATGCTGGGCCCAAAGACTGAGAGAGAGAGAGGGGGGGGGGGGTTATGCCAGAGCATGAGGGGACAGAGGATAGGGAGGGAGAGATGCTGGACTAGGGGTGTGGAAGGAAGGGAAGACAGGGAAGGGACAAGGTACAGACAAGAGATGCTAGGCATGGAGTAAGAACAGAGACAGGGATAGAGGTCAATGCTGGAAAAAGCATGGGATAGGAACACAGAGGAGCATTGCTGATCATGTTGAGAAGGATAGAGACACAAGGGGGCAATGCTGAATATAAAGAGGAGGATAGGGACACTAAGATGGCAGGACAGATAGGGATATAGAGAGAAGATGGATGGCAGACATGAAGTGAGAAGAAATGTTAAACAGACAGGACCAAGTTGAATGGAAAAGTAAAATGATCAAACTACAAATGTAGAAAAATATTTTTATTTATCAATTGGACCATGTCAGCTTTCGAAAATGTGCATCTGTGATAACTTGAATTTCTGTTTCTTTTTCTCTAGCATTGCTGGGTGTGGAGGGAGCATAAAAATGGGTGTTTGTGCTGCTGGAGAGAGAGGGAGAGAGGAAGCAAACTGGTGTAAGTATGCTTGGGTGCAGGAGCTTGGGATGTATATGCTGGTGGAGAACGTAAGAAGCTGGACAGCTAATAGAGGGTGGGAGGAGTTTATGCCACATAAGGGTATATGAGGAGGTGACCAACAGATCTGTGTGTGTGTGTGTGGGTGTTTGTATGTGCAAGCGTGCTGGGGGAGGCAGAGAGAGAGTTATGAGTGTGTACATGTGCATAGGTGCCAGCTCTGTGGATGCTTGAGTACCCCTAATATTGAACAAATGTTTCCACTTTGTCAAATGAGGGATAATTTTTGATGGGCTTTACAACATTAATCATTTTGAAAAATTAGTTCCTATGTGTGTGTTGGGGGAAGGTAGATAGAAAGGGAGAGAGCTATAGGTGTGTGTATGCATGCTATGGGGGCAGACAGAGAGAGGTGTGTGTGTATGCATGTGTGTGTGTGTGTGTGCGTGCAGAGATGGAGAGAGAGAAATATGGGGGTATCCACCCTAGAGAGGCAGTCCACATGCAGTCACCTTAATCAGGAGGATATTTGGAGTGCTAACAATTGCAGAAGCAGCCCTTAAGGAGCATTGTCATTGAGAAGGCGATTCCCCAATAGACCTGTTGGGGAGTTGAGGGGCAGGAGTGGAGATTGAGAGAGGTTGGCCAATGTAGCGACAATATTTAAAAAAGGTTCCTGGGTGATCTGGGAAATTACAGACTGGTAAGCCTGACGTCAGTGCAAGGCAAAATAATGGAAACTATTATAAAAAATAAAATTATGGAACACATAGATAAACATGGTTTAAAGGGATGAAGTCACCATGGATTCAGCCAATGGAAGTCTTTCCTTACCAATTTGCTTTATTTCTTTGAAGATGTGAATAAACATGTTGATAAAGGTGAGCCAGTTGATGTAGTGCATCTAGATTTTCAGAAAGCTTCTGACAAAGTTCCTTATGAGAGACTCCTGAAAAAATTAGAGTCATGGGATAGGAGGCACTCTCCTTTTGTTGATTAGGAATTAGTTATTGGACAGAAAACAGAGGGTAGGATTAAATGGCCATTTTTCTCAATGGAGGAGGGTGAATAGTGGAGTGCCACAGGGATCTGTACTGGGACCAGTGTTATTTACCATATTTATAAATGATCTGGAAATTGGAATGACAAGTGAGGTGATTAAATTTGCAGATGACACAAAACTATTCAAGGTTGTTAAAACACATGTAGACCATGAAAAAAAATTACAGGAAGACCTAAGGAAATCGGAAGACTGGGCATTCAATGGCAGATGACATTTTTTTTTAAATTTTATTTATCATTTTACATAATTAC
Organism: Microcaecilia unicolor; assembly: GCF_901765095.1. Classification (NCBI taxonomy): domain Eukaryota; kingdom Metazoa; phylum Chordata; class Amphibia; order Gymnophiona; family Siphonopidae; genus Microcaecilia; species Microcaecilia unicolor. Next base: position 590,776,801 of record NC_044032.1, read on the forward strand.
ATTCACATTTATCACATAAATGTAAGGAAATACAGAAATTAATATAAAGAAAAAGGAAAACATTTTCTCTCAACAATATATATATTTATACAATTGTCCACAATTGGAAGATCCAAGATCAAGAAAACAATCTTAAAGAAAATAAGAAAAACTCAAAATGGTTAATCTTACACTTCACATTTTCTGAGGGAGGAAGGCAGCTGACATTTAATGTAGACAAATGCAAAGTGATGCAAATTGGGAAGAATAACCCAAATCATAGTTACCTGATGCTAGGGTCCACCTTGGGGGTCAGCACCCAAGAAAAAAATCTAGGTATCACTGTAGACAATACACTGAAATCTTATGCACAGTGTGTGGCGGCATCCAAAAAAGCAAATAGGATTCTATGAATTATTAGGATGGTAAATAAGACTAAGAATACTATAACGCCTCTGAATCGCTCTATGATGCAACTTCGCCCAGGGATGCCGAGAAATACAGCTGGGCCCGGGGCAGAACTGGTTTGCAGTGCCCTCGGCCTCCCCTACTCATGCTTCTGCCCCTATCCCACTTGAGCCCCGCCCCCTCACGCCACCACCCTTGTACACTGCACAAGCCGGCATGTTTGAAAATACAAGTGGGATCAAATAAAAATGCTACCGAGCAATAAAGAACCATAACGTGGATGCAGCAGCTCATAGGTTTGTTTGCTTTGAAGTGGGATGACCTCTGCACGAGGAAGCAAGAGAGACTAACTTAATTGGCTTCAACATTTTCACATCATCCCATCTCCTGTTTTCATCCAACCTCCTTGTTTTGTCCTCTCCTGCTCATGCTGGGAGTTGGGACCCGGATGATTGCATTAATGCAATTGTCCGGGACCTGGGTGGCACAGAGAAGCACAGGAGGACTGACCAGGAAGAAGCAGGCAGGCAAGAAGAAGCGTGCTGGCCCCAGGCACAGGCTCACCCTTTGGAGGCCTGGCCCGGGGAATTTTGCTCCCCTGCCCTTCCTCTTGGCGGCCCTGACCTCACCTTGAGTACTGCCTCCAGTTCCGGTCACTGTATCTCGAAAAATATATAGCATAATTAGAAAAGGTTCAAAGAAGAGCAACCAAAATGATAAAGGGGATGGAACTCCTCTCATAGAGTAAAGGCTAAAGTGGTTAGGGCTCTTCAGCTTGGACAAGAGTCAGCTGAGGGGGGATGTGATTGAGATCTACAAAATCCTGAGTGGTGTAGAATGAGTAGAAGTGAATTGATTTTTTTACTCTTCCAAAAAGTACAAAGACCAGGGAACATTCAATGAAGTTACATGGAAATGCGCTTAAAACAAACAGGAGGAAATATGTTTTTTTTTTTTCACTCAGCAAATAGTTAAGCTCTGGAACTCATTGCCGGAGGATGCTGCTATGTTAAACAACTTGCTGTACATCATCTGCAAATTATAAAGGTACATAGATGAATTAAAATTCCAATCATTATAAGTCTGGCTCCTAGGATTTTTGGGTTGACTCCTAGATCCTAAGAAACTTGCCTGTGCACTCTCCCCTGATGAAACCGATACAAAATACAGACTCTTGTCAGGAATTGCTTTTCTGCTAAATGCCTCCAGCCCAACAGACACCTCCAATTTTGATGGACATCAGACACCTCATGAGAGTTTTTCTTAAGTTAAGCTATTGCTATGTTAAATACAGAGTTATAATGAATTTGGATTTTTCATGAGAGTTGTTTTGAAACCTCTAAAATAAGATTTTGGATTAAAATATGTTTATAGCTTGTCATTTGACACCTATAAATTTTTTCTAGCCAATGATGTTTTTCTGCAAGCATGGTTCTTCCATTATCTTTGCACATTGCTGAGACCTTTTCTCCATAGTATCTGAAGGGTCATGGCTTATCTTTTAAATGTTGTTGTCATACATTAGCCCCCAAATTCTACATAAGGTGCCTGGAAATCTGCGCAGAAACAAAAGTGTATTCTATAACAATACGCATATATTGGTTAACTAACTAATCAGCACTGTTAATTGGCTGTCAACAAGCAATTATCAGCACTAATTGGCATTGAGAATTATGTGCACAACTCGCTAAGTGTATTCTATAACATGGTGCTCCTAAATTCTAAGTCCAATAGTTGAAAAGGGGGCGTGCTGTTATGACCTGGTGAATGTGAGCCCTTGTGCCCCGACTGAGCACGGCGAAGATGAAGTGGCACCGCACTCGATCAGGCAGCCAGACAACCCCTAGCTTCACCTGGGGAGCGACCACCATTCCCTGGGAGTTGAGCCCCCAGGTGCAGGCGGCCACCAGGACTTCTGGAACCGGCGGGGTTGCACAACCGCTGACCTGGCTGGCAGGCAGGCAGACACAGTCCAGGAGCAAAGAGTCAGTGAAGCAGCAAAACAGCAATCCGAAAGTCTGGGCAGGCAGCAACACAACGCGTGGTCAGTAAACAATCCAAGGTCAGGAACACAGGAAAACACTGGAACAGATGAAGACCACAACCTCTAAGCGAATAGAAGCCGAAGCATGGAAGGACTGGAAACAGGGCTTTAAATAGAGCAGGAATTAGGCTCAACCATGAGTAGCTGTTCCAAGATGGCTGCCCCCATCAGCAGAGGTGCCTACATCCAAATATGGGCTTCCTTCCTGACCTCGTTACTCCAAGATGGCTGCCCCCTCCTGAGCTAGCCAAGATGGCTGCTGTCCATGATCCAACCTGGATGACGGCTGCTAGGTTAGGAAACAGAAACCAACCCATCCTGGAGAAGTGTAGCAGAGCGTAACACGTGCAAACTGGTGGGAAGTGAATGTTTCTAAAATCTATGCATACTAGCCGTTGAGCCCATAAAAACGGGCTAGTAAAGGAAGGGGGGGTTGAAAGCCCCCCCCCCCCCCGGAGTCCCCTCCGCCACCCCTCCACCCGGGCACCTAGCTTCACTATTCAAACCGCCGGAATGCAGCACACAGCTCATCTTAGCTGCCGTCGGCCTTCCTTCTTCTCTGCGTGTGTTCCGCCCTCGTGTGACGTAACGTCGGCGAGGGCGGGACACAGGCAGGTAAGGAAGGCCAACGGCAGCTCAGATGAACTGTGTGCTGCGTTCCGGCGGTTTGAATAGTGAAGCCAGGTACCCGGGCCGGGTGGAGGGTGGGTGGCAGCGGTGACTCCGGGTGGGTGGGGGGAGCGGTAGCGGTGGCGACGGCGGTTCCCTCACTCGCAGGTGCGCAGGTTCCCTCTGTCACGCCGCCGTCATCACGTATTGAAACAGGGGCGGGACAGAGAGGGTCTCTACTGCGCATTTGCGAGTGAGTACGCCTCTTGCCATTTATATGTTTGATTTTTATAGAATACACCCAATCTGCACTTAATTTAGGTGTCAGGATTTACACCAAGTGAAATGAGGTCTAAATGAATGTGACCAAATTTAGTCACGTGTTGAACAGCTCAGCATATTCTATATATTGTGCAGGAATTTTATTCTATTTTATAAAATTTAGGTTACTTTAGAGAATACGCCTAAACGTAATTTTTTTCCGTGTTGAGTTTTCAGGCATCATATATAGAATCAAGCCCTAGGTGTTTATTTTTGTACAATCTGTGCTCTACACAGATGTTAAATTGTAAACAGAGGTTTCCTTTCACTGCTAGATGTGCTCTAAACTGATGTTATGGTAAATCTATAAAGTGGCACCTAGGTACCTTTATTGAACAGACTCTGTGTACCCTCAGGGCACCTAAATAGAGATGACCAATTATAGATTTGCCCCCATGTGCAAATTAGAGTGTGTTATCTTGAGCTACCACAGAGCTGTTACAGCAGATGTTTTAAGTGATTAATGCACATTGGTAAAAGACCCCTTAAACTTTTGTTGGTTTGAATGAAAATAGGGAATAATTTTAGGCATCCAATTTAGGTCCAGATGCACAAAACCTAATGAGCCAACAACGTGATTTTTAAACTGGTTCTACCCGGTGTAGCGAGCAAGGAGTACAGCCATACATGCACAAAAGGGTTCTCTGAACTCTTTTCCTGTCGTGATAGCAGCTAATAAAAATGGAATGCAAAGGTATTATAATTAGCTAATTACTATACAAATGTGCATGCAAAGCAATGCACAGACGTTTTCCGAACGATGCACACAAGCACCTTTACCGTGGAAATTTTAATGGGAGGTCTGGAGCTGTTGGTCCTGACAGTTCTTCACAGCAAGTGCTTCACAGCCTTCTCCTATGCCACTCCTGCAAGAGGAGAAGGGCCAGCTGTAGAGCTCCTGCCTAGGCAATGCCCTCCAGCAGCTGATCTGAGGCTCCCCTCACCATAAACTTTGGCAGTAATATGAATTCTGAAGGGAGGGAGAGTGGCAGGAGGAGTTCACTGCCGCTGCCCTGTCCTGCCCCATAGCAAGGAATCAGGGGCAACAGAGGAGAGAAGACAGCCTCCTAAGCACAAGTGAGAACCCAGGGTTGGGGGGCTCCAGTCTTGAGAGAAACAAGAGTTTTCTCTGTGGAGTTTTGGGATGTGCTGCCACCCCCCAGACAAGAGTGTGTAGGATCCCAGCATCAGTGGACCGTGGCTCCCCCCCCCCCCCCCCCCCCCCGGCAGAAGAGTGCAATTCCGGCATCAACAGACCATGGCCCCCCACCCCCTTGCATCCGGAAGAAGAGTGAAAGCTCCAGGCATAAGCAGACCATGGCAGCTTTTGAAAAAAAGGAAAAAAAGCTACGCTGGCTTTCATACACACTGCTTGTCTGCGTGTATGAGAGCCATCTGTAGCACATGCAGAGCAGCCACACTTAGTGACTGGCTTCCTCCATGTCGCATGCAAATAAGCTGGGTCGCAAAAGCAGTGAGCAGCCCATTTGCATGCGATTCTCTTTGGAAATCCCTCTCTATTTCCAAATCGGTGATTCCTACCGATTTGAAAATACAGACAGATTCTTAATGGGGATCTTTGTGGCCTAAATTTTGGAGCACAGCGTTTTTTGAATATTGAGTCCATTTTATTTTATAGCATTCATCTTTTAATATACATATGGTATCCGGTATCAGCCATCTTCAAATGCCCTTCTTCTTAACAGCCAAATGAACAGTTTTCTTATTTCTGGAGCAGCATATAATCAGTATTACTGCTGTGGTCTTGAATTAGTAGGTAGGGTCACATGAAGTACATTTTTTCCCCCAGGCAACTAAAATTTAACAGCCTTATAAAAGTGTCATGGTGACAACCTATAAAATTGATATAAATATAAATGACCATTATATTCATTTCCCCTTAGATATTGATAAAATTACTTTTTTTATTAGCATCATTTGGGATCATTTTACAGTAGTGATACAGTTTGAATTATATCACAGTACGTTCTAATTGACAATAGAAACATTTATAATAAATTGATGTCGACAAATTAAAGGCTCCTTTCACAAAGCCAAGCTAGTGATACCCATGTATCAAATAAGACAAAGTCCATAGGAACTGAATGAGCTTCATCGGATTTGCCGTGCCAGAATTGTTAGTTAAAGCAGCCCTAAATGTTTGTGTGGTATCATTGGTATGCCTTGTTGAGCTTTCTGTGATCTAACTAGCTTCACAAAAAATGGTTTCATTATCTGTGATTTGAATTTAGAAAATCATGTGAGAGACAGTTTCTTGCCTATGAAAATTCTCTACAGATTTAAGTTCTGTAACTTTATAAAGAGTGATTCTATAGCCAAATTTAAGTGACCTTTGTGCATGTAAAGGTACTGTATTTTTGCATATACAGTGTACTCTAGTTAAGTGTGAGGGCTATGGACTGGATTTCTACTTGTACTTAACTGGAGCATGCACATAACCAGAGTTACCATTTTCACACCATTATTTAAGAAATCACATAGAGCCAGTGTAGCTTAACTTATTACAGTACTGCTATTGGACTGTTAACAATTTTCTGAAAAAAGATCAATAAAACATAAATAAAAATTTGGCAACACAGAACTAGTGTAATTTAAAAGGTATTTTGAAAATCTGTAATTGTTTTCTGTACAGTGTTTTGTCTATTTGTGTACCAGGCAAGGTTCAGCAGGTCATAATATGTTACAAAATGTTACAGGAAATGTTACAGTTCCAAAATGATGTTCTCTTCCTACCTCTCCCTCCGCACCTTTAGTGTTCACTCTGGTGGATCCTCTTCTACTTCTATCCCTTTGCCTGTCGGCGTACCTCAGGGTTCTGTTCTTGGTCCCCTCCTCTTTTCTATCTACACTTCTTCCCTTGGTTCATTAATCTCATCCCATGGCTTTTCCTACCATCTCTATGCTGATGACTCCCAAATCTACCTTTCTACCCCTGATATCTCACCTTGCATCCAAACCAAAGTTTCAGCGTGCTTGTCTGACATTGCTGCCTGGATGTCTCAACGCCACCTGAAATTAAATATGACCAAAACCGAGCTTCTCATTTTCCCCCCCAAACCCACCTCCCCGCTCCCCCCGTTTTGTATTTCTGTTGATGGCTCTCTCATTCTCCCTGTCTCCTCAGCTCGAAACCTTGGGGTCATCTTTGACTCTTCTCTCAGCTTCTCTGCTCATATCCAGCAGACCGCCAAGACCTGTCGTTTCTTTCTTTACAACATCTGTAAAATCCACCCCTTTCTTTCCGAGCACTCTACCAAAACCCTCATGCACACCCTTGTCACCTCTCGTTTAGACTACTGCAATCTGCTTCTTGCTGGCCTCCCACTTAGTCACCTCTCCCCTCTCCAGTCGGTTCAAAACTCTGCTGCCCGTCTCATCTTCCGCCAGGGTCGTTTTACTCATACTACCCCTCTCCTCAAGACCCTTCACTGGCTCCCTATCCGTTTTCGCATCCTGTTCAAACTTCTTCTACTAACCTATAAATGTATTCACTCTGCTGCTCCCCAGTATCTCTCCACACTCATCCTTCCCTACACCCCTTCCCGTGCACTCCGCTCCATGGATAAATCCTTCTTATCTGTTCCCTTCTCCACTACTGCCAACTCCAGACTTTGCGCCTTCTGTCTCGCTGCACCCTACACCTGAAATAAACTTCCTGAGCCCCTACGTCTTGCCCCATCCTTGGCCACCTTTAAATCTAGACTGAAAGCCCACCTCTTTAACATTGCTTTTGACTCGTAACCACTTGTAACCACTCGCCTCCACCTACCCTCCTCTCTTCCTTCCCGTTCACATTAATTGATTTGATTTGCTTACTTTATTTATTTTTTGTCTATTAGATTGTAAGCTCTTGAGCAGGGACTGTCTTTCTTCTATGTTTGTGCAGCGCTGCGTATGCCTTGTAGCGCTATAGAAATGCTAAATAGTAGTAGTAGTAGTAGAGCATGTGGTCGCAACATGTGCTGTATTTATATTTTGATTCTATTCTGTTTTATTATTCCCCAATTACCTATAAGGTAAGGAAAAGGGGAAGTAAATACACTAAATTTGAATTAATTACATTAACCTGCACTGTACGTTTTGGAACATGTGCTCAAAGCATGGCACTAAGTTTAAAAAGCGACCATGTGCTATCAGTGTAACTTTAAAAGGTAACATGTGCTTAGAGCATTTGGAGCTTGCACATGTGAGAACATGTGCTTTTCCCAATATAAAGGCCAGATAGTTAACTTTAAAAGAAAATGTTTATTTCTAGTACAGTCAAGGTAATAAGTTTACAATAGAGAGGCAGCTTTAGAGAGGATCTTTTACCAATGGAAGTGTGCTACAAAATAACAGGTTTGATTGTAAATTAAGCTGGATAACTCACATTGATGGAGGCTGCTATGGAGTGATGCAGGAATCCTTGCTGGAACAGGAAGTTTCTTTGTAGATTTGCTGTCTGATGAGCTTGAAGCAGTTTCTTTTAGATAGATGTGATGTCCAGCTTGAGAAGTCAGGATTCCAGGAGATTCTAGCTTGCTTTTAGATTTAATCACTTCAAGGCAGCAGCAACTAGGACAGGAGCATCAGGAACAGCCAGGAACAGGCAACCATTACTCTCTAGGTAAACTCTTACAATATTCAAGCCTTGTAATGCAGCAGCAAATGTCGTAGTGGGTCTTGCTTCATGCTCACTGCCAAGTTCCTCCCCCATTGGCTCGTCATCGGTGTCTCCAGCATCCTCAGACTGCAACTCTCTCTTCGTTTATATCTGCAGATGTCTGCAGGTTGTCATCGACAGTCACATACCAGTCAAACTCTTCTGGAATAACTCATGCTGGGAGCTCCACAGTGGATGCAAGATTCTCATCATCATAACATTCTTTCATAAATCTAGCCCTTCTGTAGCAGTTGGCAACTGTACTTTGGGTAACATGATGCCAGGCCTCCTTCTGCATGTGTAGTGAGTCCAGTAGAACATATAATACCCATTTCTCCACACCCATATCATCTGCATCTTGTTTTTCACCATGCTGTTTCTTAAACTTGATGCTGTGTCTTACTTTCCATCACTCCAGTTGTCACCAGTTGAACTGAAACCATCCAATCCAAGATTTTTTTTCTTTTTTTGCCAAATGATTGACTTTCTTCATCAGTAGGGGACCACTGACAGGAAGCTGATGGCTTCTTAATTGTGAAAACCAGCTAAGAAGAGCATCTTCCACATCTTCTGATGTTCCAGTTCTCTTGTGTTTCCTTTCAATTTTGGTCTTGTTCTGCCAATCAACAAGAAGCTTGTCCTTCTGCTTGTAGATACGTGAGATTTGGCTTGGATGCACCCTATACTCTTTTCCAATGAAAGCCTTATGTTCCTTATTGTCCAGTATTTTTATAACATTGATCCTATCTGTGAGTGATAGTGCTTTACACATGCGTGGTGACACGGTCATTACTCGGTTCAACTTTACAGATGAAGTGTGTGCTTATCTGACATGCACTTAAGTGGAGTGCACTGTATACCCCATAGGGTGTATACGTGGAGGAGCATTTTCAAAAGAAACATCCAAGTTGCGATTTGGACGTCTTTGTAAAGCATCCAAATCCAGGGGTGGGGAAAACCGTATTTTTGAAAAAAAAAAGGGACGTCCATCTTTCATTTCGAAAATACCATCAAAGACGTCCAAATCTAAGGACGTCCTTAAATTTGGATGTCCCTAGATTTGAATGTTTTTGACTTTCGATGATTTTTGAAACCAAAGATGATCAAGTCAAAAATGTCCAAATGCAAGCCATTTGGACGTGGGAGGAGCCAGCATTTCTAGTGCACTGGTCCTCCTGATATGCCAGGACACCAACTGAGCATCCTAGGGGGCACTGCAGTGGACTTCATATGGTGTTCCAAGGAAAATAGCTCCCTAAACTTGTGTGCTGAGCCTCCCAAAACCCACTACCCACAACTGTACACCACTACCATAGCCCTTACGGGTGAAGGGGCGCCCATATGTGAGTACAGTGGGTTTCTGTTGGGTTTTGTAACAGATAGGGGGACTATGGGCCCGGGTCCGCCTGTCTGAAGTGCACTGCAATACCCAGACCTGTTTTTCTTACGACTACGGCACAAAAAGGTGCCTGAAATGACCAGATGACCACCGGAGGGAATCGGAAATGACCTCCCGTTATTCCCCCAGTGGTCACTAACCCCCTTCCGCCCTCAAAAAACATCTTTCAAAATATGTCATGCCAGCCTCAGATGTCATACTCAGGTCCATGACAGTGCATGCAGGTCCCTGGAGCAGTTTTAGTGGGTACTGCAGTGCACTTCAGACAGACCCATATCCCAATACCTGTTACATTTGTGGAGGAAACAGTGAGCTCTCCAAAACCCAGCACAAACCCACTGTACCCACATCTAGGTGCCCCCTTCACCCGTAAGGGTTATGGTAGTGGTGTACAGTTGTGGGTAGTGGGTTTTGGGAGGGGGGGTTGGGGGGCTCAGCACACAAGGTAAGGGAGCTATGTACCTGGGAGCAATTTATGAAGTGTCCTGGCATGTCAGGGGGACCAGTGCAGTACAAATGCTGGCTCCTCCCACAACCAAATGGCTTGCATTTGGCCATTTTTGACATGGACGTCTTTGGTATCGAAAATCGCCAAAAGTCAGAAACGTCCATGTCTAGGGACGTACAAATCTAGGGACGGCAAAATTTAAGGATTTGGACATCCCTGACGGTATTTTCAAAACGAAAGATGGACGTCCATCTTGTTTCAAAAATATGGGTTTCCCCGCCCCTGGATTTCACCGTTTTGCAAGGACGTCCAAATCGCAACTTGGATGTCCCTTTCAAAAATGCCCCTCTTTGGGTACTAAGTTCAGCCATCCCAGCTTATTAATGAGTCATTTGTGAGGAACCATATCACATAGTAACATAGTAACATAGTAGATGACGGCAGAAAAAGACCTGCATGGTCCATCCAGTCTGCCCAACAAGATAAACTCATATGTGCTACTTTTTGTGTATACCTTACCTTGATTTGTACCTGTCCTTTTCAGGGCACAGACCGTGTAAGTCTACCCAGCACTATCCCCGCCTCCCAACCACCAGCCCTGCCTCCCATCACCGGCTCTGGTACTGATCATATAAGTCTGCCCAGCATTGTCCCCGCCTCCCGCCACCGGCTGTGCCACCCAATCTCGAATTCAAGTAGATTACATCTAGCTTGTCACAGTTCAAGGAAAGGTGAATTCTTGGGCCATAGCTAGATTTGGCTAGTGGCAGACGAGTCACTTGGGTTAGGCAAGCACTAGGCAAAGTACTAGGCAAGGCAGGACAAGCTGAGTTGAAGACAAGGCAGGACTATGCTAGACAAGGTAGACAAAACTAGGTAAGACTGTACAAGACAAGGAAGACAAGGCAAGAACTGGATCCAGATGAGGCAAAGTAAAGCAAGGCAAAAAGGGATAGAACTGGACCCAGACAGGACAAGACAAGACAAGGAAACAAGGCTAGAACTGGGTCCAGATAAGGCAAGTCATGACAAGAACTGGATCAGGATGGGACCCAATAGGACCGATGGAGACAAGAGACAAGCTAGACAAGGCTGGGACTAGGAAACACAGGCAAGGCAGGAACTCAGAGAAAAGGCAGGTCTGCAGCTTGGCAGGGACTTGGAGACAAGGCCGAACTGGAGTTTGGCAGAGACAAGACAGAACTGAACTCAGGGTCAAGGCAGGACTGGAGCTTGGCAGGAACTCCAAGACAAGACAAGGCAAGACTAGAACTTCGCAAGGCAGGAATTTGAATTCAGACTGAAACAAGCAGGTACATGAATGAGGAGACCAGAAGACCTCTTGCGAAGGCCTCATAATAGTATCCCAGACTCCCTTATCGAGGTCACAACCTTTGATGTCATGAGAAGGTGCCTCCCAGGGTTTTACACCACCGGCCCTTTAAGAGTAGGGTTTCCTGCATGCACCTTGGAGGACAGCTCCCCCCTCCCCAGTGGTGCTGGGATAAAATGCAGAACGCTGGGTCAAAGGGCGCCCCAGAATATCAGGGATGCCCAAAGCCCAGAAATACCATGGGACCCATTCCAGCAGCAAAGGAGGTGAGGCACAGTGAGAAGCATGGCAGTGCCATGACATAGCACATGTCTTTTATCCAGTTCTTTGGTCACGCAGTCAAAGAAGTCAATCAGATTCATTTGGCAGGATTTTCCTTTGGTAAAACCATGTTGCTTCAGATCTTGCAACCCATTGGATTCTAGAAAGTTAACTATCTTTTTTCAGCAGCAACACCATCATTTTTCCTACCACTGACATGAAGATTACCAGCCTGTAGTTTTCCACATCTTCCCTGTCCCCATTTTTGTGAAGAGGAACTATATCCGCTCACCTCCAATCCCAGGAAACCTCTCCCGTCTCTAAAGATCTATTAAATAAATCCTTAAAGAGATCCTGCCAGGATTTCTCTGAGCTTCCTCAGTATTCTGGGATGTATCTCATCCAGCCTCATAGCTTTGTCCACTTTCAGATTTTCAAGTTGTTTATAAACAGTTTCTTCCGTGAGCAGTGCAATATCCATTCCATTCCCAGATATACCCTCGGCATACAATTGCAGTCCTTCTCCAGCATTTTCCTCCATGAAGACCGAAGAGAAGTATTTGTTTAGCAAATTTGTTTTAATCTTATCACTCTCTACATAGCTGTTCTCAGCATCTTTCAGTCTGACAATTCCATTCCTAGCCTTTCTCCTTTCCCCAGTATATCTCAAAAAGGTCTTGTCACCTCTCTTTAAATCTTTACATCGGTCTTGCTGAGGGTATATCTGGAAATGGAATGGATATTGCATCGTTCATGGAAGAAAATGCTAGTTTTTTATAATGGAATCTGGGTGCCCAGATGCTGTTATAGAACAGCCTGTCACCGTGTGTCCTTGGGTTGTCTAAATGGAGGTGTCCAGTTATAGAATTATTTCTATCTTGTGCAACACACCATTTCCAATGTCACTTTAATCAAGTTATTCACATTCAGATTAAAGCTGAAAAAAATGAAAGATTAAAAACAGAACAGAAAATTAGTAATGAAATGTAATACAGTTTGGATTTAGATATGTTTGAAATTCAAGGCATTTCAAGCTCATTTTGAGAACATTATATAAGGATGTATTGCATTATGTTAACGCTGAATTCATGCACAATGTTTTTTAATTGTATATTTCTCAAACTAGATATTCATGACAATAATAGTCCAGGTTTTCTGGGGTTTTTTTTCACTGAATCGTGCTTCTGATTGTGTTCCAGATATTTGTTAAGCAAAAATGTAAAATGTGGTAATGAAAAGCCCCAGTGACATTGTAAAATATTATAAATGTTTTTCTTCAGCATATCCATCTTTTGCAGAAAGTGTTCAATTGTAATAAAATCTGAATGTATTAAGGCTCAGTTCATTCAGATTTGGGACGTAGAAAAATCTATGACAGAAAACTATTTATCAGGTTTGGCACATGAAAACTATTGTATCTTACAGTAGAAAATGTAATTCTGAGAGCCTGGTATATCTTACAAAAGTCACACAAACAAGTTTTCCAGAACCTCTCTCTTTTTCTCTCTCTCTCTCTCTTTCTCTCTCTCTCTCGGAATGGAAACATATGTACATTTATGGTGTCCCAAAAACGGTACCGAAGGTTGTGTAGCCAACTTTGGAAGTGTAGATGGAACAAGATGCTCTTTCAAATTCTTGTCCCTTGCATATGTGCCAATGTTGTTTAATAGAACGTTGAATATATTTAGCCAGAAATAAGTACTTCAAAATACACACAGCTAACTGGTTTCTATTCCGCCCATGAACTGCCTACAAACTAACCGGCTTTAGCATAGGTGGTTAGAGGGGATATTCAGGGAAAGTACCTGATTAAGTGCTGCTGAATATCCTCAGCTAGCATCACACATGCGATTTAAATTGCCAGGTATAGTGGAACCGGAATAAGTACAGATAAGGGCAACCAAAATAATTAAGGGGATGAAAATCCTTTCATATAAGGAAATGCTAAAGAAGTTAGGTCTCTTCAGCTTGGAGAAGAGTTTGCTGATAGGAGATTTAATAGAGGTCTGTGAAACCCTAAATGGAGTAGAATGGATATGTGTGAATTGATTGTTTACACTTTCAAAAAGTACAAAGACAGGGGACAGCCCATGAACAAAGATGAGGAGACAGTCCAAGAAGTTGCACTATAGCATATTTAAAACAAACAGGAAATATTTTTTTTTAATTGAATGTTTAGCTAAGCTCTGGAACTCATTGCTAGTGCAAGTGTGCTATAACCGATTTGCATTCAATATGTCACCGGTTTCCTGGCAAGACATAGTTGCATCGCACAGCGGCTCTCTATTTGGGAAGCTACAGCAGCTTCAACAGCCAGGATCCTGAAATCTTCTCTAAGCCAAGCCTTTTCAAGATATTCCAGCAGATTTGCATGACCCCTGATGTAGGCCTCTGTGCTGAAACACGACCGTGTCGAGTTGTTTTATGACTTTTTATAATAAATACTCTAACATTTTGATATCCTTTCTGAGGGGTCCTTTTACTAAGGTGCGCCAAAAAGTGGCCTGTGCCAGTGTAGACGCATGTATTGGATGCACACAGGTCCATTTTTCAGCACACCTGCAAAAAAGGCCTCTTTTTTTTGGCCAAAAATGGATATGTGGAAAAATGAAAATTGGTGCATATCCATTTTGGGCCTGAGACCTAATTGCCATCCATTCACTTAGCAGTAAGGTCTCACATGTTAAGCAGGTGGCAATCATCAGCGCACATACAATGCCGATTACTGCCCAGTTAGCGCTGCATGCCGGAAAATAAATTATATTTTCCGGCGCGCATAGTGGACATACGTAAAAAATGAAATTACCACCTGCACCGCACAGTAGTTGGGTGGTAGTTCTGAACTGGTGTGAATTGGGCATGAGTAGGCACCTACGTGGCTTAGTAAAAGGGCCCCTAAAGCAGTTAATATAAATAGGGTTTTAAAAAGTTTGGAAAAATTCCTGGAGAAAAGGTCCATAAACCATTAAGGTAGACCTGGGGAAAGCCACAGCTTATCCCTGGGGTTAAATCTTGCTACTTTTTCAGACTTTTCCAGTTACCTGTGACCTGGACTAGCCTCCGTTGGAACCGGCATACTGGGATTGATGAAGCCTTGGTCTGATTCAGTATGGTAATTCTTGCTCTTATGGATTAAAAATAGAGATTGGAGAAATTTCTGGAGTTCCCATTAATAATTATTTGCCAGATGACTTTGGAGATCACTACCTCTTTATTCTGGGAGTAAGCAATATGAAGAGAACCTTCCCCCTAGGATTTGACAGATACTTCTAAGTGACCTTTATTGGACATTGTCAAAGACAGGATGCTGAGCCCAATGGATCATTGGCATGACCCAGTAAAATGCTGCATTAGGTTAGAAAAGCACACTGTTTTATGCCATATGCATCCTTCTTTATACAACCTTGATCCCAAGCTGTAAAAGTAAAGCTGTCATATATTCCCAAGGCATGCTGTTGATGCATCAGTTAAGATTCAAGGTGACTTTTCTTAATGCACTCTATGCTTTTCCCCAACAATGTAAAATTCATCTTCTCTGCTCTGCTTTTAGAGACCATAGTGTGTGAATATCACACTAGGAATATTTCAGTAGAATCCCAATAGATGAGAAAAGACTTTAAATTCTTGTCATACTATGTACTGGATTTTCTGTTCACAGCATTAGACATTTAAAGAAATCTCAGTAGATTGGTTTTACCTGTGGTATACATTGCTAGTCAGGGAGGTCATTCTTGCTCATAGATTGTTTCTAAATACTAAAATAATCTTTGTTTAATACAGTTCCAATCTGAAGTGTAATGCTGTGTTTAAGCCAAGACCTATGAAATATTGGGGGGGGGGGGGGGGGACGACACGTCATGCTTCTAAGTGCTTTGTTATAGTCAATGAATAAATAAAAGAGGAGCATACAACTTGGATAACTATGAACAAAGTCTAGATATGGAAATCAGAATTTCTGTAAAACATCTGTGCAGATAATTTGATACAATTTCTAAATGGGTAATGGGTAAACCCTGTTTTACTCATGGAAAAGAGATTTTGTAAAATTCATTGACGTATTAGGTGAATATAAAGCAGGTGTGGAAATGTTTGTCCCTACTATTACATGACCCTAGGGTAAGCATGTTTAGTGGAACTGTTTAGGTGAAGTGTGGGTAGAAATGTGAAGTAAGTGTGTATTTATACATATATTTGTTAGGGATGGGCAACCAAACATTTTTTCATGTTACTTTATAATATTTGTTTTCTGAAACAAGTGTTGCCAAGAGTGTGCACTTTTTGCAAAGGAGTGCACATGCCCCCAGATTCTATGTAGCACAACTTAAGTTGCCCATGCAAATCCGGCCATATTCTGGCCCTCCTCACCAACTATTATCCAAACTCTACAGATCTCACCGTGACCTCTCTAACCTCATCTCTATTCCTCTACTCCCCTCCTCTTCTCTGCCCTTCTCTTGCGCTCTATGGAATGCCCGCTCTATCTGTAACAAACTCCCCTATATCCAGGACCTCTTTATCTCGTGTCACCTCCATCTGCTCGCCATAACAGAAACCTGGCTCTGCCCTGATGACTCTGCTTCAGTCGCAGCCCTGTGCCATGGCGGTTATCTATTTTCACATACTCCTCGCCCTGCTGGCCGTGGGGGCGGTTTGGACTACTTCTCTCTCCCTCCTCCATTTCAACCCCTTCTTCCACCTCAATCTCACTGTTTTTCCTCCTTTGAAGTCCACTCTATCCGCCTTTTCTCTCCTCTGCCTCTTCGAATAGCGGTCATTTATCGTCCCCCTGATAAGTCCCTTTCATCCTTTCTCAGTGACTTTGACGCCTGGCTTGCCTTCTTCCATGATCCTTCCTCCCCCTCTCTCATCCTTGGTGATTTTAATATTCCTGCTAATGATCCTTCCAACTCTTATATTTCCAAGTTACTCGCTTTAACGTCGTCCTTTAATCTCCAACTATGCTCCACCTCCCCCACTCATCAAAATGGTCACTGTCTTGATCTCATCTTCTCCTCCAACTGTTCACCTTCTAGTTTCCTTGCCTCTGATCATCCCTCCTCTGATCACCATCTTATAACTTTCACACTTAAATCTCCTCCCTCCCAGTCCCGTCCTATCCTATCTAATTTATCAAGGAATCTTCACGATATTGACCCTTCATCTCTATCCTCCCATGTTTCAAACCTCCTCTCTACTGTGGCACCATCCACGTCTGTCAACGAAGCTGTTTCTTCTTACAACAATACTCTATCCTCTGCCTTAGACACTCTTGCACCTTTGATGACCCGCCCTGTAAGGCGTACAAAACCCCAACCTTGGCTGACTTCTAATATCCGCTACCTACGTTCCTGTACCCGCTCCGCCGAACGCCTCTGGCGGAAATCTCGGGCCCTTGCTGATTTCTTACACTTTAAGTTCATGCTGACCTCCTTCCAATCTGCTCTTTTACGTGCCAAACAGGAATATTATATCCAACTGACCAACTCTCTTGGCTCTAATCCTCGACTTCTCTTCACCACATTGAACTCTCTCCTCAAGGTGCCCCCTCCCCCAACTCCCCCTTCATTATCTCCTCAGACCCTTGCTGAATTCTTTCACAACAAGGTTCAAAAGATAAATCTTGCTTTCTCTACCTCACCACCTCTCCCTCCACTAGTCCGTTCCCCTCTCTCTCCTTCCCCTCATTCCCTTTCCTCCTTTCCTGAAGTTACTATTGAGGAAACTACACTTCTCCTTTCTTCCTCAAAATGTACCACCTGTTCCTCTGATCCCATTCCCACCCACCTTCTTAATGCCATCTCTCCTACTCTTATTCCTTTTACCTGTCACATTCTCAACCTCTCACTTTCCACTGCGACTGTCCCTGCTGCCTTTAAACATGCTGTGGTCACACCTCTCCTTAAGAAGCCTTCACTTGACCCTACTTGTCCCTCTAATTACCGACCCATCTCCCTCCTTCCTTTTCTCTCCAAATTACTTGAGCGTGCTGTTCACCGCCGCTGCCTTGATTTTCTCTCCTCACATGCTATTCTTGACCCATTACAATCTGGTTTTCGCCCTCTCCACTCAACCGAAACTACGCTTACTAAAGTCTCCAATGACCTATTACTGGCTAAATCCAGAGGTCAATATTCCATCCTCATTCTTCTTGATCTTTCCGCTGCTTTTGACACTGTCGATCACAGCATACTTCTCGATACCCTGTCCTCACTTGGATTCCAGGGCTCTGTCCTTTCCTGGTTCTCTTCCTACCTCTCCCTCCGCATCTTTAGTGTTCACTCTGGTGGATCCTCTTCTACTTTTATCCCTCTGCCTGTCGGCGTACCTCAGGGTTCTGTTCTTGGTCCCCTCCTCTTTTCTATCTACACTTCTTCCCTTGGTTCATTAATCTCATCCCATGGCTTTTCCTACCATCTCTATGCTGATGACTCCCAAATCTACCTTTCTACCCCTGATATCTCACCTTGCATCCAAACCAAAGTTTCAGCGTGCTTGTCTGACATTGCTGCCTGGATGTCTCAACGCCACCTGAAATTAAATATGACCAAAACCGAGCTTCTCATTTTGCCCCCCAAACCCACCTCCCCGCTCCCCCCGTTTTCTATTTCTGTTGATGGCTCTCTCATTCTCCCTGTCTCCTCAGCTCGAAACCTTGGGGTCATCTTTGACTCTTCTCTCTCCTTCTCTGCTCATATCCAGCAGACCGCCAAGACCTGTCGTTTCTTTCTTTACAACATCCGTAAAATCCGCCCCTTTCTTTCCGAGCACTCTACCAAAACCCTCATCCACACCCTTGTCACCTCTCGTTTAGACTACTGCAATCTGCTTCTTGCTGGCCTCCCACTTAGTCACCTCTCCCCTCTCCAGTCGGTTCAAAACTCTGCTGCCCGTCTCATCTTCCGCCAGGGTCGCTTTACTCATACTACCCCTCTCCTCAAGACCCTTCACTGGCTCCCTATCCGTTTTCGCATCCTGTTCAAACTTCTTCTACTAACCTATAAATGTATTCACTCTGCTGCTCCCCAGTATCTCTCCACACTCGTCCTTCCCTACACCCCTTCCCGTGCACTCCGCTCCATGGATAAATCCTTCTTATCTGTTCCCTTCTCCACTACTGCCAACTCCAGACTTCGCGCCTTCTGTCTCGCTGCACCCTACGCCTGGAATAAACTTCCTGAGCCCCTACGTCTTGCCCCATCCTTGGCCACCTTTAAATCTAGACTGAAAGCCCACCTCTTTAACATTGCTTTTGACTCGTAACCACTTGTAACCACTCGCCTCCACCTACCCTCCTCTCTTCCTTCCCGTTCACATTAATTGATTTGATTTGCTTACTTTATTTTTTGTCTATTAGATTGTAAGCTCTTTGAGCAGGGACTGTCTTTCTTCTATGTTTGTGCAGCGCTGCGTATGCCTTGTAGCGCTATAGAAATGCTAAATAGTAGTAGTAGTAATTGTGGGTGTAACTTAATTAGTTAACAAGCTAATCAGCACTGATAATTGCCACTTAACAAGCAATTATTGACACTAATTTGCATTAATTAGAATTTACACGCACAATGTCTAAGTGTATTTTGCAGTGAAACTTCAGACTGCTCAAAACACAGCAGCTAGACTTATATTTGGAAAGACATGATTCGAAAGCGCAAAACCCCTCCGCGAAAAACTACACTGGCTCCCAATCAAAGAACGCATTGCTTTCAAAATCTGCACCATGGTTCACAAAATTATCTACGGTGAAGCCCCGAGATACATGACAGACTTGATCGACCTACCAGCTAGAAACACATCCGAATCAACACGAACATATCTAAATCTGCACTACCCAAGCTGCAAAAGACTAAAATACAAATCAACTTACACATCCAGTTTTTCCTCCATAAGCACACAACTGTGGAACGTATTACTGAAAGCTTTGAAAATGACTTACTTCCGGAAAACACTAAAAACTATCCTGTTTAAAAAGGCATACCCTAACAATCCAACTTAAATGCCTGATCTCTGCAACACAACAAAATTAAAGTACGTAATGGACATAACACAACTCTCCCGCTGTACGATTCCCTAATGTGGCTGTGGCACATGAACTTTACCTACCACAACATCACTTTGTATTTGTTCACACCGGTGTCGGCAAATGCCTCTCCGGTACTACGTAAGCCACATTGAGCCTGCAAATAGGTGGGAAAATGTAGGATACAAATGTAACAAATAAATAAATAAATAAATAAATAAAATGTGGTGTGTGTAAATTCTAAGTCACATAGTTAAAAAAGGTGCATGGCCATGACGTGGAATGGATGGGTTGTGGGCGTTTCTCAAATCTGTGTGCATTGTTATAGAGTATACCAGGTCTGCGCCTAATTTAGGCATCAGGATTTACACCATTTTACTTGGCGCCACTGTCCATTGCTAAATTTAGTCATGTGGATAGGTACTCAGCATATTCTATAATCCACATGGAAATTTAGGCTTATTCTAAAAAGTCCACCTAATTTTAGGTATACTTTACAGAATACACCTAGGCATATTTTTTCAATGTGGATTTTTCAGGCATTATATATATAGAATCTAGCTCATTATGTGCAAAAAGGGCAAACGTTTCTTAAGGAGTGTACATTATATGAACACTCTAATGCAGATGCCAATGACAATGATGATGATGAAGTATTCTTTACTATATGGAAGTCAAATGTTTCAGACAGAGATTCCTTTGATCAATACCTGCAGCCCAAGTCAGAAGACACCAGTATTATTGCGGCCTGGCTTGATTTGAAAATTTATTTTTTAGAATGAACAGTACACTTCCTCCTAGTGCAGTTGTTGAACACCTTTATAGCTGTGCTGGTTTTAGCAATGACTCACAAGCACACTTGCACGAGTGACAGCCATTTTCAAAATCTAGTTTTACTAAAAGCAAAGTGGATTGAATTATAGAGCAATGAAGTTGCACGGATAAAAACATTAATGATAGTTGCATTCATGTAGTTATGGTACTTTTACATTACACTCAAAAAGGCAGTAAATTTATTATTTTCACTTAAGTAAAATTTAATGTGTTTTTTTACTGTATATTTACTTAAGTATTAAAATATACATTTATTTTTACTTTTATTTAAGTACTTTGAACAACACTGCTTTCAACCCTGAGCCCTGAAGCAGTAGTCAGTGAAACTTATTGTTGAGCCAGATCTATCAGGTGGGCATATACTGGCATTTGGAAGAGACTTGAAGATATGTATACCTTCACAAATACTGTTCATTTAACTAACATCTGGTGTCACTGCATATGAAAGTGCTACAGTATTATGAAGAGCATCATAATGAGTATTCTCAGCAGTGCATTGGCTTCTTAAATTGCAACTGTGTCCCTTCTTTTCCTAGGTGTCCTGTTATAAATTACCTTCTCTAAGTACTAATTATCTTTACTGAAACTAAATTAACATTTCTATCAAAGCCCTGACTAATACATAAATTCTTCCTGTTTTCTTTGCCCTTTTAAGCATTGCATGACAGTTTGTACAATTCTAATGATGGAAAACAATTTCCCTCATTAATAACTCCCCGAATACCACTTAAGAGTGAATTAATACTTAGAATTTATCTAAAATGTCAGTTACTTTCTCTCTACATATCCTTGTATATGTTCCAATAACATGGCGGGACAGATACTGTGCAGTTAATAGTCACATACACTGCAGAAAAGTATCTCCCAGCATTTACACATGTGATTATTAATAGCCTTGATTTAACGTTCAGTTCTTGAGACTGAGAGTGATTTACATGCTAGGAATGGGCAGTCATTAACAAAAGCAGAGGAAATGTCAACAATGCTTCTTGACAGCGCTGCATACGTCTAGTAGCGCTATAGTAGTAGTAGTAGTCATTGACAAATGAAAATCTACTTTTTTGGTAGATTTCGTTCGACAGGAAGGCTGTGAGCTGTGGTACACTGAATGCGATATCTCAGATTATAGACAATCGACTGAGAGACAGTTGTACTATCAAAGATTTTTTGTAGCAAAAATCACTAGACCCCTGACGCAGGCCTCTAAGGCCGAAACACGACTCGTATCGAGTCATTTTTATTGATTTAAATAAAGACCATGTTCGAGAAACACCATCTGAGAGAGGAGTTTTTTGGACCCACTGTTTGTTTGCAAAACAAAAACATGACATGTGGTGTTTTTTCATTTGCTAACAGCAGGCTGCCTACCACCACATAATGTTGACCCCAATACAGCCAAGGTTGCAGTCCAGCCCACTATGTAGCTAGCTAACCACATGGCAGGTTGAATGATCAGGATCCAGAGTTCTCCCCCCTCCTATCTACCCCACCTCAATTTAGGTCCCCCCTGTGCAAGCCCCCTGATCTAAGTCACCCCCCCAGGTACAAAGCCCCCTGCAGCTCAAGCTCCTCTCCCTATAATCCAAGAACAAACAACCCCCCTCCCCTTGAACTTACCAGAATATCCCTGATGGTCTAAGGAGGGGGATCCATTGAAGCAGGAGTGATATACATTCACTCATGCACACTGAATCCAATACAGTGACCACAACTTCTCGCCATAGTCTCTAGGTACTACTAAGAGTCGCAGTAGTACTGCAAGACGATGACAAGAGATTGTGGCTGACATTGGATACAGTATGGCCATAGGCAACAGTGAATGGGCATTGTTCCTGTCCCAACAGATCCTCTTTGACTGCCTGGGAAATTCAAGTAGGTCCCGGGGGGTCTATAGTAGATAGAGGGCAGGAAGGGAGGGGCTGTCTGCCTCTTTTCTCTACTGTATGCAAATCTATCTCAAGAATACTCATTAGGGATATCTTAAAAACCTGACAACAAGAATTTAAACAGTGTCGACTAGTAGGATTTTCTGATCAGTGGACATGGTTTTCACAATTTCAAGCTAGATTTCAATTAATCAAAGTCAATATAGATTAAGGCAGTGGCTCCCAAAAATGGTCCTGGAGTCACCTCAGCCAGTCAGGTTTCTGTGTGTGTGTGTGTGTGTTTAGTACATAGACTCTGTATCAATCTCTCTATGGCCAATATCTGTCAAAACGTTAGCCTAATATGTGAGGAAGAGGCTTGCAAGGTTTCATACATTAGGGGGACACTAGATGGCTGCCATGAAGATAATCAGATGATTTATCCACTTATCCTTATGCCTGATATTCAGCAGTTCTATCCTTTATGCTGTAGTACCTTGAATAAGCTCTAAATTTAAATAGACACAGTAACTTGTCCATTTAAAATCAGGACTGCTATTTGTGCAGTCTCCTTAAATGGATAAATGTAACCATTGTCTCAATTACCTAGATACATCTTAATTCTGCCCATAGATGCTTCATTAAGACATACCACTCTGTCCATAAACTAACCCACATGGGTTAATTCACAAACCTTTTTTCTTCATCATCCAACATCTTGAAAGTCTTTTTGTACTAGCTAGGAATGAATTTTCTTTAAAAGTTTCCTTATTGCAATCGTACAACTTCCATTCTAGTCTGTAAGTACAATTTTGTCAATTTTTCTTTCAAAGTCAAACTGAAAGTCAAAGTAAAAAAAATAAAAATAAAAATCATGCTGCTTTTACTGTATCAGATGCCATGAGAGAGAAAAGTAAAGTGAATACTATACCTGCTAAGACCTCTCTCCCCACCCCCAGCCCCACACACATCATATTTCTTTGTGGAAAAAAAACTACTTGCTAGACACTTTAGTACCACTCATCTTTTGAAAATGATTTAGCACTTTACCATTTTTATTCACAGTTTGTACAGAACATGGTATTAACCGTCAGTTAAGTGTTACTATATATGAAGCAAAAGTCTTTTCAATGTTACTCTTCTCCTGAAACATTAGAAATGCTCTTCATCTTATACTAATGCTCACAAGTTCCGACACCTTCCTGCCAGGATAGTGTCACATCAGCAATATTTTTCCTTGCTAGGTCACAGAATGATAAGATACTATACAATCAAACCACCTGGAAGCATGTGCAATCATCTAAAAACTTAAAAGGGATCATTTTATATGGAAAGTGTTTATCAAAATCTGTTCATGCAAGAGCTGATATATAGCTGGACCCACAGAAAGTCAGTTTGCCTTTCCATATCTCAACAACCATTCTAACCTATCCACCAGTCATATATCATGGAAGACAGCTTGGAAGACAAATATTCTACGCAGGTCAAAAATGCCTGCCTACAACTAGATCGAAGTCGACCTCATTTAAACATTATCTTTATCACTTACTTGGTTTTGCATGTTAGGAATCAATGAGGAAATTCCTAGTACTCTCAAGCACATATCAAACTGTTTATTACAGAAATAGAAATATGATTAACTTAGCGGAATACAACATAGAATGAACTGCTAATATGAGAAACACGCATGTCTCGGTGAGATCTCAAAACACATATGTTTCTGTGTTTATTTTTTTTTTATTTGGAAGTTTCAAAGTTACAAGATACACACTTATACAGCATAGCCTATACTGAATTTCTAATAATAAAGAAAAAATTTAAAAAAAAGGAAAAAAGAAAAAAAAAACACAGCCAAGGCTGTAGTCCACAATAAGGGGCATAATCAAATGGGGACGACCATCTCTAAGGGTGCCTATCTCTAAGGATGTCCTGGTGAAAGGGCAGGGAAACCCGTATTATCGAAACAAGATGGGCGTCCATCTTTTGTTTCGATAATACGGTCGAGGATGCCCAAATCTCAACATTTAGCTCGACCTTAGAGATGGTCATCCCCGGTTTTCAGCGATAATGGAAACCAAGGACGTTCATCTCAAAAGCGACCAAATCCAAGTCATTTGGTCATGGGAGGAGCCAGCATTCGTAGTGCACTGGTCCCCCTGACATGCCAGGACACCAACCGGGCACTGCAGTGGACTAACTGCTGCACTAACTGAATGGAAAAAGGCATGCAGTGGTCACTAACCACCTCCCACCCTGAAAAAAACAACTTTAAAAACTTTTGTCTTTTTTTTAGAGTATGGGTTAAGGATGTCCTTTGCTATGCTTCCATGATGGCAGTTGAGGACGTCCTTCGCTATTTATTTAGATTTTGCTCACACCTTTTTCAGTAGTAGCTCCAGGTGAGTTACATTCAGGTACACTGGATATTTCTATGCCTCTGTTCCTGCAATGGCAGTTGAGGATGTCCTTTGATATGCCTCTGTTCCTGCGACGTCTTTGGCAGTTGAGGATGTCCTTGCAGTTGAGGATTTCCTATGCCTCTGTCCCTGCAATGTCTTCGGTAGTTGAGGATGTCCTTTGATATGCCTCTATCCCTGCAACTGCAGTTGAAGGCGTCCAAAATGTGGATGTTTGTGAGAAGGACATCCATGCCTGGATGTTTCTGTGAGAAGGATATCCATGCCTGCTATGCATCTGGCACCCCCTTTATTTATTTGGACTTTGGATCACAAGTACATAAGTACATAAGTAGTGCCATACTGGGAAAGACCAAAGGTCCATCTAGCCCAGCATCCTGTCACCGACAGTGGCCAATCCAGGTCAAGGGCACCTGGCACGCTCCCCAAACGTAAAAACATTCCAGACAAGTTATACCTAAAAATGCGGAATTTTTCCAAGTCCATTTAATAGCGGTCTATGGACTTGTCCTTTAGGAATCTATCTAACCCCTTTTTAAACTCCGTCAAGCTAACCGCCCGTACCACGTTCTCCGGCAACGAATTCCAGAGTCTAATTACACGTTGGGTGAAGAAAAATTTTCTCCGATTCGTTTTAAATTTACCACACTGTAGCTTCAACTCATGCCCTCTAGTCCTAGTATTTTTGGATAGCGTGAACAGTCGCTTCACATCCACCCGATCCATTCCACTCATTATTTTATACACTTCTATCATATCTCCCCTCAGCCGTCTCTTCTCCAAGCTGAAAAGCCCTAGCCTTCTCAGCCTCTCTTCGTAGGAAAGTCGTCCCATCCCCACTATCATTTCGTCGCCCTTCGCTGTACCTTTTCCAATTCTACTATATCTTTTTTGAGATACGGAGACCAGTACTGAACACAATACTCCAGGTGCGGTCGCACCATGGAGCGATACAACGGCATTATAACATTCGCACACCTGGACTCCATACCCTTCCTAATAACACCCAACATTCTATTCGCTTTCCTAGCCGCAGCAGCACACTGAGCAGAAGGTTTCAGCGTATCATCGACGACGACACCCAGATCCCTTTCTTGATCCGTAACTCCTAACGCGGAACCTTGCAAGACGTAGCTATAATTCGGGTTCCTCTTACCCACATGCATCACTTTGCACTTGTCAACATTGAACTTCATCTGCCACTTGCACGCCCATTCTCCCAGTCTCGCAAGGTCCTCCTGTAATCGTTCACATTCCTCCTGCGACTTGACGACCCTGAATAATTTTGTGTCATCGGCGAATTTAATTACCTCACTAGTTATTCCCATTTCTAGGTCATTTATAAATACATTAAAAAGCAACGGACCCAGCACAGACCCCTGCGGGACCCCACTAACTACCCTCCTCCACTGAGAATACTGGCCACGCAATCCTACTCTCTGCTTCCTATCTTTCAACCAGTTCTTAATCCTTAATAATACCCTACCTCCGATTCCATGACTCTGCAATTTCTTCAGGAGTCTTTCGTGCGGCACTTTGTCAAACGCCTTCTGAAAATCCAGATATACAATATCAACCGGCTCCCCATTGTCCACATGTTTGCTTACCCCCTCAAAAAAAATGCATTAGATTGGTGAGGCAAGACTTCCCTTCACTAAATCCGTGCTGACTTTGTCTCATCAGTCCATGTTTTTGTATATGCTCTGCAATTTTATTCTTAATAATAGCCTCCACCATCTTGCCCGGCACCGACGTCAGACTCACCGGTCTATAATTTCCCGGATCTCCTCTGGAACCCTTCTTAAAAATCGGAGTAACATTGGCTACCCTCCAGTCTTCCGGTACTACACTCGATTTTAGGGACAGATTGCATATTTCTAACAGTAGTTCCGCAAGTTCATTTTTTAGTTCTATTAATACTCTGGGATGAATACCATCAGGTCCCGGTGATTTACTACTCTTCAGCTTGCTGAACTGACCCATTACATCCTCCAAGGTTACAGAGAATTGTTTAGTTTCTCCGACTCCCCCGCTTCAAATATTCTTTCCGGCACCGGTGTCCCCCCCAAATCCTCCTCGGTGAAGACCGAAGCAAAGAATTCATTTAATTTCTCCGCTACGGCTTTGTCCTCCTTGATCGCCCCTTTAACACCATTTTCGTCCAGCGGCCCAACCGACTCTTTGGCCGGTTTCCTGCTTTTAATGTATCTAAAAAAATTTTTACTATGTATTTTTGCTTCCAACGCTAATTTCTTCTCAAAGTCCTTTTTTGCCCTCCTTATCTCCGCTTTGCATTTGGCTTGGCATTCCTTATGATCTATCCTGTTACTTTCAGTTGGTTCTCTTCTCCACTTTCTGAAGGATTGTTTTTTGACTCTAATGATTTCCTTTATCTTACTGTTTAGCCACGCCGGCTGACGTTTAGTCTTTTTTCCCTTTTTTCTAATACGTGGAATATATTTGTCCTGAACCTCCAGGATGGTGTTTTTAAACAGCATCCACGCCTGATGCAACTTTTTTACTCTGCGAGCTGCTCCTTTCAGTCTTTTTTTCACCATTTTTCTCATTTTGTCGTAATCACCTTTTCTATAGTTAAACGCTAGCGTACTTGATTTCCTAGTTTCACTTCCTTCAATGCCAATATCAAAACCGATCATATTATGATCACTGTTATCAAGCGGCCCTCGTATCGTTACCCCCTGCACTAGATCATGAGCACCAGTGGGATTTGAACTGGCCACCTCTAGATTGCAAGACCAGTGCCCTCACCACTGGGCCACTCCTCCACTCCCCTCCACTTCACTCCCTTGAAATTTGGCCATCCCTGGGGGGGGGGGGGGCAGTTGAGGACGTCCAAAATGTTTGAAAGAAGGACGTCCACGCCCTCATTATGCCTTCCCTGACACACACATACTGCCCCCCACAGGAATGGCCAAATTTCAAGGGTGTGAAACAGAGTAGAGTAGTGGCCTAGTGGTTAGAGCACTTCCCTTGCAATACAGAGGTAATCAGTTCAAATCCCACTGCTGCTACTTGTGATCCAAAATCCAAATAAATAAAGAGGGTGTTGAAGGCATGGACATCCTTCTCACAAACATCCACATTTTGGACATCTTCAACTGCAGTCACATGGACTGACGCATACAAATATCCAGTGTACCTGAATGTAACTCACCTTGAGCTACTAGTGAAAAAGGTGTGAGCAAAATCTAAATAAATAAATAGCAAAGGACGTCCTCAACTGCAGGGACAGAGGCATAGTGAAGGAGGTCCTTCACCCATACTCTAAAAAAAAGACAAACGTTTTTAAAGTTGTTTTTTTTCAGGGTGGGAGGTGGTTAGTGACCACTGGGGGAGTCAGGGGAGGTCATCCCCGATTCCCTCTGGTGGTCATCTGGTCATTTAGGGCACATTTTTGTGGCTTGGTTGTAAAAAAAAAGACCAAATAAAGTCATCAGGGACACCCTTCTTTTTTCCATTATCGCTTGAGGACGGCCATCTGTTAGGCACGCCCCAGTCCCTCCTTCGCTACACCTCTGACACGCCCCCGGGAACTTTGGTCGTTCTCGCGACAGGAAACAGTTAGGGACGCCCAAAATCGGTTTTCAATTATGCCGATTTGGGCGACCCTGAGAGAAGTACGCCCATCTCCCGATTTGTGTAGAAAGATGGGCGCCCTTCTCTTTCGAAAATAAGCCTGAACAGGTTTAGAGTGGTCCAATACAAACCAGGAGAATAAAAAAGGCGGAAAAAAAGACATACCTATAGGCATCAATAATAAGAAAGCACGAAGCCCACTAACTGTACCTAAAGTCTAACATTAGCCTAATGTTTAGTATAATGGCCTGAGAACCATGGGAACTGGGTTTGATTCGCACTGCAACTCCCTGTGACTCTGGACAAGTCACTTAACTCTCCATTGCCTCAGGTACAAAATAAATATCTGAATATACATATGTAAACTGCTTTGATTGTAACCACAGAAAGGCAGTATATCAAAACCCATCCTCTTTCCCTATCACCATTACTAACTAACTGGTATTCAGATTATCTGAATCTAATACCCATTTATGTTTTATTTTACTTTATATACCACCTTTCACTGGCAAGTAGCAAAGTGGTTTACAATATTGTCTTATTTGTTGCTGAATTTGATATTAATTATTATGTATGTTACTTTGTGCTCTGTCTAGAATTTGCAGTATAGTGTGGAATATAAATATTGACATCAATAAGTAAATAAATAAACTCCAATTAAAACTGTATAGAAAAAAATGTCAAAATACAAGGGCAATTAGTAAAACATGTAACATACAGCATGTACAATACTACAAGACTCTGACTGCATCCCCCACATCCTCCTCCCCCCCCCCCCCCCACACACATTCACTTGTCTAATGCCTTTTTGAAAAGTTTTGAACCCTTCTCTGAATTTTGTAAAGGATGGCATGGCATGGTATTCCAAAGGATTGGTGGCATGAAAGAAATTGCACTATTTTGTGTTAAATCAAGATACTCACAACATGGAAGGGGAACAAATGAATAACCAACGTAAATAGAGTGGAGAGCCCTTGGAGATGTGTGTGTGTAATAATCATTGATGAAAGGTATGGGGGGAGAGGGGTGCCCCAGATGAAGAACCTTATGAACAAAGATGAGCATTTTAAAGTGAATGCAAACGTTTATTGGTAACTATTGTTGTTATAAGAGAGGAGTGATTAGGTACTTCCTTTTAGCATAGTAAGAAGTCTCACTGTTGTATTTTGAATAGTTTTTAAACATCACAAAAGATTTTGGGGAAGTCCAGCATAAACAATATTACAGTAGTTGAGACATGATGTAATTAAGGTGTAAACCAGTGTCTTATGAGTAGATACATGTCCAGATACTCCCGAACACAACAGAACTGTCTCAAAACCCAAACCCAGTTCTTAACTACAGAAGACATTTGAGTAACAAATGACAAATGGTGATCCATGACACCCAGATATCTAAATTCTGTAACTACCATAAGTGGAACATTGTTCAACATAGGTGTTAGATGTCTTTTAGAAACAAGAAATAAAATGAGATGTTTAGGCTCCTGGAAAATATACGTATGAGACTGGAATTAAATAATACATGTACAGGGATATTTCAGGGTATAGCTAGCTCCTAGCTGCAAGGCACCTTGCCTAAGCTATAAAAATTGCCTTTGCTTCTTCTGAGTATCATGAGTAACACTGGGAAAGGCCAGAATTTGTTTCCTTTGAAAATATGCTTCTTAAATCTGAAATAATAAGAAAGTAACAAGTCTCTATCTTTTCTTGACAACAAAGTCACTACTGTAGTTTGTTTAACATTGATCACCCCCAGAATCTAGAATCTCAAGTGAGTCAACTGTCAGTCCATCTTCATTAACTGATCTTTTGCATTTTTGAGTAGGTAAATAATATGCCTTTAAGATAATACTTTTAATTTCTCCCATATAAATTCAGTAAAATAATCCACTGCTGTAGGACCTGGTATAATTGACATATTTAGAGGGGCATTTTAAATATGACGTCTAAATCTGATTTTGGATGTTTTGGGGAAAACATCCCAAAGTCCAGTAGTAAACATGGCCATTTTCAAACCAGAAAAAATGTTCAACTTTTTGCTTCAAAAATGGCCATTTTCTAGATGTATTTGTGTTCAGTTCATCTATCTTTTTGGGCCATTTTCAAAGTGATGTATAAGGGGCCAGAATTCTTAGTAGACTGGCCACTCAGACATCCCAGAAGAGCAGTGGGGCACCCTATGGACAATGTAATGAATATCATACAAGTACACATCTCACCATTACCCCTTAACACACACAAAATCCCAGGTACACATCTCACTGTTACCCCTTATATTGTATGGAAGCCGTCCAAAACCCACGAAAAACCTACTGTACCCAACTGTATACCACTACAATAGCCCTTATACATGCAGGTATCACCTATATGAAGGTACAGTAGGTTTTTGGTGAGTTTTGGAGGGCTCATACGTTCCACCACAAGTGTATCAAGTGGGATGTGGGCCCAGGTCCCCTTCTCTACAGTCCACTACACTGACCACTAGGCTACTCCGGGGACCTGCTTGCTGCTGTAGTAGGACTGGCTGTATCATCTAAGTCTGTCATAGAGGCTGGCATATACTGTTCCTTTCACATCTTTGGGGATGGGAGGAGGTCAGTGACCACTGGAGAGTAAGGGGGGGATGTCATGTCTTAATCCCTACAGTGGTCATCTGCTAATTTAGGGCACCTTTTTGTGAGTTAGGCATGACTGAAATTGATCTAGACCAAAATGTCAAACTTTTAATCCTGGATGTGTATACTTTGCTCTATTATGGCAGAAAAATGTTTTGGGAACACCCAGTTCTCTCCGACAACATGCCCCCTTGTGATTTACATGCACTGCAGAGAAAAACATCGTAACTCTGAGTTTCACAAATTGTAATTTGGATGTTTTTCAGAGAAAAACCTCCAAATGCCACTTTATGCCATTTTTGAGATGTTTTTCTCTTTTGAAAATTGAGCCCCTAAGATTAAAGCTCCTAAGATAATTCTGAATATTCTCCATTTTTGATTGCAGCATAGTCAAATAATTTATGCAAGTTTTCTGAACTGTTTGTATTTGTACAATAGATTGTTTATCTTTTCAACCTTGCTGTTTCTACCACCTTGGTTTTCATCTTTCCCAACTCTTCTTCAATAGTAAGATCTTAGATTGAACAGTAGATAACATAGGAACCAGATTTTGTATTATTGGGGCGATAGCTTTTGCTAAATAAGAAATATACAATTTTTTTCCAATGACAATTCTTGAAGTTATGCTCTGTTCTATTCTATTCCCATCATTTATTTCCTGCTTATATCAACATGGAATCAAAGTGAATTACAACAAATTACTTTAAAACAATTCAAAATATTTACTAAAAATAAAAGTCTTTAGAGCTTTCTGAAACTGCAAGCAATTAGGTAAACTCTGAATTTGGACTGGAATCAAATTCCAGACTTTATTTGATTGGTAATTAAAATAACCTTCATGTAAATGTTTAAGATGAATTCTTTTAACTGTAGGAAAGCCCAGTCTTAATAAAGATCCAAAATGAGATGTACACCTAACCACAGGAAAAGTTGTGAGGACAGCAAACACTAAAAATTTTATATACAAGATATGCCACCTTAAACTTAACTCAAGAACAGACTTGCAACCAATGCAAATGACTTGCATGATAAATTTTCTGCGTCCAGATATAATTTTTGCTGCAGCATTCTGCAAAAGTTGCAGCCTACTAAAGAGTCTTTGGTGTATGCTGCATACAGAACACTACAGTAATCTATTTGAGAAAGAATTATCACTTGAACTAACAAGCAAAAATGTTCAGGAAAAAAAAAGGAATCTAATTGTCCTTAGCTGATGTAACTTATAAAACATTTTCTTGCTAAAATTATTAACCTGGCTTTCCATTGTCAATATAAGTCCGAAAACCCTTGATAATGTCTCAAAACCAATTTGTTCACCCATCCTTAGTGTAATAGACTTAGGAATATCAGGTAATGTAGTATTAAAAAAATAACAACTTAGTTTTAGCAGTCTTAAACTTCAGCAGGTTCTGAGATGCCTACATGTATGTTTTTTCAATACAATCTAAAATTAAATTATAAGAAGTAGCACAATACAAACTGAATGGAACTAAAATAAAAATATAATCTGCATAAGAAAGCACAAAATACTGGGGTTACTCCAAAAACAACCTAAGGAGCTCATAAAAACATTAAATAAAATGGAAGACAATGGGGAGCCCTGAAGCCCATGGTCAGAGCTCCAATTTCTTGAAAAGACCTCATTCTTTTTAACACAATACTTTCTGTTCAAGAGGAAGCCTATAAACCATTCCAATATTTTTACTGCTCTAATTGCCTACTGCTCATGTTTGATCTATTCATACTGTACACCGCCTTGAGTGAATTCCTTTAAAAAGGCGGTAAATAAATCCTAATAAATAAATAAATAAATACATTTTTTGGCCATCCATCCTTCTTTATTTTCCATGCAGGCATGAGCATTTCCATCAGCTCTATGGCTGGTTTAAGTGATTGCATCTTCAGCATTCACAGTGCAGGTCTTTCCTGAGCACCGAGGCCACTTTTAGCATGGCAGTAAATGGTCCCATTTCCATTTTTCCTATTAATGGCCACGTGCTAATTTCCCCATTAGCACGTGAGCCCTTACTGCCACCTATTTTGTAGGCAGTAAGAGTTCACATGCTAAACACACACTAATCGATCAACATGTGGTGATGTAGCTGTACTAACTGATTAGTGCAGAACACGCTTGGGGGTCCTTTTACTAAGGTGCGCTGAAAAATGGCTTGTGGTAGTGTAAGCATGAGTTTTGGGTATGCATTAACCCATTTTTCAACAATCCTGTAAAAAAGGCCTTTTTTAATATTTTTTCCAAAAATGGATGTGTGGCAAAATCAAAATTGTCGCACGTTCATTTTGGGTCTGCGACCTTATTGCCAGCCATTGACCTAGCGGTTAAGTCTCATGCAGTAACCGAGCAGTAATGATCTACGTGCGTCAAATGCCACTTGGCATGTGTCCAATACATGTGTTCAAAAATATTTTCGGCCATGCGTATCGGATGCGCCAAAAATAAAATTACCGCAAGAGCCACATGGTAGCCAGGCGGCAACTCCATTTTGGTGCACATTGGACGCACATAAGACGCTTAAAAGGTTTAGTAAAAGGGCCCCTTACTCTCCACCCCCCGAAATGTCCCCAGCACTAAAAAATAATAATTAGTGAGTGCCAATCCCAAAACTACAATGGGGATTTTTAACCTGAAGTAAGCACGCATTAGTGATTACCGCAGCTTAATAAAAGGACACCTTTGTTTGTTTGAGACTCTGCCCAGCCCCAGCACACCAAAATAATGCTCAGCATCTCTTCTCTCTTATCCCTAATTCTATTCATACATTTTGAAAAGAAATCTGCAAAAGTCATTGATAGTGCTAATTTTAGTAAATCCTGTTTCCTCTGGGCTCCTCAGTTTGTAAATTTGATTTGTTTGGTGTTTAGCTTTAATTTCTTTGGCTGTAAGCATTCCTGCTTTATTACCATGTTCCTGAATTTTGCTGCAATTGCTCTGTCTTTTCCATAGCATCTGTTTGAAGTGCCTGCGGCTTGTCCCAGCTATTGATAATTACCGGCATATAGAAGAACAGATTTTTTGACTTGTGTTTCTAATCTCATCATTTTCTTTTAGAAAGCCCTCTTGCCAAGCCATCTGTTCTTTAAATAATTATAACTATGATTTTGCTGCATAGCATGTACTACAAAGTTACCCAGTTTAAAAAGGGGATGTACTGAGAAGGCGGATGCCATTTCTGCAATTCCTCCAGTCGGTGGAAACATCTGCAAAAACTCAATAAAACTCAGCATCAATAGGTCAAACTTTTATTTAAAAATAAAAGAAAAAGAGCTAGAGACATGCCAAGTCAAGATTTCATTTGACACTACTTGGACAGAGGTGAAAATTTATTAAGGGATATATTTATTAAAGTGAGCTACTAAGTAGGCATGCACTATTATTATTATTATTAACCTAATTATTAATAAATACATTCCTTTGTATACAATGGATCCAGTGGAATATGGGGGCTCTTTTACTAAAGTATGGTGACATTTGGGCTTAATGCTTTGTAACATGGGACTTTCCTGCAAGCACGCTATTGAGTATTATTTGTATTCAATTGCATTATCTGTGTAATGGACACCACTGTGTATTCGGTCTGCATTTCCTATAGTTTGCAGTATCCTGTGACTGACTCCTTGTGAGCTTTCCCTATTGGCTGTTAGATCTAGTTAGGGCCAGCCCTCCCTCTCTGCCTCTGCGAGCTTTATGAGAGACCTTAGTTTTAGTAGCATGCTTTGTGAGCAGCATTTGTTCTAGGACTGATCCCTCCTTAATTTACTATAATTCCATCAAGATTTTTCACCATCTCTCCTTTTAAATCCATGAGTTTCTCTCCTTATTTTCTTTGAGAGCCATAGCTTTTCCTCTCAGCTGGGTTGAGGTTCTGGCCATCTCCTTGCCTTTGGGGTGGCTAGATACAGACTCTATGTGCAGAAGGCAACAATTCTAAGCAACAGATCTGTAAATTGGATTTTCTTTGTTTATTATGAGTACTACAATAAAGAAGATTTGCTTAAGAATTGAGAGTCTACTGGTAAAGCTTCTATTTGGGGATGGTTTAGGCTGGGCTGGCATTTATACACATTAAATTTCATTTGCCATTTGGATGACCAGTCTTCCAGTTTTCTAAGGTCTTCCTGCAATTTTTCACAGTCTGCATATGTTTTGACAACTTTGAATACATTTATGTCATCTTCAAATTTAATCACCTCACTCATCATTCTGATTTCCAGATCATTTATAAATATAAATAGCACCGGTTCCAATACATATCCCTGTGGCACTCTACTATTCACCCTCCTCCATTATGAAATTGCATTGTAATTGGCCTTTTCTGATTGGTGTCTAAAATAAAAGTTTTTTTAAAAGGAAATTTCTTTTACAAATTGATTCAGAGTATATCTCTTCCTATGATAATAAAACAGGTAAGATTTAAAGTGTAAAAGACTGAATCCATTGAGAAGCACCCCTCTGAAGGTTTAACCAGTGCAGTCTTCCACTGATTTTCCTTCCCTGTGATTTGGGAATGGGGGACTAAACAATCTTCATGGTGTGTCCCCTGGTCTTTGTACTTTTTGAAAGAGTAAGCCATCAATTTGTGCTTACCTGTTCTATATCTTTATAATAGCCCTTCTCAGCTGCCTCTTCTCCAAGCTGAAGAGCCCTAACCTCTTGTCCTTCCTCATATGAGAGGAGTTCCATTCCCTTAATCATTTTTGTTGCCTTTCTTTGTACTTTTTCTAATTCTGCAATATGCTCCCTGTTTACTAAGCTGTGCTGTAGGCGCGCTATCGTTTCTAGCATGCCCTATTAGTGCACGCTAACTTGTAGGCACCCACAATATTACAATGGGCGCCTATACAGTTAGTGCAAGTTAATTTTGTGCACATGCTTAAAACACTAGTGAACCTTAGTAAATAGGGCCCTATATTTTTGACATGTAGATCCCATTACACACAATACTCAAAGTGAGGTTGCACCATTGAGCAATACACAGGCAGTATCCCCAAAATTCCATAGATGTCACTTGTGTGCAAAAATGTGGGTGTATGCTCAATTTGTGCATGCATGTTAATTGAATAATGAGCAAATCAGTGCTGATAATTGGGCCCTAACAATCATTGGTGCTAACTGGCATTAATTTAACTTTACACAAGCATATTTATGCACCCAGATCTGCATATACATTTTACGCATGGCTCCAAAATGGAGGTGTGGCCAAAGGAGGGTCAGGGCAGATCAAGGGTGATCCTGCAATTTATATGCATTATTATAGAATAATGGGGATCGGCATCTAATTTAAGTGTGAGGATTTACACCAGTGTTCAGTTGGTGTAAATGCTCCCACCTAAAAGTAGTTGTGGATCCTGGCTCTAAGCACTGTTCTATAAATGATGCCTAACTTTCAGCACTTTTTATAGAATAGCACGAAGTGCTATTTTTTGATGCCGATCTTTCAGTGCCATTTATAGAATGTGGTCCTATATATATTCTTTTGCTAACAATTCCAAACATTCTGTTTGCTTTTTTTGGCCACTGTCACATACTGAGCAGAAGAGTTCAGTATATTATTTATGATGACACCTGGATCTTTTTCCTCGGTGGTACTCCTAATGCATGTAGCTATAATTTAGATTATCCTTCCCAATTTGCATCACTTTGCACTTGTCCACATTAAGTTTCATCTGCTATTTACATGCCCAGTCTTTCAATCTTGAAAGTTCCTCCTACAATTTCTCATAGTCCTCATGTGATCTAACAACTTGAAATAGTTTTATGTCTTCTACCTCACTCATTCTCCCTATCTCCAAATAATTTATAAGTATGTCAAAAATACTAGACCCAGAACTATTCACCTTCCTCCATTGAGAAGCCATTTAATTCTAGTTTCTGTTTTCTATTTTAACCAGTTTCCAATCCACAACATATCATTGCCTCCTATCTCATAATTTCTCAGTAGTCTCTCACGAGGGATGCGGTGACTAGTCCTATTCAAACAGGTGCATCACATGTATCTTTTGTTACATGTTTTCAATATGACTCAACATTGCATTATTAAAGTAAAGAACAAAGCTGCACTGTATGCAGACAGTTTTCAATAGCCTCCTTCCTTATAAGCCCTTTCAGTATATAAAGCAATGCTTTATGTGAGAAAAGAGATACTTATACGATTGTGGATCCAATTTGAGTATAAAACTATACCTGTAAATCCTGCATATTTGAAACTTTCCCAAACTGATCAAAGACTTTCCATGAGATCAGAGTGGGGAGAAGTTTGCATTTGTATGCATTCTTTTGAAAATGCATGCCTATGCCCATATATTAACCCAACAAGTGTATGGATGTCACAAAGGATGTGTAAATGGAAGTAAATAAATTTACTGGGATAATTTTTTTTAATACAATGCATGCACATGCATTAATTCTTAAAAACTTTATTTATATACACACAAGGAATATTAACCGCATGCTATTTACATGTACATGTGATTATATAATTACCACCACGAGCGTATATTTGTACATATGTACTGGAGGTTCAGGACAAATATATTCCACGTATTAGAAAAAAGGGAAAAAAGACTAAACGTCAGCCGGCGTGGCTAAACAGTAAGATAAAGGAAATCATTAGAGCCAAAAAACAATCCTTCAGAAAGTGGAGAAGAGAACCAACTGAAAGTAACAGGATAGATCATAAGGAATGCCAAGCCAAATGCAAAGCGGAGATAAGGAGGGCAAAAAAGGACTTTGAGAAGAAATTAGCGTTGGAAGCAAAAATATATAGTAAAAACTTTTTTAGATACATTAAAAGCAGGAAACCGGCCAAAGAGTCGGTTGGGCCGCTGGACGAAAATGGTGTTAAAGGGGCGATCAAGGAGGACAAAGCCGTAGCGGAGAAATTAAATGAATTCTTTGCTTCGGTCTTCACCGAGGAGGATTTGGGGGGGACACCGGTGCCGGAAAGAATATTTGAAGCGGGGGAGTCGGAGAAACTAAACAAATTCTCTGTAACCTTGGAGGATGTAATGGGTCAGTTCAGCAAGCTGAAGAGTAGTAAATCACCGGGACCTGATGGTATTCATCCCAGAGTATTAATAGAACTAAAAAATGAACTTGCGGAGCTACTGTTAGAAATATGCAATCTGTCCCTAAAATCGAGTGTAATACCGGAAGACTGGAGGGTAGCCAATGTTACTCCGATTTTTAAGAAAGGTTCCAGAGGAGATCCGGGAAATTATAGACCGGTGAGTCTGACGTCGGTGCCGGGCAAGATGGTGGAGGCTATTATTAAGAATAAAATTGCAGAGCATATACAAAAACATGGACTGATGAGACAAAGTCAGCACGGATTTAGTGAAGGGAAGTCTTGCCTCACCAATCTAATGCATTTTTTTGAGGGGGTAAGCAAACATGTGGACAATGGGGAGCCGGTTGATATTGTATATCTGGATTTTCAGAAGGCGTTTGACAAAGTGCCGTACGAAAGACTCCTGAAGAAATTGCAGAGTCATGGAATCGGAGGTAGGGTATTATTATGGATTAAGAACTGGTTGAAAGATAGGAAGCAGAGAGTAGAATTGCGTGGCCAGTATTCTCAGTGGAGGAGGGTAGTTAGTGGGGTCCCGCAGGGGTCTGTGCTGGGTCCGTTGCTTTTTAATGTATTTATAAATGACCTAGAGATGGGAATAACTAGTGAGGTAATTAAATTCGCCGATGACACAAAATTATTCAGGGTCGTCAAGTCGCAGGAGGAATGTGAACGATTACAGGAGGACCTTGCGAGACTGGGAGAATGGGCGTGCAAGTGGCAGATGAAGTTCAATGTTGACAAGTGCAAAGTGATGCATGTGGGTAAGAGGAACCCGAATTATAGCTACGTCTTGCAAGGTTCCACGTTAGGAGTTACGGATCAAGAAAGGGATCTGGGTGTCGTCGTCGATGATACGCTGAAACCTTCTGCTCAGTGTGCTGCTGCGGCTAGGAAAGCGAATAGAATGTTGGGTGTTATTAAGAAGGGTATGGAGTCCAGGTGTGCGGATGTTATAATGCCGTTGTATCGCTCCATGGTGCGACCGCACCTGGAGTATTGTGTTCAGTACTGGTCTCCGTATCTCAAAAAAGATATAGTAGAATTGGAAAAGGTACAGCGAAGGGCGACGAAAATGATAGTGGGGATGGGACGACTTTCCTATGAAGAGAGGCTGAGAAGGCTAGGGCTTTTCAGCTTGGAGAAGAGACGGCTGAGGGGAGATATGATAGAAGTGTATAAAATAATGAGTGGAATGGATCGGGTGGATGTGAAGCGACTGTTCACGCTATCCAAAAATACTAGGACTAGAGGGCATGAGTTGAAGCTACAGTGTGGTAAATTTAAAACGAATCGGAGAAAATTTTTCTTCACCCAACGTGTAATTAGACTCTGGAATTCATTGCCGGAGAACGTGGTACGGGCGGTTAGCTTGACGGAGTTTAAAAAGGGGTTAGATAGATTCCTAAAGGACAAGTCCATAGACCGCTATTAAATGGACTGGAAAAATTCCTCATTTTTAGGTATAACTTGTCTGGAATGTTTTTACGTTTGGGTAGCGTGCCAGGTGCCCTTGACCTGGATTGGCCACTGTCGGTGACAGGATGCTGGGCTAGATGGACCTTTGGTCTTTCCCAGTATGGCACTACTTATGTACTTATGTACTTATGTACTTAGGGCCCTTTTAGAAAAGAAAATAAGATGATACCTTTTTTTATTGGACTAACATTTTTTATTAGTTTCTGAAGGTAACCCTTCTTCTTCAGATTAGAAATAAGCAAATATTAACAAATGTCAGAATATATAAGTGAAACACAAAAACATTCCAATGACAGTCTCATGGGAGGAGGGTGGGGTAAGTTAGGTGAGAAACATGGAGAGCTGTGTGAGTGAGAGACAGGAAGAGATGGATGGCTGATAGCGTGACAAAGCAGTAGAATTTTATGGTTTATAATGAGATAAAAAGCCCAGATCTTTGTTAAGTCCTGTCTGGTGGGTGTCAAAATATTTAGTTTTCTTGACTTCAAAGATTGGCTCTTTTACCAAAGTGGCCTTAGTGCATGCTTACATGAGACATTCCTACATGCTAAGGCCCTTTTTATTGCATGGGTAAAATGGCTGAATTTCCATTTATTTTTCTATTAATGACTACGTGCTAATTTTTCCATTAGCGCATGACCCCCTACCACCACCTATTATGTAGGCAGTTAGGGCTCACTCACTAACCACGCACTAATCAGTTAGCATGTGGCAATGTAGCTACACTAGCCGATTGGCTCAGAATACGCCTACTGTCCGCCCCAGACCTATCCCCAGTGCTAAAAAATAAAATCTAGTTTTGGTGTGTGGGTAGACAGCACCAGTGCAAAAATTACCATGGGACACCTGAGCACACCCCGTGGTAAGGCATTTTAAGCTACAGTAAGTACACATTAGTGCTTACTGCAGCTTAATAAGGACCCCTTTGTTTTTGTTTAGCTGCAAGCATACTCACATAAATGTCACACTTACTTGGAATCCATTATTTTGGTGGTTCTGCTTTACTAAATCTTAGGCACTTCATATGGATTGTGATTCAGTGGCATTAATTGTACCTGTATCTCCAGTAGTCAGCTTGGCTTTTAGATTTCCTAAAATAATTTTGTAATGTAAGGGAAATCCTAAGGACTTCTTGTCCATAGCACAATATTGTTTATAACCAGCACCAGTCAAATAATACAAATAGCAAATGTTCCTAATGGCAAAAGTCCTTCAAGGAAATCAATGGCATGTCCCCAGTCTTGGGCTGAGCTCTCTTAGAATTTTCAGGCTTTATCTGTTTTACAGAGAAAGGTTTTCTAGAATCTTTAGGTCCTTTCCTAATTGGTGAAATGATTCAACAGAGGATACTTCAGCCATGACCTTAGATGCTTGAAAATCTGGCCTGCTTTGCTAAATCACATCCCTAGTGATTGGAATCTAACTGGACTATATAAAGTCCAGCATGTTGCAATCTTGTGTGGCACGTCTATTTTCTCTGCTATAACCCCCCCCCCCCCCCCCCCCCCCCCCATACAGTTTTGTTAAAATCAATAAAGTTGCAACTGGTTTCCTGTTGTCAGCTATGGACTGAATGCCGGAGTCCACACAATTTTAGTGGTTAGCATTACATGTACAATAAAATATTCATGGGATATATTTTGCTCAGTGGACTTGATTGAAAATGTTTGTTTATATTTAAAACTTTTATTTTGTTGTTTCTCTTATGAACATATAATAATCTCAGCAGGCTGGATAGACATTATGGTTCTTAATTGCCACCATTTTCTGTTTCCATAAAGATTACTTCATGAGAAATATTTGCATGTAGTGCTAAAGTATTACTTTGTAAAGTGTGTGGGATCCATCCAGATGAAAGTGCTCAACATTGTATACACCTTAGTATTTCAGAAATATATATATACGTAGCCACTACTTCTGTTAATGCTAACACCTAGGTAATAATTTATAACTGTTATGTGTATGACAGTTTCCCACAGTAAAAAGAGACAAAGAACAATATTGGTAGAATTAATTATTAATATCTAATTATAGGTACTTAAACGAAAGCAAAAATGATTAATTGGCTTGTCAAAGGTTACACAGAAAGTTAGTAAGACTGGTCTAATGAGCCCACTGAATTCACCTGACCTACAGTCCCCTCTCCCCCATCTTTATAAGTCAATAGCTTTTTTCTTTTCTTTCTTTTTTTATATTAAGGGGGAATTTATCAACATGGGCTACTGTTAAGATGTGCTATTTTACTATAAACTTCAGTTATTAACAGTGCTATTTTTTTTGTGCCAGTAGGCGCCGGTACAGCGTACCGGCACCTTTTTCCTGAGGTCCCGCTCCCATCCATTCCTGCTTCTGCGCTCCATTGAAATATTATCCAGTCGCGATTCTCCTCTCTCCCCTGCCCTCCCCTCCATGTCCAGCAATTCTTTCTCCCTTCCCCTCCCTGTCCAGCATGTCCCCTCTCTACCCTGCCCTCCCCTCTCCAAGTCACGGTGAACCGGTCCGGAAGTGAAGGCAGCAGTGAGGCAGGCACGCAGCAGGCAGGTTCGTCTTCATCTCTTCTTGCGTTGCTTCCCTCTCAGCGTGTCCCGCCCTCCCACTTTTGGAGCTGCACATAAAATTTACATACGGGCCCAGGAGTCAAAATATGCATGCATAAATAAAATCCCAAATAACACCAATAATTGATTATTAGGACCCAATTATCAGCACTAATTGGCATGTAATTCTGAGCGCCATATATAGAATTAAGGGGTATGTGTGTACCTCACAGCTCTGTTGCTGCTTTTTACCTTGTAAACCGCTTATATTTCTTTTTGAAACTTTTGCTGTATACCAAATAAACTGAATCTGAACCTCCACTCAGAGAAAGCCTCTAGCAACATGTATTCATGGTACTTGTAAAAGTACATGGGTTCTACTCATGGTTCATGTAAAAGCACAATGAACCTACTTATGATTCATGTAAAAGTACATAGGCATTACTTACAGTCTATGTAAAACATAGACAGGCTCTTTCAGCACTCTGACTTCTGTGGACATATATACCAATGCACATTTATAATGGTCATGCCTCACATATAAATCATCTGTATTTCCAGGGAATGCTTTATAAAACTACCCTAAAAGTAGTTCTTATGAATAATGCCAAAGGTCTTGTAGATTTGTTCCCTATGCCCCAATGAAATTCCTTGCCATAGAGCAGGTAAAAGCATTTCACACTTCAAAGAAACAGCAATTTTATGCAATACATTTAACAGCACCTGCATCATTTGCTATTTCAAAGCTCACTGAAGAAAGCAATTAAAAGCATCATTATATCTCTATTAAATGCATAACAAAATCCCAAAGCTAAACAAAATGTAACCACAGTAGAGAAACTCTACCTTTCATACTATAGCCATGGTATCTCATCTCTTTGCAATGATTTGACTGTTGCATTATGTTGTCTATGATGTAATTACAATGCAGTCCTAATTTTTTTTCTCTAATGTCTCTGGATTCCAATTATAATGTAGAGGCTTAATAGCCACATTGAAGAAAACGATTGTCATTGGAGGCTAAGATACCTTTAAAAGATCAAGAAAAAATGTAATACATGAGGCATAGAGAGCCCAGCAGTTCAAGAAAGTCATGGCAAACTATACACTCCCTAATTCTATAAAAGTCACTAAAAATTGCACGTGTAAATTTGGGCGAGTGCCCAGTTTCTGTGCCCAATTTAATTGCATACAGAACAAATCATACACCAATAATTGGCTTTTTAACAAGTAATTATTGGCACTAATTAGATTTAATTGAAAACGTACACACAT
The DNA here is from genome assembly GCF_901765095.1 of Microcaecilia unicolor. NCBI lineage: Eukaryota > Metazoa > Chordata > Amphibia > Gymnophiona > Siphonopidae > Microcaecilia > Microcaecilia unicolor. The sequence continues at coordinate 590,819,986 of NC_044032.1, forward strand.
AAATGTAGGCATGGGATCCCATTCAGAAAAGGGGGTGTGGAAATGGGAGGGTCATGGGCAAGTCATGGGCGGATGGGGGTGTTCCTTTAAGTTAGGTGCATAGTTAGAGAATAGGGCATAGTTACACTCATGTTTCAGTTGGTGCAATTGGCCATGCCTAAAGTTAGGCGCAGTTCCCAGTCTATAAACCACATCTAACTTTAAGTGTGTTTTGTAGAATAGCACTTTTTTCAGTGTGGATTTTGTAGCTAGAATTTATCCCATAGTGCAGTTATCAGCATCATTTAATGAAGCATTCAGTGCTCTGCATTATCTTCCACATTATCAGCAAGCAATTCTATAACACTGCACCTGCATTTAGGCATCTAGAAGGCATGTATGAGGTGTTTATTCTATAAAGGATAGTAGACACTTACTTTCTTTATAGAACACTAGTATAACAGCTGAAATAAACATCTATAATTTAGGTGCGGGAACTTACACCAACCAGAGAGCTGCTTGCACCTAAATGCCGGAGATATGCACATAACATAATCTCTCTATATAAAATGCACCTCCAATGTTCTGAAGCCTCCACAACTCCCAACGTTCTAAATGCATGGTGGTGAAACCCGGAATTCGCCCATGAGTGTTGGCCCTCCCCCCTGCGTCAAACGTCATGACGTCGAGGGCGGACCAATGACACTCAACCAATCACATCGCGAACCCGTTACTAAGCGACGGAATGTGACATAAGACACATCGCGAAACAATGAAAACCAGCAGCACACAGTTGCTACGCGATGTCAACAGCAACGCTAAAAGGACCATATAGATCTCTGCTCTCCACACAAACAACGGACACGGAGGGCATAGGAGGGAAGGAAAAAACCAGCACATACACACACACACTCTCACTCTTAACTGGCTATAATGAGCAACTGACCTGCCACTCTCACTCACACACACACACGGGACACAGAAGGGATGAAAGACAAGGAACGAATCGTTCGGTATGGAGGGGGCGGCAGGGGAGATAAGGCAAGAACAGCCTCAAATGTTTGTGCTGTGCTATGTACAATTATAATGCTGTCTCTTCATTTTGACCCTACCCTTTCACACTCTCTTTCACACAGATGCACACACACACACACACTTACACTGTCTCTATCTCACACACACACGCAACCACACACATATACACACTCTCTCACATAGACACACAAACACGCCTCAAATGGTTCAGCTGTCCTATGTAAAATTTCACTGCTGTCTCTTCATTTTCACCCTACCTGTGCACACTCTCTTTCACACAGAGACACACACACATACATATACACACTCTCACTCTCTCTATAGCCTTGCTAGCACCCGTTTCATTTGTTTACGAAACAGGCCTTTTTTACTAGTATTCTATAAGTTACGCACATGTGAGTCCCACCCAGACACCACATATGTGTGCACACATCTGTCAAATTTGCACTGTGTAAGCTATGCATATATTTACAGAATAGCGCTTAGGCAAAAGTTTGGTATTTATATGACTATGCACACACATACGTATTGGCCTGCCTATCCGACATTGCTGCCTGGATGTCCAACCGCCACCTGAAACTGAACATGGCCAAGACTGAGCTCATTGTCTTTCCACCCAAACCCACTTCTCCTCTCCCTCCACTCTCTATTTCAGTCGATAACACCCTCATCCTCCCCGTCTCATCAACCCGCAACCTCGGAGTCATCTTCGACTCCTCCCTCTCCTTTTCTGCCCATATCCAGCAGACAGCCAAGACCTGTTGCTTCTTTCTCTATAACATTAGCAAAATTCGCCCTTTCCTCTCTGAGCACACCACCCAAACTCTCATCCACTCTCTCATTACCTCTCGCCTTGAATACTGCAACCTACTCCTCACTGGCCTCCCACTTAACCATCTATCCCCCCTTCAATCCATTCAGAACTCTGCTGCGCATCTTATCTTCCGCCTGGACCGATATACTCACATCACCCCTCTCCTCAAGTCACTTCACTGGCTCCCGATCAGATACCACATACAGTTCAAGCTTCTCCTACTAACCTACAAATGCACTCAATCTGCAGCCCCTCATTACCTCTCTACCCTCATCTCCCCTTACGCTCCTACCTGTAACCTCTGCTCACAGGACAAATCCCTCCTATCAGTACCCTTCTCCACCACCGCCAACTCCAGGCTCCACCCTTTCTGCCTCGCCTCACCCTATGCTTGGAATAAACTTCCCGAGCCCATACGCCAAGCCCCCTACCTGCCCATCTTCAAATCCTTGCTCAAAGCCCACCTCTTCAATGTAGCTTTCGGCACATAACCATTTACCTCTATTCAGGAAACTTAGACTGCCCCAATTTGATTGACTGCATACTTTGTCCTTTAGATTGTAAGCTCCTTTGAGCAGGGACTGTCCTTCCTTGTTAAATTGTACAGCGTTGCATGACCCTGGTAGCGCTTTAGAAATGTTAAGTAGTAGTAGTAGTATTCTAATCATTTAAGCATCTATTCAGTACATAAATTTCAGTGCCTACTTTATAGAATTACCCCCTTAATACATGGTAACAACCTCTGTGTTAACTGCAGGATACAGTCCTCACCCATTCCATGCCTATTATCCATTCAAAGTGCCATTTTCCACAATAGTACTTAACCCGGCAGTTAACAACCTATTTGTTTTGTAAAGCATTGTCTTGAGGGGAGAATTTTCGTTACATGGGTCTTTCTCACATGCCAAGGCCATTTTTAGTGCAGAAGTCAAATGGCCAATTTTGAATTTTTGTATCAGTGGCCCAATGCTAATGTTGCTGTTAACACATGGCCATTAAAAAAAGGATCAAAGAAAATCCACGTATGTGGAGAACTCAAAAAGTCCCATGGAGAAACTCAAACAGAAAAGGAAGTGGGGGTGAAAATCAGGCTATCCAAAGACAGGACGCCAGATGGCCTACATCAGGAGTCTTAAAAACTTGGTTCAACAATGAGAGTCCAGAAGTAATAACATTAAATTGTAATGATCTTCAAAAAGACCTTTGTTGTGAGGTATAGCTGGATTGTGAATTTTACTCAACTGTTCACAACATTTATTTATTTAGATTTTGCTCACACCTTTTTCAGTAGTAGCTCAAGGTGAGTTACATTCAGGTACTCTGGATATTTATCTGTCTCAGGAGGGCTCACAATCTAAGTTTATAGCTGAGACAATGGAGGGTTAAGTGACTTGACCAAGATCACAAGGAGCAGCAGTGGGATTTGAACTGGCCACCTCTGGATTGCAAGACTGGTGCTTTTACCACTAGGCCACTCCTCCACTCCACATTGCTGAACAGCTGAGTACAATTCACTACTGGTGTAGGTGCATGTATTGGACTCATGTATGTCCATTTTTCAGTGTGCCTGCAAAAAAGGCCTTTTTTTTTGGCTGAAAATGGACGTGTGGCAAAATAAAAATTGGCGAGCATCCATTTTGTGCCTGAGACCTTACCGCCACCCATTGACTTAGTGGTAAGGTCTCATGCCTTAATTGGGCAGTAAGCATCAATGCACGTAAACTGCCAATTTCCATCTGGTTAGCACCATGTGGTAGAAAATAGAATTTATTTTCTGCCGTGTGTTTTGGATGGGTGTCAAAATTAGAATTACCACCCGGGGCACGTGGTAGCTGGTGGTAGTTCTAATTTGACGTGCGTTGTACGCATGTAGGTGTCTACATGCCTTAGTAAAAGGGCCCCTAAATGATTAGCATAGAAATGCCCACTCTCCACCGCCAGACATGCCTCCTTCATGGTACAAATGCAAATATTTTTTAGCACATGGTGTGCGTGCACTAACCCTGGAACTTACTGCAAGATGCCTGTGCTGCACTATTAAAATCACCATGTTAACTCTTACTGTTAGTGAGCAATAATTCTTGCATTAAACAACTAGTGCAGCTTGGTAATTTGGGGCTGAAAAAATTTTAAAATAGACACTTTAAATATTAGTATAAATTGATCAGTGCTTACCTAAACGTTTTAATCCATCCTTTCATATGCTGGTGGAGAGCCTTATCATTCAAGTGGAGAATGTAGAAGATTATAGTGTGGCAGTTAAAAGCAGCTGCTTCTACTAATCTGATCAATATAATTTCCTATGGCATTATAATTAATGCTTTGAAATAAACTGGAATTACATTTCATTCCTTCATGAAAAAGAACATAAGAGTGCAGGTTTCTAGTCTTTGAATTAAGTACTTAAATAGATTGTGGGTGATTTATTGTTGTGCCCAATAGCTATGTTAGTACAGAAATAAGAAATGTGCTAAGGATTAAGTTCTATGCATCAAATTTTCTAAAAGATACAGTATATAAGAATAGCCATAATTGGTTAGACCAATGGTCCATTTAGCCAAGTATCCTGCTTCCAACAATGGCCAATCCAGGTCACATGTACCTGACAGAATCCCAAATATTAGCAAGATTACATGTTACCAATTCCAGGGCAAGCAATGGCTTTCCCCATGTCTATCTCGATAGCAGACTATAGGCTTTCCCTCCAGGAACTTATCTAAACCTTTTAAAACCCAGATATACTAACCGCTGTAACCACACCCTCTGGCAACAAGTTCCAGAGCTTAACTATTCTTTGAGTGAAAAAAAATATATCCTTCTATTTGTTTAAAATATTTCCATGTAACTTCATTGAGAGTCCCCTAGTCTTTGGACATTTTAAAAGAGTAAAAAATTGACTCACTTTTACCTGTTCCTATTCCACTCAGAATTATGGAGACCTCTATCATATCCCCCCTCAGCCATCTCTTTTCCAAGCTGAAGAGCTATAAACCTATTTAGCCTTTCCTCATATGAAAATAATTTGATCCCTTTTATCATTTTGGTTGCCATGCTTTGAAGCTTTTCTATTTCTGCCATATCTTTTTTGAGATATGGCAACCAGAATTGAACATATTACTCAAGCTGAGATTGCACTATAGAGCAATACAGAGGCATTATAGTATTCTTAATCGTACTTTCCATCCATTTCCTAATAATTCTTCAAATCCTGTTTGCATTCTTGGCCACTGACGCACACTGAGCAGAAGATTTCAGTGTAGTGGCATTATCAAGGGAAGCCAATGGGGCAGTCACATATTGTGACTGGGAAGCAAGTTGGACAAGCAAATCGAGCAGTTTTCATCAAATGAGCAAGTGCAGCATTTTTACAAAAAGTTCTTTGAAAAAAACGTCTAAAAGATAAGTTCACGTTTTTCAACATTGAGCACTATATTATTTGTTAGCACTTTTTGATTTAGGCAATAGCACTTACACTTGTGATTAAGAGTTAGCCCTATAAAAGATGTGCTATGCCACCGGGCAAAATCAATCTTATTGCCTTATAAATTGGTGGACTTTTTGGAGGGTACTCTTTTAACAAAAATATTAAGAGTTTTATCAATTTATATCATGAGTATTGGAGTACAAGTATTTTTTTTAAAGTGCTTGATCTTATTGTGCTGTTAGCCTGTGTAACATAGCGTCGATCTTTGTTTTTTTGTATCCAGCACATTATTTTACAGACACCCAGGAAACTGGAAAAAGGCTCATACTAACCTCATGGACTTCATCCTTCAGAAAATGGAACCAACTGAAAATAATAAGAAACAGCATAAGGAATGTCAAGTCAAATGCAAATAAATAAAAAACAACAAAGCAGTGGAATCAAAATGCATTTATTGGAACAATACCCGACGTGGCCACGTTTCGCCCTCAGGCTGCGTCAGGGGTATAAACTATAAAAACAAAACACAAGTATAAAAACATGTATAACCATACACATTAACAATGTCATAAGCATGATTCAACTAATAAAAGGCAATTATATAAAAAAGAGATTCAACATATATAAAACAATCCTTTAAGAGTTCTAAAAAAACATGTTTATACATGATATCATCTATAAAACAAAATATTTATAATTATCATTAAAATCATACATCACATAACATTTTTATCAGAACATCTACAATTACTCATATCACATTTATAACTCTCAATAAAAAATGTTAAGATCATACAATTAGAATCAAAACATTTCAATGAAGAGGGGAAGAAATTTCTTTATACATACCTATCAAAAGTGTATGTAAATATATCATACACACTAGTAGTTCCAAAAATCTAGTTCTACACAGATATAAAAACAAAAAATAAAAATATCATCAGACAAGAAGCATATCTAAATGTGCATAAAACTTTTAAAAGACTCTAGACATTCTAGTTTCTCCACTGATATTCTTAACACAAAACCAAAAAAACTCCTTAGAAATAACCAGTCCACATTACTGCTAGAGGCAGGAAACAGTTCACTGAATAAAATGTTGCAGGAATTGATGCAGGAATTACCCCTATTGTTAGCAGAATCTGTGGTACTTCAAGAGTCAAACAGCACACACCAGAATGAGAGAGAAATCTTCTTTATTTGCCAGCAAACAAAGTAGGACATCAGCATTAAGTCTCTTCTTCTCTTTCTCAGCTCTCTGTGTATTTGTGGCTTCTGTCTGTCCTCTCTCTCCTTCTTCTGTCTCCTTCTTCTCACGTAAGCTGCTTCTGCTCCCAGTTATATACAGTTCTAACCCCCTCCTAGCCCCCCTTACTTTCCAGATGGTAAAGAATAGATTGATTACCCTGTCTGAACCAATCATCTCTATACATATATTTCCAAAATATCAGTTACATAGGTTTGATATTTCCTGAACTGACCTATGACCTGGGGCCTCTCACGCTAGACAATTGGGCACCAGAACTCTTGCATTTTATTATTATTCACATAATCCCAGTCATAGCTTAAACTGGGTTCATTTAGGGGCTAAGAGGCCAGTCTTGCTTAATGGCATACAGTCCTACATTTTACTATAATCCATCAAGGAAGTAAGTTGACTTTTTCTGACCTTTTTCACCTATTAGCTTCATACATAGAACTAGCTAGGACTGTGGATAATTCAAACCAGATGATGACCTTTTCAACTGCAGTCTTACTTGAGAAGTAAGGCAGAGAGTTGAACAGATATTCTACATATTAATTACACAGAATAAAACATATTCTACAATAAACAGAAATCAGAATTCCTTATAAGACATATTCTAAATACTTATAATGGTATCTATAATATCTAGAATATGTATATCTAAGCTATCTTCTAACTAGCATTAAACTAATCCTTTAAGACTACAGTATGTCTGCAACATGCCTTGTTCATAATGGCACCCATATGTGTGGTAAACTAATACCTATGAACTAGCCTTAACCCTCCATCACTCACAAAGGGTCAAAGAAAGTTTCTCTCTCTGACCTTTAGCCCAGCAAAAGTTACACATTTGAGAATCTAAACCAGATGACATTCCTTCACTTTACAGGACTAAAAAGTTGAAATAGAATTTAAACACCAAGCTTTAAACAGAATTAACAATTAATATAATTTCTTTGTCCACTGCTGTCTCAAAAAGACTTCTCACAAAAATATAACAACAGAGGAAGCACTGCAAGCACTCAATCTTAAAAACAACATCTAGTACATCTCCATCAGATCACAGCTAGACTCCCTACATATTCCAAAGATGTGCAAGATGAACAGAAATAAAGCAAACACTTACCCACTTATCTGCTACTTCCAACTAAACTGATATGCATTAGCATTACTAGCTTCTGAGACCCATGACTCATATAGCATCATAAGGTTAAAGGTCATCTCTAAGCACATTGCAAGTATCTTAAAGGGCCAGATAGCTATTTTACATTGGAGAGCCAGATTTTAAAATAAACAGTGCTTAATTGTGAAATGTTCATAAAGGTTACAAAACTGATGATCTAAATTAATAAAAGCTTACAAATGGGTATAAACACAATGCTTTCAAAACCGAAAACTCTAGGAATAAATAACCTGTCCACATTACTGCTAAGGCAGGTAACAGTTCACTGAATGAAAAACTTCTCACAAAAATGTAACAGCAGAGAGAGCACTGCAAGCACTCAATCTTTAAAAACAACATCTAGTACGTTTCAATGAGATCACAACTAGACTCCCTACATATTCCAAAGGTGTGCAAGATCAACAGAAATAAAGCAAACACTTACCCATTTATCTGCTACTTCCAACTGAACTGATATGCATTAGCATTACTAGCTTCTGTGAGACCCATGACTCATATAGCATCATCATGAGGTTAAAGGTCATCTCTAAGCACATTGCAAGTATCTTAAAGGGCCAGATAGATATTTTACATTTGAGAGCCAGGTTTAAAATAAACAGTGTTTAATTGTAAAATGTTCATAAAAATTACAAAACTGGTGATCTAAATTAATAAAAAGCTTATCTAAACAAATGGCTTTATCATAGAAAAACCGAGTAGTCACTCTCTTGATTTAACCCATATGGTTTCACTGTATTAAATTTAAAAATAAGTCTCTGTTCTGCCTTTAACAACAAATTGTTGACATCTCCACCTCTCCAATGTGTTTTGATTCTCAATAATACAAGAAATCTCAATTCTTCAAAGGAGTGCATAAAATCATGCATATGTTCTACCAGTGGTTTTTCAAACATCTTGTTTTTTATGGCACTCTTATGTTCTGCAATACGTTTGTTGAATATACGTACTGTTTTACCAATATATACAAGTCCACAAGGGCAAATAATTGCATAGACAACCTGAGATGTTTTACAATTTGAATATTGTTTTAGTTCAAATTTTTCTCCTGTCTTTGGATTTTCAAAAAATTTTGCTTTCAGATTTACTGTACAAAAACAACAATTCAAGCATGGGAAATGCCCCCAAACTGGATCTTTCCTTACAGGTACTGGTAATGCTGATGGTGCTAAGAAATCTTTTAAATTTCTATTTCTCTTAAATGCTATCATCAGTTGTTTCTCAGAAAAGCACGGTATATTCTGAACAAGTGTCCAATGTTTTCTAAGTATTTTAATAATAATATCACGTGATACATGGTCAAAATAAAGGGTACACAATTTTATCTGTATTCTTATCAGGAATATTATTATTTCTATGGAGGAGGTTACCTCTTTGATGTTCTTTTGTTTTTAGCATCCCTTCCTCTATGTATCTATGTGGATATCCCCTCTGTTTAAATCTATCAGCCATTACATGCATCTGTTTCTGAAAATCATTAGTATCTGAACATAATTTTTTAACTCTTAAAAACTGACTATATGGGAGGTTACGTTTCAACGGTTGGCTATGACAGCTATCATATTTCAAAAGTTTATTCCTGTCTGTTGATTTACGGTATATTGTAGTTTTAAAATTACCATGTTCAAATTGTATTTTTATATCCAGATATGGTATTTCTTTTCTATTAAAATACATTTGAAATTTCAAATTATTATCACGTGTGTTCAACCATTTGTGAAACTCTCTCAGCTGTATTTCACTACCTTCCCATAACATCAGTATGTCATCTATGAATCTCCTCCATGTTAAAATGTATTTTCTCAAGGGACTAGTCTGTATATATTTCCTTTCAAAATTACCCATGAATAAGTTTGCCAACAATGGGGCTACTGTTGCCCCCATGGCTGTCAAATGCAAAGCAATCATAAGGAAGGCAAAGAGGGACATTGAAAAAAAGATGGCATTGGAGGCAAAACATAGTAAAAACTTTTTTAGGTATATTAAAAGCAAGAAGCAGGCAAAAGAATCGGTTGGACTGCTAGATGAGCGAATGGTAAAAGGGGTAATCAGGGAAGACAAAGCCATAGCAGAGAGATTACATGAACTCTTTGCTTCAGTCTTCACTGAGGAAGATTTGGGAGAGATACTGATGCCGGAAATGGTATTCAAAGCTGACGAGTCACAGAAACTGAATCAAATCTCTATAAACCTAGAGGATGTAATGGGGCAATTTGACAAATTGAAGAGTAGCAAATCTACTGGACCAGATGGTATTCATCCCAGAGCACTGATAGAATTGAAAAATGAACTTGCGGAACTATTGTTAGTAATATATAAATTATCTTTAGAATCGAGCATGGTACCAGAAGATTGAAGGGTGGCGAATGTAATGCCGATATTTAAAAAAGGTTCCAGAGGAGATCCTGGAAATTATTGACCGGTGAATCTGACGTCAGTGCTGCGCAACATGGTAGAGACTATTATAAAGAACAAAATTACAGACCATATTCAAAGCATGGATTAATGAGACAAAACCAACATGGATTTAGTGAAGGGAAATCTTGCCTCATCAATCTATTGCATTTCTTTGAAGGGGTGAACAAACATGTGGATAAAGGTGAGCCAGTTGATATTGTGTGTCTGGATTTTTAAAAGGTATTTGACAAAGTACCACATGAAAGACTCCAGAAGAAATTGGAGAGTTATGGGATAGGAGGTAGTGTCCTATTGTGGATAAAAAACTGGTTAAAAGTTAGAAAACAGAGAGTAGGGTTAAATGGTCAGCTTTCTCAATGGAGTAAGGTAGATAGTGAAGTTCCCCAGGGGTATGTGCTGGGACTGCTGCTTTTAAACATATTTATAAATGATCTAGAGATCTAGAGATGGGAGTAACTAGTGAGGTAATTAAATTTGCTGATGACACAAAGTTATTCAAAGTTGTTAAATCACAAGAGGATTGTGAAAAATTACAAGAGGAACTTATGAGGCTGTGAGACTGGGTGTCTAAATGGCAGATGACGTTTAATGTGAGCAAGTGCAAAGTGATGCATGTGGGAAAGAGGAAACCGAATTATAGCTACGTAATGCAAGGTTCCACATTAGGAGTCACGGACTAAGAAAGGGATCTCGGCGGCGTTGTTGATGATACGTTAAAACCCTCTGCTCAGTATGCTGTGGTGGATAAGAAAGCAAGTAGAACGTTAGGTATTATTAGGAAATGAATGGAAAACACAAATGAGGATGTTATAATGCCTTTGTATTGGTCCATGGTGTGACTGCAACTCGAATACTGTGTTCAATTCTGGTTGACGCATCTCAAAAAAGATATAGTGGAATTAGAAAAGGTACAGAGAAGGGCAACAAAAATGATAAAGGGGATGGGACAACTTCCCTATGAGGAAAGGTTGAAGCTGCTAGGGCTCTTCAGCTTGGAGAAAAGATGGCTGAGGGGAGATATGAGAGAGGCCTATAAAATAATGAGTGGAGTGGAATGGGTAGACGTGAAGCTTTTGTTTATTCTTTCCAAAAATACTAGGACTAGGGGGCATGCAATGAAATGGTAAATTTAAAATGAATTGGAGAAAATGTTTCTTCACTCAACGTGTATTTAAACTCTGGAATTCGTTTCCAGAGAATGTGGTAAAGGCAGTTAGCTTAGCGGGGTTTTAAAAAGATTTGGACGGCTTCCTAAAGGAAAAGTCCATAGGCTATTATTAAAATGACTTGGGGAAAATTCACTGCTTATTTCTGGGATAAGCAGCGTAAAATCTATTGAACATTTTGGGGGGATCTTGCCAGGTATTTGTTACCTGGATTGGCCACTGATGGAAACAGGATGCTGGGCTTGATGGACCTTGATGGACCTTTGGTCTGTCCCAGTGTGGCAATACTTATATACTAATGTACTTATCTCACACACATGTACAGCCAACCCCAATACAATGGTTATAGGAGATATTAATCTACACTTAGAAGACCAGAACAACAATAGCACCAAACTATGCTACAAATTCCTTCAACTATGGAACTTCCATAGACCATCAGTGACCACAACCCATATCAAAGGCCATGCCCTAGACCTAGTCACTTATAGATTCTCTCCAGACACAGACTTCAAAATATGGGACCTCAGCTGGACTGAAACTCTGTGGTCCGATCACTTTAAACTAAACTTAACCCTCCACTGGAAAGAACACAGGATCCAACCACCACAGACAATAAAGCCATAGAAATCACAAGGTAAGGTTTATCCAACTAAATTCTGGACAGCTTTATATGAAAATCAATGGACATCAACAACTGACTCTGAAGAATTCCTATCTGAATGGGACAGAAGAAGCACAACCATACTAGACAAAATAGCACCCATGAAAAATAAAAACAGATGAAATCACAAAACAGCCCCTTTGTATGATATGGACCTGAAATCTTTAAAATAAAACCAGACAAAATCACAAAACAGCTCCTTGGTACAATGTGGACTTTAAATCATTAAAATCACACTGCAGAAGACTAGAATGAGCCTGGCTGAAAAACAAGAATGAAACCAACAAAAACACATGGAAGGAAACATGAAACAAATACAAGAACAAAATAAGACAGGCCAAAATGAAGTTCTAAAAAAAACAAGTAGGCACAGACTACACATACATGAAAAAAACTATACCAGCTGATATATAAGCTTCTAAACACCATACCACTAACAAAAACAAATGACAAACACCCTTCAGTAAATGAACTGGCCAGACACATTGCAGAAAAGAGCCTCAATCTAAGAAAGCGCTTAACACAAGAAGACACCAACCCAGACATCTTTATAGATGAAATAGGCTATCCCCATGAAGAAAACCCAGTAGAAAGAACATGGACAACCTTACCCCAACTCGCCAAAGAGATAGCAAAAGCAGTAAGGAAATTCTCCACTACCCACTGCATGCTTGACACATGTCTCAATTACATTCTGAAAGTGCCACCAGATGAATTCATCAATCACATCACCTCCCATCTCAACTTCATGTTTAATAAAGGCCAATTCACGATAGAAAAGGGAAAAATACTACTCATTCCTATCTCAAAAGATGCCAAAAAGGATTTCAAAGATACCTCCAATTACAGGCCAGTAGCATCCATACCTCTAATGACCAAAGTAATAAAAGCCAACCAGCTAGGTGACTACATAAACAAATTCTCCATACTACACAACTCTCAATCAAGTTTCAGAACTCTCTACAGCACAGAAACGGTGCTGATCGCACTACTAGTGAAATTCAAAAAAAAGAAATCTCAATAGGGAAAAACATCCTCCTATTACAGTTTGACGTGTCCAGTGCATTCAGCATGGTTGATCACCACATCCCAGAAAGAATACTCATTAAAATTGGCATCAGAGGAAAGGTGCTCAAGTGGTTCAATGGATTCCTGACTACCAGGTCCTACCAAGTAAAGATGAACTCCACAATCTCTTCCCCATGGAAAGCTGACTGTGGAGTTCCCTAGGGCTCACAACTTTCACCAATACTATTCACTAATGATGGCACCCCTAGACAGATCACTGTCCAGACAAGGCTACAATCCCTTCATATATGCCATGATGTGACCATGATGTAACAATATTCATCCCTGTCAAGAAGAATTTATCAGAAATTACTTCCAAAGTCTCAGACAGCATAAACATCATGGAAACCTGGGCCTCAACTTTCAAACTAAAATTGAACAGGGAACAAAACACATTGCCTAATACTAACATCACCACACAAAACTGAACGCTTCATAAACATCAACATCTTGGGAATAACCATCCAAATGGCAGACAAACTAAACATTCTAGGAGTTTTCTTCAACTACAACCAGGTTACAAACACCACCAAGAAAATGTATGCTATGTGGAAACTAAAGCATATAAAAACTATTTCCCCAGTGATGTATTCTGCACAGTTGTCCAAACCACAGTCCTCTCTCATGTAGACTACTTCAATGGAATGAACACAGGATGTAAGGAAGAAACATTAAACAGACTACAAACAGCACAAACACAGCATCCAGACTTATATTTTAAAAAATGATTTGAAAAAGCAAGTCCACTACTCCAAAAATTACAGTGGCTACCCATCAAAGCATGCAAGATATGCACACTGGTCCACAGAATAATCTTCGACCTCGCTCCAGAATGCATGGCTGGCCTGATAGATCTACCATCATGCAAGGCAAACATGAATACAAGATCCTATCTAACTCTTCACTATCCCAAATGCCAAGGCCTAAGATACAAATCTACACTCACAACCAGTTTCACATATGTATGCACCAAAACCTGGAACTCTCTACCAAAAGACTTAAAAGAAATGAACTACCTAACACTGCAAAAACAATTGAAAGCTCATCTCTTCAGGAAATTCCTGTCTGGCAAAATCACATAGCCAAGGAGATCCCGGCCACCACACCACATAACTGGAACCAGGCTCGCAGTGATCTTCACAACTTGATACTTGTCGGCATAAGTTAACTGTAAGCCACATTGAACTTGTGGAGGAGTAGCCTAGTGGTTAGTGTAGTGGACTTTGATCCTGGGGAACTGAGTTCAACTCCCACTGCAGCTCCTTGTGACTCTGAGCAAGTCACTTAACCCTCCATTGCCCCTGGTACAAAATAAGTACCCGAATATATGTAAACCGCTTTGAATATAGTTGCAAAAAAACCTCAGAAAGGCAGTATATCAAGTCCCATTTCCCTTTCCCTTTCCACTAGGTTGGAAATGTAGAGTACAAATGCAGAAGTAAAATAAATACTGGATCACAGGTTGAAGGGGGAGGCAGTGGCAACTTGTTTCACCGGGCACCCTGAATCAGTGTTTACCTGGTGTCCATAAGTTGAGCTGGCCCTGCCCCTATCAACTTCTTCAGTCACCCAATGAAAGAAATAAAACAGACTCATCTTTCAGGACCCACTTCTGGTAAAGTTATACTGTCATAGATCTGTAATCCACAGAATTCCAGAAACTGCATTATCCTCCTTGCTACCTATATTTAAGCACTACCACTTTAAACCTCATGTCGAATAGAATCTCTCTATAGTAGATGACCTAATGTATGTCACAATCCAATTTATTACTCAGGAACCTTTATGCAATACCATAAAGTATTCTTCTTCACCATGTATGTATGCACATGGTATGTAAACATACCATGATCTGTTCCATGAATGTCATCATGTACGTATGCACCTTAACGCTATACCATTTGTAACTCTGTTACCCGGAAATGGCAATCGCCATTACGGCAAATGTAAGCCATATTGAGCCTGCAAATTGGTGGGAAAATGTGGGGTACAAATGCTACAAATAAATAAATAAATCCTCTGTTTTATCAGCATTTCCATTGTAAAGACTTATGTGTGTATTGATGCAGTGCTGAAAAAGGGTCTAATGTGAGTTTAGGAAAAAAGTAGGGCAAAGGAAGCACAAAAGCTTACAAGTCAGGTTGCTTGTACAGTTGTGATATAGCACCTCTTTTGCCCAAGGATTTAATTTCTTACAACAGCAGGAGGAGACAAATAATACACTGAAAACTGTGCATATAAAACTTTCTGCAAAATGCACTGTCAGACTTTCATTTCAAATTGTTAGCAGTGGGCAAAAAATCCACAGTATTCCTAGGCTTTGACATTTATATAGCACAATAAGCAAGATTTAATATGTAAAAACTAATTTTCTCTAAACAACTCATTGTATGGCTAAATGAGAACTGCTGAGCAATTTAATCCTTCAAAAGGGAGAAAAAATATGATTGCCATACTAATGAAGAAACCAGTACTATTTGCACCAGCATCAATTAAGCCTAACCTTGTTTAAATAACATTTGCTATGGAACAGAATCTGCTGACATGCATTCTCATGTACAAGTTAGGAAGTCAGCAGTCCCCATTATAGTAAAGACTCCTTATAATGAAATTGCAGCATCAGTGCTTTCAAATAGGTGCAGGCTTTCAGCGCAGGTGGGCAAACAATCCCGCACAAATCTAATTTGAGCTTTCAATAAGAAAATGGAAAATTTTCATTACTTCTAGCCTTAATCTGAAGACCTGAGCCTTGTCAGAACAAACAGATGACTAAGCAGCCCTCATTTATCTTAATTAAGACTCATCTTAATCAAGACACTGTCAGTTAGATAGTGCTACTTAAAACTAAGGTTCTTAGCATATCACTTTGTCCCAAAGGAAGCCTCCCACAGGAGGGAATCTGCAACTCCACAGCACATCTCTTGAAATAAAGAACTAAAACTGGATACTCCCAATTACCTTCACCAGTCTCCCTAAATGCAGTGACTCTAATAATATCTGAAACATTATTGGACGACTTGCCAATTTTATTAGAAACATACAAGAAAAACATTTATATATGCCTCCATTTAGGTGCTCCCATGCTGCATGGTGAAAGTCTATTCTATAATTGCATCTGAGTGCCCCGATTCCATTATAGAATATTAGAGTAACCTGCTATCAGTGCGCTTTACATTTCTGTGCCTACCATTACACCAGCCATAGACCTAGCATAAATGCAGTCACATACATGCAGCAGTGATTTGTGCAACTGACAGTATTCTCTAAGTTACATGTGCAAGTGGGAGCCCTGCCCATGTCCCACCCCCTTGCATTTTCATGCAGTGCCACCATTATGGAATAGTGCTTAAGCAACCTTCTGGCACTTTCATGGTTATGTGTATGCTTATGTGGCTAAGTGCTATTATTCTATACATTTATGTGCACAAGTGGCACATAAATGCAGGGAGCCCGGTTAGAAGAATTGCCTCTCACATGTATACGTGGTTAATTCAGGGGTCAATATTCAACTTGTGGTGGTCAGTGGCTTGCCGTGAGTTGAATCAATCCCAGATATTCAATACCGAGGGACGCATAGTTCCTGGCATGACATATCTGGGTAAGTCTGCTGACCCAGAAGTTAACCAGGGACCAATTGACTTTCAGAGCAGCGCCTGGTTAACTAAGGGGTCCTTTTACTAAGCTTCGGGGAAAAAGGTCCCTGCGGTAGCGGTGGGGGATGTTTTTCCTGCATGCCAGGGCCTTTTTTTTACCACAGTGGGTAAACTGACCCCCCGCCCCCCCTTCCCCAAAATGGTCATGAGGTGAGATAACACTTACTGCGTGGTCATGCAGTGGGGAGCACTTACCGCCACCCATTGAGGTGGCAGTAAGGGCTCCCTCGGTAACTGGGCAGCGTGCGGCAATGCCCAATTACCACCAGGTTAGTGTCAAAATACAAAACAATTTCCTGGCATGCTGGAAATGGCTCACGCTCAAGCTGAAACTAACGTCAGCAGCTGTGTTTGGCCGGCGGTAGTTCTGGGATAGAGTTGGGCTTACCACCGCTTTGTAAAAGGGCCCCTAAATGCATAAAGTATCCTAACGTTATGCGCATACTTAGCCGATTAACGGACTGAATATTGCTGCTAACTTGCTAAGTTGCCTCTCTGCCATGGCCCGCCCCTATCCTAGCCAGTTAGAAGATGGCTGATTAGTGATGATATTTAATGGCACTAACTGGTTAAATGCCGTAGAATAACAATGGCCGGCTTGCTCAGTGGGGTTTAACCAGGTAGGAGCCTCTCCTCCCTGGTTAAACCCTTTTAAATATCAAACTCTGTGTTACCCTTAGCTTGAAAGCACATCGTTAACAAGTGGTTGGCTTATATATTAGTAATACGATCTTCATTTATTTTCTTTCCAAACATATCAATCATTCACTTGTTGTCTCTACAGCGTAGTATAATTATATGTGTGCTATGCTTATTGAAATACAGTATGGAGTATCATGTCTATCATCATTAGCACAGATGAGAACTAATGATGAAAGGATTTTCATCATGAAATTTTATACAGAGGATAAAATCTAATTCCAAACCCTAAACCTTTGTAATATATATTAATTTTAGATTAAACCTACAACTTTATGTTTTATCAGATGGTTTATGCTTGACTGAAAGTTAAATTATTCTTAATGAGTTGTGACTACTTTTTCATCAGAATTCAGTCTCTTCGTTCATCCTTTAGCATTAATTTTAATGTTTTTCATTACAGCAGAACAGAATGCAAATCCTTCTTTGTCAAGACCACAACAAATTATAGTTTGAGACCTATTATCGTTTTATTCTATAAAAACTTGTAATTTACTTCAGAGTGCCTAAGCAGATGCAGCGTGAACAGAGCTATTATCTCCCAGCTCTGTGACAAGTTGCAAAGTTGTATAGCCTCCAGTACAGGCCACCCTCATAGATTATTTATTGTGGCAAAAAATATGACCACTCTTCACTTTTGACTACTATTTTCTGACAGAAAGTAACAGGGGACGTAATTGATATCAGTCAGCTCTTTCTCTCCAGATGTATACATTTTTTTCAGGTGGACTTCTTAGTAGGGTTACCATATTTGCAGAGGCAAAAAAGAGGACACAAAAATAGAAGTAGTTGCATGACGTCGTTGTTGATGATATGTTGAAATCCTCTGCTCAGTGTGCTGCAGTGGCTAAGAAAGCAAATAGAATGTTAGTTATTATTAGGAAAAGAATGGAAAACAAAAGTGAGGGTGCTGTAATGCCTTTGTATCGGTCCATGGTGCAACTGCACCTCGAATATTGTGTTCAATTCTGGTTGACGCATCTCAAAAAAGATATAGTAGAGTTAGAAATGGTACAGAGAAGGGTGACGAAAATGATAAAGGGGATGGGACGACTTCCCTATGAGGAAAGGCTGAAACATATAGGGCTCATCAGCCTGGAGAAGAGACGGTTGAGGGGAGATGCTATGATGGAGATCTATAAAATAATGAGTGGAGTGGAATGGGTAGATGTGAATCATTTGTTTACTCTTTCCAAAAATACTAGGATTAGGGGGCATGCAATGAAGCTAAAAAGTAGTAAATTTAAAACGAATTGGAGAAATGTTTTCTTCACACAACGTGTAATTAAACTCTGGAATTCATTGCCAGAGAATGTGGTAAAGGTGATTAGCTTAGTGGGGTTTAAAAAGGGTCTGGATGGCTTCCTAAAGGAAAAGTCCATAGATCATAGACTTGGGGAAAATCTACTGCTTATTTCTGGGATACTGCCCAAACAAAAATGAGCCAACACTCTGTCGAGTATAAAAAATCACAAATAACATATACACAAAAAAAAATATGAATGCAAATGCACTCTACATCGAGGCTCAGTAAATACTATAAAGTGAAGTGGAGTCTCATATGTTTGACACGAAAACAATTTTTTCACTCAGTAGGTGAATGACTGATTCGTGTGCATTGCTTAATCATTGACTCGACCTCCACCAACCTCTTCTTATCACTGATTAGTGACTATTTATCAATCCAACACTCTCAGTATGATCAAAATATGCACAGCACTTAGCTTTGGCAGGTGAGGCAAACAAGTTGCTAGATCCGAGACAACATGGTTTCACCAAAGGGAAATCGTGCCAAACGAATCTCATTGAATTCTTTGACTGGGTGACGGGAGAATTAAATCAAGGACGTGCTATGGACGTAATCTATTTAGATTTCAGCAAAGCTTTTGACACGGTTCCCCACAGGAGGCTCTTGAATAAACTGGATGGGCTGAAGATAGGACCCGAAGTGGTGAACTGGATTAGGAACTGGTTGACGGGCAGACGCCAGAGGGTGGTGGTGAATGGAGTTCGCTCGGAGGAGGGAAAGGTGAGTAGTGGAGTGCCTCAGGGATCGGTGCTGGGGCCGATTCTGTTCAATATATTTGTGAGTGACATTGCCGAAGGGTTACAAGGTAAAGTTTGCCTTTTTGCGGATGACACCAAGATTTGCAACAGAGTGGACATCCCGGAGGGAGTGGAAAACATGAAAAAAGATCTGAAGAAGCTAGAAGAATGGTCTAACGTTTGGCAATTAAAATTCAATGCGAAGAAATGCAAAGTGATGCACTTAGGGAGTAGAAATCCAAGGGAGACGTATGTGTTAGGCGGGGAGAGTCTGATTGGCAAGGACGGGGAGAGGGATCTTGGGGTGATAGTATCTGAGGACCTGAAGGCGACGAAACAGTGCAACAAGGCGGTGGCCATAGCTAGAAGATTGCTAGGCTGTATAGGGAGAGGTGTGACCAGCAGAAGAAAGGAGGTTTTAATGCCCCTGTATAAGACGTTGGTGAGGCCCCACCTGGAGTATTGTGTTCAGTTTTGGAGGCCGTACCTTGTGAAGGATGTCAAAAAAATGGAAGCGGTGCAAAGAAAAGCTACGAGAATGGTATGGGATTTGCATTCCAAGACGTATGAAGAGAGACTTGCTGACCTGAACATGTATACCCTGGAGGAAAGGAGGAACAGGGGTGATATGATACAGACATTTAAATATTTGAAAGGTATTAATCCGCAAACGAATCTTTTCCGGAGATGGGAAGGTGGTAGAACGAGAGGACATGAAATGAGATTGAAGGGGGGCAGACTCAGGAAAGATGTCAGGAAGTATTTTTTCACAAAGAGGGTGGTGGATGCTTGGAATGCCCTCCCGCGGGAGGTGGTGGAGATGAAAACAGTAACGGAATTCAAACATGCGTGGGATATGCATAAAGGAATCCTGTGCAGAAGGAATGGATCCTCAGAAGCTTAGCTAAAATTGGGTGGCGGAGCAGGTGGGGGGAAGAGGGGTTGGTGGTTCGGAGGCGAGAATAGGGGAGGGCAGACTTATATGGTCTGTGCCAGAGCCAGTGATGGGAGGCGGGACAGGTGGTTGGGCGACGGGAAAAATCTGCTGGGCAGACTTATACGGTCTGTGCCCTGAGAAAGACAGGTACAAATCAAGGTAAGGTATACACATGAGTTTATCTTGAGCAGACTGGATGGACCATGCAGGTCTTCTTCTGCTGTCATCTACTATGTTACTATTTACTGAGCCTCGATGTGGAGTGTATTTGCATTCATATTTTTTTGTGTATATCTTATTTGGTATTTCTGGGATAAGCAGCATAAAATGTACTGAGTTTTCTGGGATCTTGCCAGGTATTTGTAACCTGGATTGGCCACTGTTGGAAACAGGATGCTGGGCTTGATGGACCTTTGGTCTGTCCCAGTGTGACAATACTTATGTACTTATGTAAAGAAATATTTAGTCATATCAAATATGTAAATGGCTTTTAGATAATGAACACACATCAAGTAGTGACTAACAGTACAACAGTAGCCAATAATCTATTTTTCATAAACTTCTGGATTTGAGATTTACTGAGTCTGAGCCCAAGCGTATTTATCAGAAGAGTGAATGTCCCTTAGCAACTTTGGCTGGCTTCAGAGATATCTGTGAAAGTCTTTGCATGACATAAGTTTAATGTTGTGCTGCATGAACAAAATTCCTGTGACAGATTCAACCAGCAGGGAAACAGAGAGGAGATCAGCAATGTCCCCCCCCCCCCCCCCCCTCTCTCTCTCTCTCTCTCTCTCTTTAGCACCCCCATGTGTCCAGACTGACTAATAGGCCAGAGATGGTTTTGCTCATTATGTGGATAGGTGTGTTGGTCATAGACACATAAAAGAAAAAGGGGATATTTTCCTAAAAATTAAAAAAACCTGGAAGACATATTAGAAGAAGTCCAAAAGGAGAACATGTCCTCTTAAAAGAGGACATATATAAACTCTATTTCTTATCCTTCATTCTGTAGCACTAGACAATCAAATATCAGCAGTAACTACAAAATGCGTTAGAATACTATGGAAACTGAGATGGATCAGAGACTGTTTTCCAAGACAATCATTCAGGTTAATAGTACAATAGACAATACTATCACAACTAGACTACTGCAATGCAGTATACGTCATTTGCAAGGAAAGTACACTGAAATCACTACAAACCATCCAAAACACAGCGGCAAGGCTAATTTTCAAGAAGCCAAAATACAAAAGAGTCGCCCCACTTCTTGAAACACTACATTGGCTGCCAATCAAGGCAAGACTGTGCTTTAAGGTAAGCGCCATCCTCTATGAAACATTATTCAGTTTGTCACCAAGAAACATGAATCCTGAAACTAGATGCTACCTACATCTCCACCTACCAACTTGTAGAAACCTAGCTTATAAATCTATTTACATGGCTGGACTTAACTACCTGGGTTCCAAATGGTGGAACTCTATACCAAAGATTGCAAGAAGCATCACAAACTATCTTCAATTCAGAAAAGAATTGAAAACATACCTTTTTAAAAAAATTCTACAGCAAGTAATCTAGCTATCAATGTTTATTCTGATTACTAATCACAAATCATCATATAAATCCCAACCGCAATATAAACTGCACTTGTAAACCATCATTATAAGATACAACTAAACTGTAAATATAAACAAATACTGTAACTGCTACCCAGAACGTAATTTGTAAGCCACTTTGAACCAGAACATCTTTTTGGAAAACAGTGGGATACAAAAAATGCATAAATAAATAGACAAACAAATAAATAAATAACTGCTGTATTGCATAAGAGATAACAGAGGCACATATGAATTTTTCTGAAATATTTTGGTTTCCTCATATTGTTGGGGCTATTGGTTTTATACAGGTGTCTTGGTTTCTCCAGTGAACCAGGATGTCATCTACCAGAAATGGAAGTAGTACCATAGTCTGAACATCCTTGTCTGCTCTGATTGTTGCTTAATGGTGATGAATATGGTGGCTAATTTTCCTGTTTTCTAACAGAATGCACATATATACTCCCTTCCCCATTTATTTCTATGACAACATGCCTGCTTAGGATCAAGGAAATGGAGTTCTACTGGTTAAGTGCTGGAACAATTGTAGCCATGAGTGGTGATGGCATGAGCAAAGGTTGAGCATGGGCTTTCACAGATATAGCCAGACAAAGGTATAAAAGTAAAGCAAGTCTGTTTATTGATACTGATACAGAATGCTACAGTAAACTAAAGATAAAGTCTCTTGGGATTCAAGTGCAGTCTTTATACAGACCTGTTGCCGAGAGCCCCCAAAATCACAATCTCTACAGCCATGCTCACTGCTGCATAAACCCTGGTTTAGTCCCAGTCAGGCCTCATGAATCAGGAATCTTACAATGCTCCAAGATAAAAACTTTGCCTACCTTAGCCAGATTTCCAATAGCTTACTGATATTTAGTGGAGGCATATGCTGTAGAGCTGCTTCTCTCTTCCTTGGACCTCTTTGGCTTAACTGCTCAAGAGTTTAATCTGACTGCCTGAACTATGCCATCTCTGCTTTGTATTCCCTCTGTGAGGGAGTGTTGGTAAGGGGAACTGGAAACTTCTTATGCATCCCAGCACATAGCCCCCCCCCCCCCCCCCACACACACACACACCAGCTCTTCCATGCCCTGTTGAGCTCTTGCATTAACAGAAGCGATATCAAGTCAGCATTCTGATTGTCCTAATCCTGATACCTTACATCAAACTGGAATGGCTTTACACTCAGGAGCTATAGCATGATTTGACTGTTGGATTCCTTATGGCCCTTAAGGGCCTGGTGCTCCCCCTTCTATGCAAACCTGGAATGAATAATTTTTAATAACTGACTAGTCCCAATAATGCACAAACATGCTTCTTGGATTGAGACATCAACATTTTGGTAATCATCTCCATTTTCCAAATCTGAGGCCTCATTTTTCCCCTTTCTGTTCTTTCAGGAAACATTTCTTTGGGTCTGCCATCAACCCAGTCTGGTTAGGAATGCTTTTACCTGGATCAAATGGGTCTTCCAGAGGAAAGGGGGGTGAGGGGACAAATGAGTGCAGTAGATGTGCTCCATTATACAGGGAAAAAAAGTGGAAATAAAATACAAGACAAAATAAAAACAAGCTTCTGACTTCAAAAATGGCAACAACTGCTCTTTGGAGTCATGCGGACGTCATATGCGCACGTTGATGGATGATTCTTGGTTACTTTTTTGTTGTCTTTTTATTGTTATTAATTTTGATATTTTGTGTATGACAACCAGAACACTTTTCTTTTTTTTATTTTTAATGGTTATACAATGGTTCTGGGCAGAACACACACACATATGTTCACATATGATACAGATACATGAAAAGTGCAGAAACTATTTAAAAATGTAGACCACCAAGAATCTGCCCTTTCACATACAATATCGCCTCATCTCTGCTGGAAAATTTTGAATGCTAAAACTAGGCACTCCCTTCTGTGCATTACTTGGAAATGTCCGTGCATCGTACAGAATGCTCGTTTTAATATTTTTGCATCTTGTTTTCAGCCACTGCTTTTATGAATGGTAAAAGCAGTGCCAAAACCCTTTGAGCATTAGGAGCACGGTAATGTATGCACAAAACTGGCTACAACCGATCATAACAGAATGTTACAAGCCCAGTAAGCTATGAGCATTGGCCCCTGAATTTAAAAAAAAAATGTCCTCAGTATGTCTGGTAGCATCAGATGAGCTATAGTGTTATATGACTAAATTCAAACAAATAATCGCAACGGGCAACAATATACTCCTCTTACAATTCGACATGTCAAGCGCCTTCGACATGGTTGACCATGGAATCCTACTACACATACTTGAATACTTTGGCATCGGAGGAAACGTCCTGAATTGGTTCAAGGGGTTCCTAACCCTGCGCTCGTATCAAGTCACATCAAACTCAACCAAGTCCAAGGCATGGATACCGGAATGTGGAGTCCCACAAGGATCACCTCTATCGCCAACCATATTCAACCTAATGATGATCCCTCTAGCAAAACTCCTATCAAAACAAAACCTAAACCCATACATATACGCCGACGATGTGACAATATACATCCCATTCAAACAAGACACCAAAGAAATCTCCAACGAAATCAATAAAAGTCTACATATCATGAACACATGGGCAGATGCATTCCGCCTGAAACTAAACGCGGAAAAGACCCAATGTCTGATACTCACCTCCCAATACAACACAACCGAAATCAATGTGATAAACACACCAAACCTAAAACTTCCAATCTCAGAAACGCTAAAAATCCTCGGTGTGACAATCGACCGCCACCTAACACTTGAAACTCACGCAAACAACATAACCAAGAAAATGTTCTTCAGCATGTGGAAATTGAAAAGGATAAGACCATTCTTCCCTAGATTCGTCTTCCGCAGCCTAGTGCAATCCCTTGTCCTCAGCCACTTGGATTACTGCAACTCATTATACGCAGGCTGCAAAGAGCAAATACTGAAGAAGCTTCAAACAGCCCAGAACACAGCAGCCAGGCTCATCCTCGGAAAACCTAAATATGAAAGGGCAAAACCACTGCGTGAGAGGCTACATTGGCTTCCACTCAAGGACCGCGTTACTTTTAAAATTTGCACGTTAGTCCATAAGATTATTCACGGTGAAGCCCCAGCGTACATGACTGATTTAATAGACCTACCACCCAGAAACGCCAAAAAATCATCCCGAACTCACCTCAACCTTCACTACCCAACTTGCAAGAGGTTGAAGTACAAGACGATACACGCGTCAACCTTTTCCTACATGAGCACTAAGTCTTGGAATACACTACCGCGCAACCTAAGAACGATTAGTGAACAAGCCTCCTTCCGTAAACTACTGAAGACTCACCTATTTGAACAAACTTACGGAAAGAGCCAAAACACTTAGAAACCACACTCATTGGTCACCAACTCAACACACATCCACTTCTGATCCCCCATCCCTCTATCCTGTCAATCATTCACTTACTCATGAAACAAAGTACATTATATACCAGGTTTCTAACAATGCCCTTTTTCCCATTGTCTCCTCTAATGTTTCCATGTTGATGTCCCATTGTTATACTCCTATTGATATTCGAATGTCTCGCACAACTCTGTTCAATGTAATCCATAACTTAGTCGAATCAAATGTATTTCTATTATTCATGTCTTATTGTAAGCCACACTGAGCCCGCAAATAGGTGGGAAAATGTGGGATACAAATGCAATAAATAAATAAATAAATAAAACTATTGTGAAAAGACATTGAAAGAGAAAATGACACTGTAGACATAATTCTAGGTATTTCTCTCTGATCTTTATGATGACACTCAACTTTCCAAAGTGCATTTTTGTAGGAATAACAAAAACTGTACAACTCAAAGCTGCAATACATTTTTTTCGAGTCTCATTTTTACTCTCCTCATTAATTTTTTTCAATCAGATGCTTATTTGAATCCAACCCTAAATCATAATTTTACTCCAGGCAATGCATCTGTGTTATCACCAAAAAGCATGCAGCTAATAAATCATGCTATCATAGCTGTAAGCATGTAGAGACATTTGTTTTGCTACTTTTTGAAAGAGATTTTCCCATATTACTACCTAATTGCAATCAGAAACATTTGAGGTACATTCTAGGATCACACACAAGCACACAAAAACAATACAGTGAGTTAAAAGAAAGCCAGCAAAATAATTGGGTAGAAATGATACCATTATTTGGATAAATATATTGACAGCTAAGTGTCACAGGCAGGTAAGCTGCCTTCTCAGGCAATCACTGCAATAACATAACACGTATAATTCTATTACTGAGATGGAAATTAGTAGTTTCTTACATTTTATCTCCTAGAAATATAAAATATAATGGATTAAGGTTCTACTATTACAGCATCTGTACTTCCCTTTCCTACCCCCTTTTATCCAGAATCTCCCTTTCCCTCCCCTATATCCTTATGTATAGCATCTTTCCTTCTCTAATCCCTGTGTCCAGCAATGCCCCTTCCCTATTCCCCCACCCCGATATCCAGTATGTATCCTTTCCTATTTCCCTGTCATTTCAATACCCTTACCACTCCACAGTCTAGGATATTCCCTTCCCTTTCCAACCCCTCAGGTGTCCAGAATCTCCTCTTGCTTTCCTTCCCCTCCCCCCCTGGTATCTATCATCTCCCTTTCCCTTTTCTATCCCCCCAGAGGTCCAGCATCTCCCATTTTTCTACCCCTTCCCAGGGGTACAGCATCAATCCTTCCTTTCCTTACTCCTCCCAAATATCCAAACGCTCCTTTTCCTACTCTTCCAAATCTACAATCATCCAGCATCTCTTCTTTCTTCCCCCTACCTCCAAGATACCAGCATTCTCCCTTCCTTTCTCTACCTGGTGCTGAACTGCTGCCACTGTCTCTTCCACCATCCTCTACTAGGACATCCATTAAGCAAAATGAGAACAGCTGGTGCAGGGCCTTGAACAGATATGTCCACTCATGGTATGTCATTGTCCATCTCCTACTCAGTGGGGACAGGGCACAAGCGACCTTGAGCCATATACCTTATGAAGGTCCCATATAGCCTGCTATTATTTTGCTTTAAGGCTGCCAATGACAGACATGCTAGCAGCTGTGCTGGCTCCATACTTGTGCAAACACCAAGTCTGTCTAGTGGTAGGGCTGCCCCTAATCATACAGTTCATCCAGCCTGCCCATCCATAACAACATCACATCTATACAAAATCTTCTCCCTCGGAGATTATGTCCCTTTATTTATTTAATTCAGATATTGTCTTTACCTTGATCACCCACACTCTAACTTTAAGGAAATATTCCCTTAGATTATTTCTTAGTTTATACTCTTTCACATTTATCCTATGACCATTCCAGTGCATTCTTGAAGCTGAAGAGGTCTGTATCCAGGGCATTTATACCATGTAGGCATTTAAATGTCTGTCTCATAGCACCCATACCCTACTATTTCCCACCATGGTACTCATGCTTGTCTACTTTATTCTGTTTTCATATGCTTTATAATAGTGATCATTGATTATCTGAGTAGCCACCCTCTAGATCAACTTCATCTGGTTTATATCCTTTAGAGCAGTGGTCTCCAATATACAGCTCCTGGGCTGCATGTGGTCCCCACAGTCCATTTTTGTGACCCTCATATCCAGTGAACCCTGCTGCTACTGAAGGTAGAGAAAAGGTCTCATGAAGTTCCGCTGGGTTGCATGTATCTGCATGGTCACATTGATGCGTGTGTACATCCACACATGCAAATGCTAGTCAACTCACCTCTCCTCATGCATGTATGTATGCACATACGACTCAGAGGAGCTTCATAGGGCCTTTTCTCACCTTCATTCTTCACTAGGAGTATGTGTCCAGCTGTGGACTAGAAGGGATCATGGCAGAGATCCAGTGCTGCTTTGCATATTTAAGGGGACAAAAGAAAAGTCTGAAAGGGGTGTGTGGGTGGGATAGAGAAAGAGAGAAACAGAGAGAGACAGACAGACAGAAAAAGGAGGTAAAGGGAGGAAGAGCGACAGATAAGGAGTTTTCATGTACTGGTGGCTAACTTTCAGACAACATTTTATCCACCTAATTCACTTTGAAACAGGTATCAAACATTGCTTTGTTGCCCTTGACTATTATACTGGATTTTTGCTGAAATCCAAGTATAACAAATCAAGCGCCCCTCCCACATCCAATTGTTTGGTCACCCAGTCGAAGAAGACAGTCAGATTCGTCTGACATGACCTACCACTAGTGAAGCTATGCTGCCTCGGATCTTGCATTCCATGTAGTTCAAGAAATGTCAAAATCCTTCTTTTTAGAAGCATTTCCATTAGCTTACTCACCACCGAGGTCAGACTGACAGGTCTGTAATTCCCAACCTCTTCCTTACTTCCACTCTTGTGCAAAGGAACCACATCCGCCCTTCTCCAGTCCACCGGGACCACTCCAGTTTCTAAGGAAACATTGAAGAGGTCCGTCAGCAGAGCCGACAGAACTTCTTCGAGTTCCTAAAGCACCCTCGGGTGTATCCCATCAGGCCCCATCGCTCTGTCTACTTTTAGTTTGGCAAGCTCCTCACAAACACAGTCCTCCAAAAACGGGTCTTGGTCTACCATACATCCATCCCTTTAGCCTTTGTTTTCTGTAGCCCTACCCCCAGTCTTTCATTCATGAACACAGAGCTAAAATAATCGTTAAGCAGGTCAGCTTTATCCTTATCATCTTCCACATATTTCTCTCCCTCAGCTTTGAGTCTCACAATATAGTTCGAGTTCCTCTTTCTCACATGCATCACTTTGCACTTGCTCACATTAAACGTCATCTGCCATTTGGATGCTCAGTCTTGTATGGTCTTCTTGTAATTTTTAACAACCAATCTTGTGATTTAACAACTTTGAATAACTTTGTGTCAACAGCAAATTTAATTGCATCACTAGTTATTCCCATCTCTAGATCATTTATAAATACGTTAAAAAGCAGCAGTTCCAGCACAGACCCCTGAGGAACCCCACTATCTACCCTTCTCCATTGAGAATACTGACCATTTAACCCTACTCTCTGTTTTCTATCCTTTAACCAGATTTTAATCCACAATAAGACACTACCTCCTATCCCATGACACTCCAATTTCCCTGGAGTCTTTCATGTGGTACTTTGTTAAATGCCTTTTGAAAATCCAGATACACAAAATCAACCAGCTCACCTTTATCCACGTGTTTGTTCACCCCTTCAAAGAAACGTAGAAGATTGGTGAGGCAAGATTCCTCTTCACTAAATCCATGTTGGCTTTGTCTCATTAATCCATGCTTATGAATATGCTCTGTAATTTGGTCTTTATAATAGTCTCCACCATTTTTCCCAGAACCGAAGTCAGGCTCACCAGTCTGTAATTTCCTAGATGTTAGGCGGGGAGAGTCTGATAGGTACGGACGGGAAGAGTGATCTTGGAGTGATAGTATCTGAGGATCTGAAGGCGATGAAACAGTGTGACAAGGTGGTGGCCATAGCCATAAGGTTGCTAGGCTTTATAGAGAGAGGTGTGACCAGCAGAAGAAGAGGTTTTAATGCCCCTGTATTAAGTCGTTGGTGAGGTCCCACGTGGGACCTGTGTTCAGTTTTGGAGGCCATACCTTGCTAAGGATGTAAAAAGAATTGAAGCAGTGCAAAGAAAAGCTACGAGAATGGTATGGGATTTGCGTTACAAGATGTATGAGGAGAGACTTGCTGACCTGAACATGTATACCCTGTAGGAAAGGAGAAACAGGGGTGATATGATACAAACGTTCAACTATTTGAAATGTATTAATCCGCAAACGAACCTTTTCTGGAGACGGGAAGATGTTAGAACGAGAGGGCATGAAATGAGATTGAAGGGGGGGCAGACTCAAGAAAAATGTAAGGAAGTATTTTTTCACTGAGAGAGTAGTGGATGCTTGGAATGCCCTCCCGCGGGAGGTGGTGGAAATGAAAACGGTAACGGAATTCAAACATGCGTGGGATAAACATAAAGGAATCCTGTTCAGAAGGAATGGATCCTAAGGAGCTTAGCTGAGATTGGGTGGCAGAGCCAGTGGCGGGAGGCGGGGATGGTGCTGGGCAGACTTATATGGTCTGTGCCAGAGCCGGTGGTGGGAGGCGGGAATTCAAACATGTGTGGGATAAACATAAAGGAATCCTGTTCAGAAGGAATGGATTCTCAGAAGCTTAGCTGAGATTGGGCGGCGGGGCTGGTGTTTGGGAGGCGTGGCTAGTGCTGGGCAAGACTTCTACGATCTGTGCCCTGAAAATGGCAGATACTGTACAAATCAAGGTAAGGTATACACAAGAAGTAGCATATATGAGTTTATCTTGTTGGGCAGACTAGATGGACCGTGCAGGTCTTTTTCTGCTGTCATCTATTATGTTACTATGTACTTCTGGAATCTTTTCTAAAAATCAACATTACATTGGCCATCCTCCAATCTTCCGGTACCATGCTTGATTTTAAAGATAAATTACTAACAATAGTTTTGCATGTTAATTTTTCAATTCTATCCATACTCTAGGATGAATATCATCCAGTCCAGGTGATTTACTATTCTTAAATTTGTCAAATTGCACCATTACTTCTTCCAGGTTTACAGATATTTGATTCATTTTCTCTGACTCATCAGTTTTGAATACCATTTCTGGCACCGGTATCTCTCTCAAATTTTCCTCAGTGAAGACCAAAGCAAAGAATTCATTTAGTCTTTCCACTATGGCTTTGCCTTCCTGAGTGCCCCTTTTACCCCTTGGTCATCTAGCGGTCCAATGGATTTTTTTGCTGGCTTCTTGCTTCAAATATATCTAAAAAAATGAATACTATGTGTTTTTGCCTCCAACGCAATCTTTTTTTCAAAGTCACTCTTTGCTTTCCTTATCAGCGCTTCGCATTTGACTTGTCATTCCTTATGCTGTTTCTTATTATTTTCAGTCAGATCCTTCTTCCATTTTCTGAAGGATTTTCTTTTAGCTTTAATAGTTTCCTTCACCTCACTTTTTAACCATGCCAGTTGTCATTTGGTCTTCCTTTCTCCTTTTTTAATGCATGAAATATAATTGGTCTGGGCTTCCAGAATGGCATTTTTGAACAACATCCACACCTGATGTAAATTTTTCTCCTTTGCATGTCCTCTAAGATTTTTTTTCACCGTTCTTCTCAGTTTATCGTGGAGGGGCATAATTGAACGAAAACGTCTATCTCCATGGGCGTTTATCTCCGAGAACGGGTCCGTGAAGGGGCAGACCGAACCGTATTTTCGAAAAAAATAGACGTCCATGTTTTATTTGACAATTCGTGAGCTGGGCGTTTTTGTTTTTCAGTGATAATGGAAAATGAAAGCGCCCAGCTCAAAAACGAATAAATCCAAGGCATTTGTTCGTGGGAGGGGCCAGGATTCGTAGTGCACTGGTCCCCCTCACATGCCAGGACACCAACCGGGCACCCTAGGGGGTACTTTTACAAAAACAAAAAAAAAGGTAAAAGAGTTCCCAGGTGCATAGCACCCTTCCCTTGTGTGTTGAGCCCCCCAAATCCCCCTCAAAACCCACTGCCCACAAGGCTACACCATTACTATAGCCCTAAGGGGTGAAGGGGGGGCACCTACATGTGGGTACAGTGGGTTTGGGGGGGTTGGACGACTAAGCATTAAGCAGCACAATTGTAACAGGTAGGGGGGGATGGGCCTGGGTCCACCTTACTCCAGAGCCGATATCAAATCTGATCATATTATGATCACTGTTATCAAGTGGCCCCAACACCATTACCTCCGGCACTAGATCATGTGCTCCACAAAGGACTATGTCTAGAGTTTTTCCTCCTCTTGTTGCTCCTGTAGCAGCTGTTCCATAAAGCAGTCCTTGATTTTACCAAGGAACTTTACCTCCTTAGCATACTATGATGTTACATTTACCCAGTGAATATTGGGGTAATCACCCATTATTATTGTGTTGCCCAGTTTGTTAGCCTCCCTAATTTCTGATAACATTTCTACATCTGTATGTTCATCCTAGCCAGGTGGATGGTAGGAAACTCACTATTTCTTTCCGCTTTACACATGTAAATTCAATCCATAGGAATTTCAAAATGTGTTTAGCCATCTAAGGAAGATGTGTTACCTCTGTCTGGTTCCTAAAGCTCTTAAAAGGCAATTCTATAAATTGGCATCTGAAGGTAGGCACCAATTGGGGCACAAGTTATAGAATAATAGCACGTACACGTGCCATTGGTGCAACAAATTGGCACTTACACCTGTAAATACTAGAAGCAGTTCTATAGCATATGCCTCAAAATTGCTTAGCTGGTAGGTTCCAGGAGGATGGGCAAAGAGTAAGTGGTCCATAAATATGTCTCTGACATATGCACTTAACTTACGGATGGGCGCTTTCAATATGACGTCTAAGTCCAACTTTGGATGTTTTCCTCAAAAGATTCAAAATCCGAATAGTAAATATAGGGAATTTTGAAGCAGCAAAACATTATCTATTTTTTTTTCAAAATGGACACTTGCTAGATGTTTTTATACTCTGTGCAATTATCTTTTAGGTCCATTAAAAAAAAAAAAGAAAAAGAAATGTCCAAGTAAAAAATGCACAAAATAAAGCCATTGGGATATAGGAGGAGCCAGCATTATTAGTAAACTGGCCACACAAACATCCCAACAAAGTAGCGGGACAGCCTAGGAGGCACTGCAGTGGACTTCATATAAAAGCTCCCATGTACACATCTTACCATTGCTCCCTTATATTGTATAGTGAGCCCTCCAAAATCCACCAAATATCCTACTGTACCCAACTATACACCACTGCAATAGCTCTATGGCTGCAGCTGTCACCTACATGTGGGTACAGTAGGTTTGAGGGGCTCATAATTTCTACCACAAGTGTAACAGTTAAAGTGAATTATAGGTCTGGGTCCCCTTCCTCACAATGCACTGCACCCACCACTAGACTACTCCAGGGACCTGCTTGCTGCTGTAATAGGATTGTCTATAATATCTGAGGCTGTCATAAAGGCTGGTATGTGCTCTTTCTTTCACATCTTTTGGGGGTTGGAGGGAGTCAGTGACAACTGGTGGAGTAAGGGGGGCATTCCTTTATTCATCCAGTGGTCATCTGGTCATTTAGTGCACTTTTATGTGGCATGGAAGGGCATAATCGAACGGGGGTGCCCATCTATAAGGGCGCCCATCTGTATTGACGGCCCCGTAAAATGGCATATCCGACCGTATTATCGAAACAAGATGGGCGGCCATCTTTCGTTTCGATAATACGGTCGGCGCCGGCCAAATCTCAACATTTGGGCCGCCCTTAGAGATGGCCGACATTGGTTTTTGCCGATAATGGAGACTAATGGTGTCCATCTCAAAACCATCTAAATCCAAGCCATTTGGTTGTGGGAGGAGCTAGCATTTGTAGTGCACTGGTCCCCCTCACATGCCAGGATACCAACCGGGCACCCTAGGGGGCACTGCAGTGGACTTCATAAATTGCTCCCAGGTGCATAGCTCCCTTACCTTGTGTGCTGATCCCCCCAACCCCCCCAAAACCTACTACCCATAACTGTACAACACTACCATAGCCCTTAAAGGGTAACGGGGGCACCTAGATGTGGGTACAGTGGGTTTCAGGTGGGTTTTGGAGGGTTCCTATTTACCACCACAAGTGTAACAGGTAGGGGGGATGGCCCTGGGTCCACCTGCCTGAAGCGCACTGCAGTACCCACTAAACACTGCTCCAGGGACCTGCATAGTGCTGTGATGGAGCTCGGTATGACATTTGGTCTAACTCCAAATGTCTTAGTTTTAATCTTGGACATTTTCGTTTTGTTCCATTATGGCTGAAAAACATCCAAGTCTTAGGAATGCCCAGATCCCACCCTTAGCATGCCTCCAACATGCCTCTTTGAGATTTTGATGTACTGTAGATGAACAGCATAGAAAAATGTCTGGAAAATGGGTTTCAAATATACTGATTTAGACATTCTAGTGAAAAAAACGTCAAATTGGTGCTTGATGCCACTTTTTAGATGTTTTTCTCTTTCAAAAATGAGCCCTATAGAAGACTATAAGATATGTGCACTTCAAGACACACTTTGGTGCCAACAATTACAACTGCTATTGGTGCTGACTTATGCTCACATTCTACAATGGAATCTTGGCACCCAGATGCTGTTATATAATTGATGCTAAGCACACCTAAATCTTGGTGCCAATTTATAGAATTGCTACCTTAATCCATTACAGTGATGATATAAATTAGGTTGTATATATTTGTAGCATAACATGTTTTGGGTCTTTCAAAGCATGGTATGGTGCAAATATATACAGCAGTTGTTTATGAACAACTTGAAAAATTGAAGGTGGACAAAGCCATGTGACCAGACAAGATCCATCCCACGATATTGAGGGTTCTGGCAGGTCCTCAAAGATTTGTTTAATGAATCTTGGAGATGGGACAGGTTTTCACAGGACTGGAGAAGAGCAAATGTGGTCCCTCTTCACAAAAGTGGCGATAGAGGAGAAGTAGGAAACTACGGGCTGGTAAACCTCACTTCAGTTATTGGAAAAGTAATGGAAACGTTGCTGAAGGAAAGGATAGTAAATTTGCTGGATTCTAATGCGTTACAAGTTCTGAGGCAACATAGTTTTACCAAAGGTGAATTGTGACAAACACATTTGATTGAATTCTTTGACTGGATGACCAGAGAACTGGATCAGGGACATGCGCTAAATGTAATCTACTTGGATTTCAGCAAAGACTTTGAGACAGTTCCCCATAGGATGCTCTTAAATAAACTTGAAAGACTGACGTTAGGACCCAAAGAGGGGCATAATCGAACGAGGCACCCAGGTTTTCCTGAGGGCGTCTCCACAGGATGGCCCCGTGAAGGGGCGGGGTAACCGCTACTATCGAAACAAGATGGGCGCCCATCTATTGTTTCGATGATACGGTCGGGGACGCCCATATCTCAACATTTAGTTCGACCTTAGAGATAGTCGACCTAAATGTTGAGCTGGTCGACCTTAGAGATGGTCATCCCCGGTTTTCGGCGATAATGGAAACCGAGGATGCCCATCTCAAAAACAACCAAATCCAAGCCATTTGATCGTGGGAGGAGCTAGCATTCACAGTGCACTGGTCCCCCTCACATGCCAGGACACCAACTAGGCACCCTAGGAAAGATAGTTGAGGGAAATGAAGCAAGAAATATCATCCCACCCAATCCCTCCCAAAATTTAAAAGAGTGAGGGTTGGGATTGGGATCTTGGGTAATTTTGTAGCTGGGATAGTGATGTTTAGGGATGCTAAAAGGGGTAGTTTAAGTCGCAGCTGCAGTAAATTAAATGAGAATTTTTTAAGCAGCCTTTATTTAAGGACCATGAATTTACTGGCTATATGGAATTTACAGTGTAATCTGCTTGTGTGCGAAATCACAAGAAGAAGAAGTGAGGCCTTTGCATCACCGCAGGTCTCACTTTACAAGGTGGTTCATGGAGTATTAATACATTTGATGGAATAAATATGTGCAGCTAGGTCGGAACCGACTAGCTTTATAAAAGGTAATAAGAAAAGTGAAGATTGCATTGAAATATTGATAACATTTTTTATTTGTGTTGGTTATGAATTTTTGATTGGTTAATAAAGCTGTGGCCAAAATTATGTTTTCCAATTTATAAGGTTGTCATAGTATTCTTTGTTCATGTGTGTGTCAGGAATGGATGTGATGCAAGTGCCAATATTAAGTGTATATAGTATCACATTCATTGTTGATTTAATCGTGAATTGATAATGCATCTGACTTTTGGGCAGATTGGAAGGACCGTTCAGATCTTTATCTGCCCTCACTACTATGTTACTATATGTTTTATCTCTACAGTTCTCAGTTTTTAAATATGTGTGACTACTAGGATCTTTCACAAGTGTTAGAATATATAAATAATGGAAACTTGTGAATAATATGTAGCCAGATAGCCCACATATGTTCACTATCATTTTGTCATCCTTTTCCCATTGTTATCAGAAAAATTCTCACATTTGCAAAAACGTAATGGAGTTAGATTAATTAATTTATTTTTTTTTTTTGGTGGAAGAAAGCCACACAAGTGATGTACAGCTAGTATAACCCAAACAAAGGCAATACAAAATTACAGCAGTAAAAATATTCAAGTAACAGCAGACATTATGGCACAGCATGCTACTTACAATGTCAACACAATATACATTGTAACATCCTAATAGACAGCATAGGAGGTAAGCGGAGGTGGAACTGCATAGTATTGCAAGGCTCATAATATATTCCAAACTTGAAGCTTGTCTGGCAGCAAATACCTCATTATACACTCATTATAGCTCCCATGTTTGCTAGTTAACCTTTCATGTCAAGTTTTGAATCCCATTTTCTAGACTTGATTTAATTCCAAGAAAGGCACATATGAGATCATACTGAAGTCTGTGTATGTTTTGGTTTCAGTCTTTCTGTGTGGGTTCTTCATTTTTAACTTTGGAATGGATGCACCTAGTTCAACCAGACTTGGTTTGGAAGGAGGTTGCTGGGGAAGGGCATGTTGCTGCCTTAGTTTTCAAACATGGGAAGTCCTGTCAGGGGACATTGGAAAGGCACAAATTTAAGGATTTTGCCACAGAAATGAATTGGGAATGTTAGTCCTTCTACTTGTTATTTTTTCCCAGTCTTCTTGAATAGTTATTTTGTTTGCCTCAAAGTGGGTGAATCAACCACAGTGTTTTGCATGTACCTGTGACTGAGAGTAGCATAGGGAAAAAAATTGGTAGCTAACACTGATTTTAAGTGCTAGTTTCTTAACTGAGCTGGGCAAATCTGGGCACTGCTAGAGTGGTCTAAATCTGGCCAATCAACCTCACTCCAGATGGTCTATGAAGAAAATCACTCTGATAAGCCCTTCCTTTCCCCTCCTTCCTCTCAATATTCTATAATAATGAAAATAACACCCAAGCCCCAATCTCTTCTCTTCCGCCTCCTTATTGTTATAATAGAAGAAAAAAGTGTTGTGATGTCCTGGGTTTGCTTGCCTCCTGTCTGTGCACAATAGTCAAGGGCTAGTCAGGTGATTTCAAAATGACCCAACGTATAACCTATCAAGTGGTCCTTTCACTAAACTATGTTAGGCTCTCAATGCATGGATTAACACATGGTAATAGTGAACAAATAAAGTTACCACATGCTACGTTGTGCATTAAAGGGGGAATTCTATGTACGGTGACTAAAGTTGCATGTGCAAATTTGGCAGTGCGGCCGAACTACACACACAACTTAATTGATTAACAAGCCAATCAGTGCCAATAATTGACCAATAACAAGCAACTATCAGTACTAATTAATATAATTTGAATATATGTGCACAACTTTCTAAGTGTATTCTGTACAGTGGTGCACATAAATTCTATTGCATGGATCACAAATGGGGGTGTGGCCATGGGAGGGGCATAGACAGGTAATGAGTATGCCTAAAAATTACATGCACCATTATAGATATGCCTGATCCATGCATAAGATACGTGTAGGCATTTATACCAAGTTTTAGTTGGTTTAAAGGGCCAAGCCTAAATTTTAGTTGGGATGATGTGGCTACAGAAATTCTATAAACTGCGCCTAACTTTAGGCAAAGTTTATAGAATAGTGGTAAGTGTGTATTTTTTCTGTGCCTTTTTGTTTGGCAACATATATAGAATCCGCCCCCACGAGCATTTTGTATTGGGAGTGGAACCAAATAGGGTATGGGCAAAGAATGGGAATGGAAAATCTACAGCAATTAATGTACTGCAATTAACACATGATAACTGACTAACCTGCTTATAATCGAATGAGAAAAACGCCCAAGTTCCAACCTAAATCGGGAGATGGACGTTTATCTCACAAAAACGAATAAAGCGGTATAATCGAAAGCCGATTTTTGGACGTTTTCAACTGCAATCCGTCGCGGATGCGGCCAAAGTTGATGGGGGCGTGTCAGAGGTGTGGCGAAGGCGGAACTGGGGCGTGGTTATCTGCCGAACAGAGATGGGCGCATTTCACCGATAATGGGAAAAAAGTATGCGTTTTTAGCTAGAATTTAGGACACTTTTCCTGGACCCTGTTTTTTCACGAATAAGGCCCCAAAAAGTGCCCTAAATGACCAGATGACCATTGGAGGGAATCGGGGATGACCTCCCCTGACTCCCCCAGTGGTCACTAACCCCCTCCCAGCACAAAAAATGAAGTTTCTCAACTTTTTATTTTCACCCTCAAATGTCATACCCAGCTCCCTGACAGCAGTATGCAGGTCACTGGAGGAGTTGTTAGGGGGTGCAGTGGACTTCAGGCAGGTGGACCCAGGCCCATCCCCCCTACCTGTTACAATTGTGCTGCTTAATGCTTATTAGTCGTCCAACCCCCCCAAACCCACTGTACCCACATGTAGGTGCCCCCCTTCACCCCTTAGGGCTATAGTAATGGTGTAGACTTGTGGGCAGTGGGTTTTGAGGGGGATTTGGGGGGCTCAACACACAAGGGAAGGGTGCTATGCACCTGGGAGCTCTTTGACCTTTTTTTTTGTTTTTGTAAAAGTGCCCCCTAGGGTGCCCGGTTGATGTCCTGGCATGTGAGGGGGACCAGTGCACTACGAATCCTGGCCCCTCCCACGAATAAATGTCTTGGATTTATTCGTTTTTGAGCTGGGCGCTTTCATTTTCTATTATCGCTGAAAAACAAAAACGCCCAGCTCACACATTGTTGAATAAAACATGGGCGTCTATTTTTTTCGAAAATACGGTTCGGTTCGCCCCTTCACGGACCCGTTCTTGGAGATAAACGCCCATGGAGATAGGCGTTTTCGTTCAATTATGCCCCTCCATATAGCCCAATTAGACTAACATGCAATTAGTATGGGACCACTTACCACCTCCTAAATAGGAGTCGCTAAACGGTAAATTCAATATAGATCACTAAAAATTAGGCGCCAAAAAACTGGGCACTAAGCTAGTATTCAGTAATGGCAGAGTTACACGCCTATGGCTATACCTATGGCTGGCATAAATGGTGGCACTTAAATGTGGCACTTTAGCACATAAATGCAATTATTCTATAAAGTACAGACAAGACACGTCTATACCCCCTCCCAAATTAACACCC
The DNA here is from genome assembly GCF_901765095.1 of Microcaecilia unicolor. Lineage (NCBI taxonomy): Eukaryota > Metazoa > Chordata > Amphibia > Gymnophiona > Siphonopidae > Microcaecilia > Microcaecilia unicolor. Next base: position 590,859,048 of record NC_044032.1, read on the forward strand.
CTTTGCATTTGCATGCAAGAGAAGTTAGGCGCACTGCATATAGAACAGGGATGTAAGAATGTTATGTGCACAATGGCAAATTAGTCCCTATTAGAGCTTGTTAATGCCAGTTATTTGAATGTATTGTCAGTTGAGTGCCAATTAGTTAGTTATACATGCAACTGGCCCTATTCCAGCCTAGTGGTCAGTGCAGTGGACTTTGATCCTGGGGAACTGGGTTCAATTTCCACTGCAGCTCCTTGTGACTCTGGGCAAGTCACTTAACCCTCCATTGCCTCAGGTACAAAATAAGTACCTATATATATTATGTAAACCACTTTGACTGTAACCACAGAAAAGCAATATATCAAGTCTCATTCCATTTCCCTTCCCCCTCTATTACTGCACACCTAACCTTGGGCACCATTTATCAAATTTGGGGGTAACGGCCTCCACACTAACTGCATCCTAATTACCACACACTAATGAAAAATTCTGGGCATACCTCCAATAGTTGCAGCATTAGTTTTGCAGATACTGTGTGCTAATTTTCTGTGTTAAGCTGTGGTAAATGCAATAACTAATGAACTTTGGTAAAAGGACCCCTAAATCTAATAGGCTCAATGTAATGTTTTTTCTACATGAAAACAGTTTGACAGCATGTTGACAAATTGGATGAAACTCATTTTCACACATCTTTTCCTCCATAATTTCAGTAATTATAATTCCTGGCTTCTTGCAACCAGCAGGGGAAAACCATAGGATGACTGTCATCTACAAACTTCTCTGTATTTTTAATAAGTTATATAGAAAACAAGAAGAAAGTCCATACCTAAACGAAACCATCTCTACTAACAGTCATTAAGAGCAACATTAATAAAACATCACTGCACTTATTACAGGCTTTTTATATTGTTGAAAAGGAAGTGAGAATAATCAAAGTCTTTACACAGCTAACTGGGAGATATCCTTTTAAATTAAATCCCTCCATGAATGATTTATATTTTGCAAATAGAGATTACAAAGCTCCATTCAGTCAGGGTTTTGCAGCCAGCATGGGGGCATTCATTACTTAGATGATTTTTTTAAAGGTGAATAGAAAGTGTTGTTGGAACAAATATCAAAATAAACAAAATACATTGCACTTGGCAAAGAAACTTGCTGCTATCATTGTTATTCTTAGCACCACTTTTGTGGATATAAAGCGCTCTAGAGAATGGAACTTTAGAGCAAGTTAAGCATTTATGGCCCCTTGTTCCAATGAGCTTCTAGTCTAAGTGGGTATCTGAAGAAGGAGGCAAGGAATAAAACAGACTGCAAAGCCATTTACTTGGGTAAATAGATCTGTCTGAAAATGATCCCTCCTAAGTATATGTTTTTATAAAAAACTAGGAAAAAATGCCCGTTTCTGAGCGGAATGAAACGGGCGCTAGCAAGGGGCCCCCTCCCTCCGTCCGTGGAAGCTACTTGCCTTGTTCGCCCTCCCTCCGTCCCTCGAAGCTACTTGCCTTGTTCGCTGTGGGCCGTTTCGGCCCTCGAGTGTCAATAGCTCCGCCCTCGACGTCATGACGTTTTGACGCGTCATGACGTTTTGACGCAAGGGCGGTGCAGACACTCCAGGGCACACTGGATATCTCGGGCGCCTCAACTTCCGTGGAGGCTTCAGAACGTTGGGGTTGCCTTTTATATATATAGATTTGTGTAAGCAGCAGAAATTGTACTTAGCTTCAAGTATGCACACTTTACATCTGTAAATGTCCATGCATTCGTTGTACAAAATATGAGTACAGATTATTTTATTTATTTATTTTAAAAACTTCTATTCTGCCCAATCCTAAATTCTTGGCAGATTACAAGTTATACATTCATAATATGTTAATCACATAATACTACAGACAAAAACAACACAATATCAAAAACAGTGAGCAAATTCTGAAAAACAAAAGCTTCAACCTTCTTAATTCAGTCATCTACTCTCTCATATGTCTGCATAAAAAATAAAGTTTTCAGTTCTATTTTAAATTCTTTCATGTCCCAAATCCTTCTCAACCATTAAAGGTAATTTGCTACAGAGCAAAGGACCTGCAATGTAAAAGATTGAGATACTTAAGAACATAAGTGTAGTCATACTGGGTCAGACCAATGGTCCATCTAGCCTAGTATCCTATTTCCAACAGTGGCCAAGCCCCAGGAACTTGTCCAAACTTTTTTAAACCCAGATACTCTAATCGCTGTTACTACAGGAATTTGTATATTGGATAAAGGATTATTTAGATAAGACATTTAAGAAAGGAAATGCCCCACATTACTTGAGTATTATTGGGTTAACCCCCGATTCCCAAAAATCCAAATGAAGTTACAAAAATCTTAAATTATTGACCAGTAACTTCTTTTCCAGTTTTAATAAAGATAATGAGACGTGCTGAGAAAATCAAATCCTATGATGGTACTGTAACATTCTCTATTCAAAATATTCTGAATGCCTTTTCCTTTTTTTCAAGGAGTTATATACCTCTCATTCTCCCTACACAATGGAAACTATTAAATCTTGGCTAAATAAATTGGACATCCCTAAATTGAAATCTATTTTCCAATCTAATACTGATAGATTTTTTACACAAAATGAGGTACACTCAGAAATTTCAAAACTGAAAAAGAACAAGGCAATGGGTCCTGATAAACCTCCAGCAGAATTGTATCAATCCCTGGCTTCCCACCTTTTCCCTTATTTAAAGGAAGCTTTTAATAAGATAACGGAGGCCCATTGCTCACCCGAGTCCTTTTACTCTGCAACTATAAGTTATTCCTAAAGATCAGAAAGACCCCACTCTCTGCTCCAATTATAGACCCATTTCCTTGCTAAATGTTGATTACAAAATATTTACTAACACTTTCAGCCAAAGATTAGATTATGCCATTTCTGAGTGTATTTACCCTGATCAAACAGGATTTATACAGAATCGATACAGCTCAGATAATATTAGATGCCTCATTAATGTACTTTATCACACTTCTAAGAACTCTGGAGACCTGGAGACCTCTCTTTAGATGCTGTAAAGGCATTTGATAATGTAGAATGGCCTTATTTATTTTGTGTTCTCCAGAGTTCCGGTTTTGGCCCACATTTTTTGTTCTGGATATAAGCTATATACCTAAAACTCTGCATCTGTAATCATTAATGGTGCTCTTTCTCAGCTTTTTTGTTTACAAAAGGGTCTTGTGAAGGATGCTCCCTTTTGCCACTTCTATTTGTTTTAGCATTAGAACCCTTAGCTATTTTCATATGATCAACTCGGACAATTCAGGGTATTACTATTAATAGTGAGACGCACAAAATATCCTTATGTGCTGATGACACATTGCTTTACCTGAGTGACCTTCAAATTCTATCCTTAATTTTTTCTCCAATATAGCAGAATATGGTTCTGTATCTGGTTTTGGTATTAACTTTAATAAATCTGTGATTATGGGTCTCATTTTCAAAGCACTTAGACTTACAAAGTTAAACAGGTTAATAAACAACTTTGTGGGGTCATTTCACTAAGGTGCGCTGAAAAATGGCCTGCGGTAGTGTAGACGCATGTTTTAGGGGGAATGCAGAATTATTTTCAGCGAATCTACAAAAAATGCCTTTTTGCCGAAAATGGACGTACAGCAAAATCAAAATTACAGCACATCCATTTTGGGTCTGAGACCTTACCACCAGCCATTGACCTAGCGGTAAAGAATCTGGGTGGTAATGACCTACGCATGTCAATTGCCACTTGGTGTGCATCCATTATACGTGCCCGAAAAGAAAAAAAATTCAAATACGCATATCGGACCCACGCCAAAAATTAAATTACCGCAAGAGCCACGCGGAAGTCGGGCAGTAACTCAATTTTGGCACTTGTTGGGCGCGCATAGACGCTTACACGGCTTAGTAAAAGGGCCCCTGTAAGTTTAAGTGCTTTGAAAATATGCCTCTCTGCCTTGTAACCCATACTCTAGATTGAACCTAGGCATAACTATTCCAAATCGCCTAGATCATCCTTATAATCTTAATTATCGGCTGCTATTGTGCTCCTTACAAATGAAAGACCTTTTCACTCAAAACCCCGACTACTTCTTTTTGTGGCTGGGGATAATTAATATCTTATTTTAGGTAATATAAAGATTTTAGAGCTTACTGATCTTAATTTCTAGGAATTTCTTTGCAAAATTAAGATCATACATAATATGTTATATTTGTTACAGTGAAAGACCACTTGTCAAATCTCATCTACTCTTTACTCCAAAACAATTAGGCAATCTGGGCCTATCAAATTTGCGATGGTATTACTGGTTTGCCTGTTTAAAAGTATTTCATTTCTGGATAAACCCCTTTACTCAATTGCAGTAGGTTAGTTTGGAGGAGTTGCTTACCTCCCCTTATACTCTTTTAGTCTATGTTTATACCAACACACATAATTGGTCTCCAGTGTTATGTAATCACCCTTTTATCCCTTCAGTTCTGCTTAGCAGTTCAAGTTTGCTTTTTGAAATCTATTTCTCCTACCTTTACTCCACTCATGCCTCTCCTGGCTAACTTTCATATAAGGACTCTAGGTTTGCCTACTGACTCAGCTGATTTTCCTTTGGCTAAATTACTTGTGCATGGTAATTTATGGACTATCTCTGACATTTTTCACAACTTCCTAGTGAAACTCTCACTTCTCAAATATTTCAAAATTTGCCATTTTCTCTCCACTATTGTTCCTATTGTACCTATTACCCATTCACTATCTTTTTTTTGAAGAGGTTCTCTTTCAGCATCTCTCTCTCTCTTAAACATTTTATATCACGTTTATTTAAAAGCAGCTTTCTGACTCTTCAACCCTGATGCTTTCGCTACATGGACCTATGGGAAAAGCTTACAGAAACACAGTCTATTGAAAATTTCTGGACTACGGTATGGTCCTATTCTTTCCACTCATCGATTTCACTGACACAAACATCCAATTAAGAGTTCTGCATTCTACTTATCTAACTCTGCATCAAACACACAAATGGCAAGCTCCCTTATGTTAGAGAAGATTCTTTACCCAAGGAGATCTTGGAACATATGTGGTGGACATACTACTACTACTACTACTTAACATTTCTAGAGCGCTACTAGGGTTACGCAGCACTGTACAATTTAACAGAGAGAGACAGTCCCTGCTCAAAGAGCTTACAATCTAATAGACAAGTGAACATGCTCAATATTTTTGGAACATGACACTTATATTGCTAATCTATTCCAGGTAGACATTTTACTGGACCTAGCTTTCATTCTTCTAGGAATACCACCACAGCATTTAGTTTCTCATGAGCATTTATATCTGATCAGACAATTACTGCTTATCACCAAAGTTTGCATTGCACAGAAATAGAAAGATTTGGTATTACCTACCTTCCAAATGCTTTTGGCTGGATAAAGTCTGGATAATAGCTGAAATGGACAGATTAGTCCAGCTACAGAAACACAAACCTTAGAGACACACTCTTTTCTGGGCCCCTCTTTTTCAGCCTACTCCACCCCTTTAATTTAGCCCACTTGATTGATTTCTTTGCTATGACTTCCAACTTTTCTTCCTGCTATATGTTCTTCCTTACTTATGCTTCTCCTCTTTGTTCCCCCCTTTTATTTTTTTCTCTTTTACTACTGGTAAAAGGGCCCCGTGAGTTAACTAAAACTTATATGTAAAAAAGAAAAGTGGTCAGTTGTTTTCTAAATGACCTGTAATTAGTCATCGTTCTTAGTTCAAAAGGAAGACTGACTGATATTTTATAAGAATCCATGCCTAGGGAATGCCTGGTTAAAATGTCATTTCAGACATCTATTAAAAAAAAACAAGTTGGTGCCTACTTGAAGGGTAATGCATTTGATATACTGCCTTTCTGTGGTACAACCAAAGTAGTTGACATATTATCTATGGGCTCACAATCTAAGTTTTTTGTACCTGGGGGAATGGAGGGTTAAATGACTTACTCAGGGTCAGAAGAAGCTGCAGTGAGAACTGAACCTGGTTCCCCTAGTTCTCAGCTCACTTCACTAACCATTAGGCTACTCCTCCATTCATGTCTTCATAATAAACTATAATGTTTAAGTGACAGTCAAGGACATTTATACCAGCCCTAGAATGGGTGTAAATGCCTATGCCAATATTTGTCAAGTACCCATTTCTGATATGCATTTCTGGTTATGCCTTATTTTGTAAAGCTAAAAAAACCAAACAAAACAATCTTATTTAAGAAATATTTATTGTCAAGTTAAACTGTGATATCTACTGTCTTAGCTTTTGAAGTGAGTTCCATTAACTGAACACCACTGCCATTTTATTTTTATATTGTATTATTTCCCAGTTATTGTCACTGGTTTTATTATCGGAATCTATTCTGAACCATTTTGGGTGCTGAGCGGAATATAAGATGCAGGTAAAGTAAAGCAAAGTACAGTATAATCTGCACCAGGGGCGTAGCCAGACAGCAGATTTTGGGTGGGCCTAGGCAAGAAGTGGGTGGGCACCAAGTGTTCTCCCTCTCCCCCCCCCCACCACCAAAAAAATATCTCAGCTGGCAGGAAAACGCTTCTTTCCACCTTAGCAATCTGAAGCAGGCATGACTGAAAACTGAGCATACACAGGTGCCAGTATCATGGAAAGTAGTGTTTTCATTACCATCAAGGGGAAGTCTTCAGCTGGCGAGCTTGGGATCCCCACCAGCTACGGCTAAATATCTGCTACTGTTGGGTGGGCCTGAGCCCTTAGTGGGTGGGCCCTGGCCCACCCAGGCCCACCTGTGGCTACGCCACTGATCTGCACGCATACTTGTATGATCTGCTCACATTCCACCTAAAATTTATCACTGTGTATCAGGGCTATGGAGTTGGATTTGGAGTCATGGAGTCAGAGTCAGAACCAAATTTAGGTGGAGCCAGAGCCGGTAAAAATGTACCGACTTTGATTCCAGCTTCAAAATAAAAATTTACATTGTAATATATGGTACATTTATCATTTAAAAACGTATATATTTCTTGTTCAGGTTCTTTGTTCAAACTTCAAATAAATATATTTTGTCATATATCAGTCCTAATTTGATGCATAAAGAAATGTTCTATATTTCTGTAATTAATCAAATTCCTCTTAGATTTACTATACATAGTAGGAGCCAGAGATGGGCAGTAAAAAAAAAAAGTTGGATTTGAAGGTTTGGCGTACCGACCCCACAGGCCTGCTGTGTATGCCCACTAGCAAAGTACATCATTTCAAAGAATGTACTTTTGCATTGGTCAGTAATTTATAAGACAGCATTAATGCACATCTACACATAAATGACTAACCAGCTCATTTTCGAAAGTGATTGCTGGCCATCTTCCGACACAAATCGGGAGATGGCCGGCGATCTCCTGAACCCGGCCAAATCGGTATAATCGAAAGCTGATTTTGGCCAGGTTCAACTGCTTTCCGTCGCGGAGCACACGAAACATCAAGGGGGCGTGTCAGTAGGGCAGTGAAGGCAGGATGGGGCATGCTCACGAGATGGCCGGCTTCGCCCAATAATGGAAAAAAAAAGCAAGGTTTATAGAGCATTTCGCCGGCAGTACTTGGTCCCTTTTTTTTCACGACCAAGCTTCAAAAAGGAGCCCCAACTGACCAAATGAACACTGGAGGGAATCGGGAATGACCTCCCCTTACTCCCCCAGTGGTCACCAACCCCCTCCCACCCCAAAAAGAAAAAAACAAAAAACTTTTTTGCCAGCCTGTATGCCAGCCTCAAATGTCATACCCAGCTCCCTGATAGCAGTATGCAAGTCCCTGGAGCAGTTTTTAGTGGGTGCAGTGCACTTCAGACAGGTGGACCCAGACCCATCCCCCCCTACCTGTTACATTTGTGGTGGTAAATGGGAGCCCTACAAAACCCACTCAAAACCCACTGTACCCACATGTAGGTGCCCCCTTCACCCATTAGGGCTACGGTAATGGTGTAGAGTTGTGGGAAGTAGGTTTTGGGGGGGGATTTGAGGGGCTCAGCACACAAGGGAAGGGAGCTATGCAGCTGGGAGCTATTTTTATTTTATTTTTTTAATTTTTAGAAGTACCCCCTAGGGTGTCCGGTTGGTGTTCTGGCATGTGAGAGGGACCAGTGCACTACAAATGCTGGCTCCTCCCATGACCAAATGCCTTGGATTTCGCCGGGTTTCAGATCGCCAGCATTATTTTCCATTATGGCTGAAAACTGATGCCGGCCATCTCAAACCTAGCGAACTCTGACATTTGGCCGGGCCCAACCGTATTAGCGAAAAAAAAGATGGTCAGCCATCTTTTTCAAAAATACGGTTGGCTCCGCCCACTTGTGGTGCCGGCCTCGAAGATGGATGGCCAGCTATTTAGCCAGCGCCGTTCGATTATGCCCCTCTAAAATATCACCAAAGTGGGTGAATACTTTAATGCACAAAGTACATAAAAATTACCCTCACGATGTGTAAATATGTTTGAAAACATTTTAAGACTTTCACAAAACCCATTGCACAACTGAGTTTATCAGCCTCTAAGGGGTATGTTTACTAAAGCGTGTTAGCATTTTTAACAAGCCTTTAAAGTTAAGTCGCGTTAAACACTAGGGCTCCTTTTACTAAGCCGCATAAGCGTCTACACGTGCCAAAATGGACTTACCGCCCAACTACCGCAAGTCTCTTGCAGTAATTTCATTTTTGGCGCACGTTCGCTATTTGCGTCTGAAAAATATTTTTTATTTTCTGGCGCGTAGCGGACGCGCGCCAAGTGGCATCTGACACACGTAGGTCATTACTGCACAAAAACTAGGTCTATTATATTATATTATATTATATTAATAGTGTCAACTATTAACGTGCATTAAAACGCTAACATGCCTATAGCATACCTTAGTAAACATACCCCTTACTTTGTATTTGGGTCCTGATGGACCAACAATCTTTAGCCTCATGATCTTTTAAAATTTTACATCTGTAGTAACGTTGATTGCTCAATAAAGAGGAAGAATTCATTATTTGAGGTCATTTTATCTTCAAACTAGTACTATTCATGGAAGGCTGTAAGGAAAAAGGTATATTTTGTAATTCACCTTTCCCTTCGGAAAAGCTGAAAAATTCTGTTCATTTTTTATAAAAAGAATTCATAAGTTAGAGTAATATATATTAAAAGGAAAAGGGACCATTCAAAGACTCAGCTATTTGACAGAGTTATTTATATGTCAATGAAGCAGTAAGAGACCAAGATGGGATTACACATCCTCTTCTTTCATTACTTTCTGCTGAGATATCTTGCAATGAAACCAGATAGTCTCAAGAATATTCATTGCACTACACATTCTTATAGAGATTTGTTTGTTCAAATATCATCTGTATAAGGCCATGCTGTGTAGAATATAGATGTTATTTAAAATTCAGCAGGGTGGCTATGAATAAATATCCTCATATAGATTCATAGAATGTCTAGTTTGATGAGCCCTGAAATACTCACAATGGAAATTAATTCAAAGGTAAAATTATAAATTCCTATCCTATTTGATATAGACAAATAAAATACAAATCAGCCATAAAATTTTATTTAACTGAAAATGTTCTACCTGGGAAAGACGATTTTGCTTTGCTGGAGAGGGTACAGTGACGATTGGAGCTGCTTGCTTATATACCACAGAAGTAGAGAATGACTCACGACTTCCACATGTGAATGGAGAACAGAATTAAATACAGAATTTAAAAAGTAAAAAAAAGATTTTTGGACCAATGATGGAGAGGATATTGTGAGGTTTTTTAATGTACCTTACATTCTGGGCCATTAAAGCCACTGAGGTCTTTTCCCCAACCTAAACAGTGACTGGCTATTTGTTTTACACTTTGGGAAACACTGTTTAGGTTGGCAGAGTGCCTCAGTTGTTTCTGTTACCTTTTGTGCTACATCCCATTCCAGCACCATATAAAGTGCATTGCTCTGTAAGGGGCCCTTTTACTAAGCCATGTAAGCGTCTACGCATGCCCAACGCATGCCAAAATGGAGTTACCGCCTGGCAACTGCATGGCTCTTGTAGTAACTTCATTTTTGGCGCATGTCTGTAATATAATTTTTATTTTTGAATACATGTATTGGATGCGCGCCAAGTGGCGCTGGCTGTCTTGGTACATGTGGGTACCAATGACATAGGAAAATGTGGGAGAGAGGTTCTGGAAGCCAAATTTAGGCTCTTAGGTAGAAAGCTCAAATCCAGATCCTCTAGGGTAGCATTTTCTGAAATGCTACCTGTTCCACGTGCAGGGCCCAAGAGACAGGCAGAGCTCCGGAGTCTCAATGCATGGATGAGACGATGGTGCATGGAGGAAAGTTTTAGATTTGTTAGGAAATGGGTAACATTCTGGGGAAGGGGGAGCCTATTCCGAAAGGATGGGCTCCACCTTAACCAGGGTGGGACAAGGCTGCTGGCATTGACATTTAAAAAGGAGATAGAGCAGCTTTTAAACTAGAAATGGGGGGAAGGCCGACAGTCGCTCAAAAGCGCATGGTTCAGGATAAGGTATCTTTCAAAGATATCACCAAAACAGGGAAGATAGGGTATCCTGATAGGTTGCAAAAGAGTCCGTAGTAGATCAGGAGGGGCATAATCGAACGCAAACACCCATCTCCTTGGGCGTCTATGTCCAAGAACGGGTACGTAAAGAAGTGGGACAGACCGTATTTTCGAAAAAAATGGGCGCCCATCTTTTTTTTTTATAATACGGTTTGTGCTGGGCAAATTCATCGGATGTGTGTGAATTTGAGCTGGGCGGTTGCGTTTTTCAGCGATAATGGAAACCGAAGGCGCCCAGCTCAAAAACGAACAAATCCAAGGCATTGGGTTGTGGGGGGGGGGGGGGGGCCAGGATTCGTAGTGCTCTGGTCCCCCTGACATGCCAGGACACCAACTGGGCACCCTAGGGGGCACTTGTAACAATTTAAAATAAAAAGTAAAATACCTCCCAAGTCCATAGCTCCCTTCCTTTGGGTGCTAAGCCCATCAAATCCCCCCCCCCCAAAACCCACTGCCCACAAATCTACACCATTACCATAGCTCTTATGGCTGAAAGGGGGCACCTAGATGTGGGTACAGTGGGTTTTGGGGGTGGTTTGGAGGGCTTCCATTTACCACCACAAGTGTAACAGGTCGGGGGGGGGGGCCTGGGTCCACCTGGGTGAAGTCCACTGCACCCACTAACAACTGCTCCAGGGACCTGCATACTGCTGTGATGGAGCTGGGTATGACATTTGAGGCTGGCATACAGGCTGGCAAAAAAAGTTTTGAAAGTTCTTTTTTTTTTTGGTGGGGGGGGGGGGGGGGTTAGTGACCACTGGGGGAGTCAGGGGAGGTCATCTCCAATTCCATCCGGTGGTCATCTGGGCAGTTGGGGCACTTTTGGGGGGCTTGTTCGTGAGAAAAAAGGGTCTAGAAAAAGTGACCCAACTTCTCGCTAAAAACGCTTTTCTTTTTTCCATTATCGGCCGAGGGCGCCCATCTCTGCTCGGCCGATAAACACGCCCCAGTCCCGCCTTCACCACGCCTCCAACACGCCCCCCTCAAACTTTGTTCGTTTCCGCAACAGATTGCAGTTGAAGGCGCCCAAAATCGGCGTTCGATTATACCGATTTGGGCGCCCACCGGAGAAAGGCGCCCATCTCCCGATTTGGGTCAAAATATGGGCGCCCATCACTTTCGAAAATAAGGCGGCAGGTGTCCTTAAATAAAAATAAAAATCAGACAAAAGATTGCAAATTAATACTGTCAAGTACTAAGCATCATGTAAACAGGAACAACAAACATACTTTGAAATGTCTATATGCGAATGCCAGGAGCACAAGAAGTAAGATGGGAGAGTTAGAATTTATTGCACTAAATGAACAATTAGATATATTTTTTTAGTGAGCCAGTAGCACAGGCACATGTCAAAAGTACCATGGGATACCTTAGTGTGCAGCTGTCGGTGGCAGTGTTTAGCCCTTGAAACAGCCCATTAGTGGCGAACCAGGGTTCTCCTGTTGGGCTTTGGGAGTACCGTATGCTGTGGAAGACAGTGTGGACTGACAACATCAAGAGCATTTACGTTAAGTAACAATTAGTTCACCGGATGTATAGTGTTTCATATAAGCCTCTACCATATAGTATTGTGGAAGGTGTATGTGCATGTATTGCATGAATAAGAAGAGTGGATGTTTTTTTGTGAAGACTAGTGATTGAAGAAGAGGAGTACTCTAAAATTGAAAGGTGGTTCCTGTATAATGAGTACTCTCTATGGTTTCTGAAGTCTTTTTTTCTCCACGTTTCATGAATACTAGTGCCTGTACACCTCCAATACTGGGTTAACAAAGTAGAATTTTGCTGCAAACGGAGATTGTATTCTACTATTCCTTTTTGTTGATCAGTATACCTTAGTGTGCCCCATGGAAAGCCATTTTAGGCTGCAATAACCACATGTTAGTGCTTACCACAGCTTGGTAAAAGGGTACCTTAGAATTAAATTAAATTCAACAACTGAAACAGAACTGAGGTGAAAGTCATAGATTTGTTTTAAAGTTCATTTGACCTCAAACACTATTTAAAAAAAAAACACTTTTGTAACCTGGGGTGAAGTTTTCTGGGATCACACTGAAACCTAGAAAATATAAAATTATGAAAGAATTAGTTCTTGAAGAGAAAAAGGAAAATTAAAAAGTATTGAATAGCATATTTTAAAAGAAATACCTGTCTGATTCTGATGCTGGGGTATGTTGTATTGTTTTAGACATTCATAGACTTGTTGGTCAATATTTATTTTATTTAGATTTTGCTCACACCTTTTTCTGAAGTAGCTCAATAGAAATGCTATTTATTTTAAATTAAACCTAGTAATTGCTATTATACAAATTCAACGGAATTAAAAAATATTTAACTGTTATTTATTGAACTAGATGTATTGTAATTAACTTGTGCAATAAATACCATCCATCTATTTTAAATTATACTGTTATCTTGTCTTCTCAATTTAATGACACTGCTAAACATATTTCAGGCTTGAGAGAGAGAGAGCAAGAGAGACATATGTGAACATCCATATTAATTCTCTCATTTACAATTTTATCTAATTTCAGCTTACTTTCCTCTAGATCTCTATCAGGTCTGAACAAAACTAGTCCCCTTTGCCACCCCTATCTTGAGTTGGAAACATTTGGCCGGTTATTTGGCTAGCAGGCACATGGTAGAATGGGGTTTCTGACCTAGGAAAACAAGGGTGGTGAAAGTAGCATGAGCACCATCATCCTGTCAGTTACTATTTCCCTCCAACCTTTTTGCGTAAGTGCTCTGTAAGACCAATCGTAGGAAAATCTTTGATGCCAGAAGCCCTAGCTACACTGATAAAATCAGAAGTCTGCCACAAGATAGACTCCAGCATGAATTCCATTGGCATGCTACCTCCGGGAGCCCATGAGCAGAACTTCTTTATCATTTTAGGTTTACAAGATGGCAGACCTAACCAAGGTTGCCCAGTATTTCCTGTACTGCCCTGTAGATACTGATAGAAGAACAGGAAATCACTCAGTTAGTAATTACCCTGGACTCATATGGCAGGGGTTTGTCTGCACCTAAAGTTTTTGTTTGGTAATAATATATAATGACACAGGATATGCTGTTTGACATTTTCAAGGTCATTGCAAACAACAGTCCATCCCTAAGACAATTCTTCCCTTGCTTGGTTACCCCAATTTTCATGCAGCTGGAAAGAGGAATGAGTATAGAGCTCCACTAAAGCGCAATAGGCCAGACTTAATGTATTCATTGTTTAAGAACGTAAGAATAGTCATACTCAGTCAGACCAATGGTACATTTAGCCCAGTATGCTTCCAACAATAGCCAATCCAGGTCACAAGTACCTGGCAGAATTCCAAAGAGTAGCAAGATTTTCAGATTCTTATTGCCTTATTGCCAGTTTCCACTGCAGTCTGTCCAAAATGCTGCCCATTTCTGGTGGATACCTTGAGTCCCACGTGCCAAAACTTATAGAACCTCCTTTTCCTTTGTTTCTCTCTGCCACTTCTGCCTTCATGACCGTGCTGCTACTTCTGTCACACTCTGCTTTGTTACAGCTGTACTGCTCTCACGATCTGTAGCTCTGCTATATAGTAGCTAGTGCTACTCTCACTGGACACCCTCACAAGAGGATCCATTGAGGTTCTCTATGACCCTCAGGACTGGGGTGGTCCTGTTTCAAAGGACCAGGATAGGCTGCTTCATTTATATAACCATATGCTCCACATATTATCCTATTCCTTTACTCCTGACTCCATTGTCTCTGCAGCAAACTGAGGGCCTCTTTGTACAAAGCCGCGCATTTGATTCTTGATGCGGCAAATGAGAAGATGCCCATTCAATTTCTATGGACTTCCTCTCATTTGCCATGTGGGAATTGCTAGCACGGCTTTGTAATAGAAGCCCTGACTGACAGTTGTGCAAGCAGCAGAACAAGGAGCTCCTACTAAGAAACCTGAAAAACAGAATAAGTGAGCCTGCTGGAAATCCTTATGTAGAAACTAGATGCTAATTAGATTGCCTTATTACCCATGCAAGACAGAGGGGAAGAAGGGTCATTCAGGCTAGTGGAGGCAATGGAAAAGTCAGTATCAAGAAACAGCTAAGAAATTGGAAACTAGACCCCAAACTGCCCCCAAACTAGACCCCAAACCGCCAAAGACCTCCAGCAAGATTTGTCAAACTGGAAAATCAATTGTTCAGACATCCAAAATGAGTACTACAATGGTTAATGGTTCATTATAATGGGGATTAATAAAGGGTTACTGAGGGAAGGGTTTGAGGTAGTGAGTGGTAAAAGATTGAACCCAAGGGGTGGCTTCCTGGCTAAGTTACAGAGGAAAATGTTTCTGGTTGTTGAATGAAAATAGGGGAGGAGTTTAAAGTTAATAAATGTGATTGTTGGAGTTTGCACATGGTCTTTGATTGCCTCTATCCCTGTCGGTACCCTTGAGAAGAGAGAGGGGTGAGTTGGGTCAGCGGTAGATCCGGGTTGCTGCACGGCAAACCCTTTGCCGCCCGGTAACCCTTTAGTAAAAGGTCCCTTCAATGAACAACAGAATGAGTCAGAGTTCATCAGCACATGAAAAAAAAGAAGCAATAGAATTTGCAAAATGAGACTTAAAACTCTTTAAAGACTAAGATATTCAAATGAGAAAAAAAAACAACTGGTTAAGCACATCTACAGCAAGAAATATTGGGGTCATTTTACTTATCTGTGGCAAAAGATGGCCTTAGTGTGCCCTTATAAAGGTCTTTTCTGCACACTAAGGCCAAGTTTTGCTGTAGCCAGAAAATGGGATTTAATGACCATGCACTAATATTGCCATTAGCACAGGCTATTAACAAAAATTAACTCATGAGCCCTTACCTCCACCTGTTTTGTAGACAATAAGGGCTCACATGTTAATCCTGCACTAATCTGTTAGACACACCCACTCTCTGCCCCAGACATGCCCCTGCAGCAAAAAAAAAAAAAATCTTAGTGCAACCCACAGTCCACCGTTTTAAGCTATGGAAAGCACATGTTGTTGTTTACCACAGCTTGGTAAAAGGGTACCATAGAGCAGTGGCGTAGGAAGGGGGGCGGTGGGACGGTCCGCCCCGGGTGCACGCTGCTGGGGTGTGTCCGCTCCATTGGTTCCTTGCTCCCTCTGCCCCGGAACAGGTTACTTCCTGTTCCGGGGCAGAGAAAGCAAGGAACCAACGGAGCCGACACAGCTCCCAGCGTCGTGGACTCGGGGGCGGATCGGCCCTCCCGCCCGCCTCTTGCTTTTAAATCAATTAAAAATGCGCTCCGGGGAGGGAGGGTGCGCTCCAATGGGGGACGCCGTGCTGCACCCGGGGGGGTGCGCAGCAGCGATCTGCCCCGAGTGTCAGCCGCCCTCGCTACGGCACTGCCATAGAGAGTTATTTCAGAAACCACAAGTAGATCAAAATCTGACATGTGAATGGTTAAAGAGTAGTAATTTTAAACCTGAGTCGACAGATTAAGTGCAGCACAGGATAGTGGACTAAAGACACGATGATTCACAGTCATAAATACTGGTAAAATAGACAAATGACAGTTTGCTGTACTGAACTGGAAACAGTCACTCATATCATCACTAGTATGACATGCTGCTGTCAGAAAAATTGTATATAGAAAGGCACAATAAGCTAGTATGTCATGTTTACTGGAAGTTATATAAATACTTTAACATTGCTTTGTTTGAAAATCACTGCGATCATGACCCAGACAGAATTGTGAAGAATGGTGGGGATTCTTTAGAACATTCCTATTCCCAAAGACAAAAAGTTTGATGCAAGAAAACTGGACATTGTGGTCAAGAAGAAAAGCACAAGAACAACACTATTCTGTAAGAAGAGAAAGGAAATAACCTCAAGATCTAATAAATGCAATCAGAGACATGAAAATGTGGCAGATATGGAAACTATCTCAACTGTATTGGATGCACTGACCTGATACGAATTTCCAAGCACATCTTAATATGTTGCCTGTGCATATTACACTTTATGAATTCCAAATTCAGGCTTTCTTTAAAACAATGCAAGTGCCTGAGGTGAGTACTAGAAATGAATCTGAGAGACTGTTATATTTTTTTATTTTTGTTACATTTGTACCCTGCACTTTCCCACTCATGGCAGGCTCAATGCGGCTTACATGGGGCAATGGAGGGTTAAGTGACTTCGCAGAGTCACAAGGAGCTGCCTGTGCCTGAGGTGGGAATTGAACTCAGTTCCTCAGGACCAAAGTCCACCACCCTAACCACTAGGCCACTCCTGAAAATATTAGGCACCAGAATGAAGTTCATTCTTGTCAAGATATGTGCAAAATTAATCAATTTAGAGTCATTAATCTGTGATAACATATGGATGTATTTTCCCTATCCCTTTTGTTCCTATATTCATCCTTTGGCCATCCTCTCCCTTCTCTCTCATCTGCAACCTGTTATGCTCTATCCCCATCATTTCCATGTCCATCAGCACAGGGCCGGTCTTAGCAAGTGCAGGGCCCTATGCAGACCAATTTGGTGGGGCCCCATCCTAGTCCCACCCTAGCCCCACCCCACCCTAGTTCCACCCCCACTCTAGCTCCACCCCATTGAAAAGATCATTCCATTTTTAGAAAAGTTTTTATTTATGAAACTTCAAATAAAGACAAATGAAGCAAAACTTGTACAAAAAAACTGATGGACTCCTCATGCCACAGGGGACCCCAAATTTGCCTGAATTAGCAAGGTAGGTGCCCTGGGTCCCAGAATGTCTAACACCAGCCCTGTCCCAAAGAGGGATATAGGGAGAGAGAAGAGAGGAGAGGAGAGGTAATGAGTCACAGACTTAAAGATGTTGTAGGTGAGTAAGAAAAGTTTGAAGTGTGTCTAGAAATGTGAACAAGCCACTGAAGTGACTTGAGAAGGAGAATTATGTTAATATAGGGAAACTAGTGGAAGATGAGTTGCACAACTGAATTTTGAATAGATGAAAGTAGAGAGAGATGGTTCAGTAGGAGAGCTGTGAACAGCAGGTTGCAATAGTCTAGTGCTATTGATCCTGGACTGGGAATATTAGTGTTTCCTCCACAAACCTCTTTTATGCACTTTTTCTCTCACTTCTAAGTTGGTTTGCCCATATTTTGGATTATTAAACTGAAAGCAGCGGGCTATATAACTGTATATTAATATCATTAGGTCCCTAGCCCCCCTGACCTCAGAGCCCCCTACTTTTGACCCCTCTATGCTACCTGTTGGTACTCTTGCCACTTTTTAGCAGAACAAGGTGAATACACTTCAGTCCTCCTTAATTAGTTCTTCTCCCCTTTCTCCTCCCCCCACTCAACTCCTTCATTCATTCCCCTCTCCCCCTCCAGAGGGCGCTGCCCAGCTTCAGTCTTCCTGGTGCTCTTTCAGTGCTATCGTCCTCTTCTCCCTCAAAACTCTACTTCAGGACATGAACCCCTTTGACTCTCCTCTTGATCCCTGGCACACTCACTTATTCAAGCATCTAGCACCTCATGTGTTCCCCTTAGTTTTACCCATCCTTCAAATCTCTTTAACCAACAGCAGTGTTCCAAGTGCCTGGAAGCATGCTCTAGTCTTGAAACCCACCCCTGACTCCTCTGACCCTGCAAACGTCTGACCCATCTCAAAGCTTCCATTCATTGCCAAAATTGTTCACTACCAACTTTGTGACTTCTTGGCCAAGACCTTTGTTTTACAACCCTACCAGACCGGTTTTAGGAAGAATGATAGCCTGGAGCGTCTAAGACCGGCCCTGGGCACAAACTTGCTCCAGCTCCTCCACTTGACATTATTTTAAGTCACACAGCACTTGCACCAGCAATGGCTCACCTGCACAAATAAACCACCAAATCATCACTTTAATGGTTGAGTTCCATTCGCAAATCAACAAGAGCACTTTGGTTTCTTTATAAGTAAAGCTATCATCATTCATACCTTGCCGTTGAATGGCACTGGCAGTGGCACAAACTTGCTCCAGGCACTCCACTTCACTTTCTTTATTTTTTAAGTTGCACTTGCACTGGAACCAGCGAATCGATGGCTCACCTCCGACCACGCTCCAGCTCCTTTTCCCTTCCCGCTCAATGACTCCCGCCCGCCCTCGCGGAAACAGGAAATACCGCATCAGAAGGAGGTGGGACATTGAGTGGGAAGGAGGAAGGGAAAAGCTGGGATGAGCCGTCATGCCTGTAACTGTCTGTCGGGGCCGGGCCGTCGCTGCAACTGTCGTCCTGGGACTGGGAGGCGCCGGGAGCTGATGGCAGGCTCAGCGGGGAGGGGGGGCACCGGTGGCGGGAGGCAGAAGAGGAGCGATCATGATGCGGTCCGTAGCGAGCGGGATCATGATGATGATGTGGTCTGAGCGAGCGGGGGTTGGAGGGAGAGGCAGAGTTGAGGCATGCCGCGCGGGGCCCCCTTAAGCGCGGGGCCCTATACGGCCGCCTTGGTCGCCTCTGCCTAAGACCGGCCCTGCATCAGCATGAACATTCTAATTTTCCCATTTCTCCTTATCAGTCGCTGCTCTCTTCTTTGGGGTTACTGCCCTGTATGGAATCATAAGAACATAAAAGTTGCCTTATTGGGTCAGGCCAAGGGTCCATCTAGCCCAATAACCTTTTTCCAACAGTGGCCAATGAATGTAATGGCAGCAGGAAGCAGAAGTAAAATGAGATGGTGATTTCTTCTTCTCCTTGGGTAGACCAAGAGGTCCAGAACTTGAGGGCAGCCAAAAATAGAAATTCTTTTTCAACTGGCCTCTCCACATCCATTCCTCACGCTCATTCACCCACTTGTACTTACTCCCTCTCTCCCTCCTTATAGACTCACCTTCCTCTCTGTCTTTCCTCCTATGAACGCCCATTACACCCATTCCCCCTTTCCCTTCCCTTCCCTCTTGCACTCTTGGGCGTCCAAATGGCAGATGACATTTAATGTGAACAAGTGCAAAGTGATGCATGTGGGAAAGAGGAACCTAACTAATATCTACGTAATGTGAGGTTCCACATTAGGAGCTACATACCAGGAAAGGAATCTAGGCATCATCGTTGATGATATGTTGAAATCCTCTGCTCAGTGTGTGGCAGCAACTAAGAAAGCAATTTGAATGTTAGGTATTATTATTTAAAGGAATGGAAAACTAAAATGAGGACATTCGAATATTGTGTACAATTCTGGTCACTGCATCTCAGAAAAGATGTAGTGGAATTAGAAAATATACAGAGAAGGGCAATGAAAATGATACAGGGGATGGGATGATTTCCCTATGAGGAAAGGTTAAAGCGTTTAGGGCTCTTAAGCTTGGAGAAAAGATGGCTGAGGGGAGATATGATAGAGGTCTATAAAATAATGAGTGGAGTGGAACGAGTAGATGTGAATCGCTTGTTTACTCTTTTCAAAAATACTAGGACTAAGGAGCACGTAATGAAGCTACCAAGTAGTACATTTAAAACAAATTGGAGAAAATATTTCTTCACTCAACGTGTAATTAAACTCTAGAATTCGCTGCCAGAGAATGTAGTAAAAACAGCTTAGCAAGGTTTAAAAAAGGTTTGGATACCTTCCTAAAAGAAAAGTCCATAAACTATTATTAAAATGGACTTGGGGAAAATCCGCTGCTTATTTCTAGGATAACTGCCAAACACCGCAGCAAAACTCTACTTTATATATCCAATAACAGCACCAAAAAGCAATAGTACAGTACAATGGGAGAATCTGTATGGTGGAGTTTTTTTAGGCAAGGTCTCATAATCTAGTAGCAGCTGTTGTCAAACTTCTTCATTGCTGCTATCGTTATAATCATTGACTCTTGCCCACCCTCCTACCATACCTAACGCTATCCAACATGCTAATATTTTTTAACACTTATGTCTCTTGTGTTTTTTATTTTTATAATTTTTATTTAGCGTGCTGTAAGCTAATTTGTTATATACTGGCTAGAAATGGCTTAAGTCATTCATTCTTAACTTGTCTGTATGTCGATAGACAAGCACACCCCGACAGGAGCCTGTTTCGCCCTCCTGGCTTTATCAAGGGGAGTTTAGCGTGCAGTTTCTGTAAAAAATAGCAAACAGATATATAAGCTCTCTTCTTTGCATACTCCCACATAAAACATAAAATATAAATATAAGTCCAGGACTCACCAGGCTATCAGATATTTGTCACCAACCTTCTACCAGAGATTGAAAATAGTGGTGGCTTCTTTTTAGCTACTACCTAACCAGAAACAGCTGATTCTTCCGGTTATGCTTCACATGAAACAGTTCCACTGAATATATGTATTTAAACCACTCTGCTCCTTGGGGCGGCGCAACCCGGCGGTAAGCGAGGTAAGCATGGCGGGAGGGCACCACAAGCCATGCTTACCTCACCTCCCACCACCCTGGGGGGTTTAAGTCTTTGATTTACCTCCGTTGCAGCAGCCACAGTGAAAGCCCGTCTCTAGTCTTCCCTTCATTCCCATCAGTGTCCCACTTTCTTCTGATGTCATTTTACTCTTTCCGTGAGGGCGGGACACTGACAGGAAATGAAGGGAAGGCTAGAGACGGGCTTTCACTGCGGCTGCTGCGACAGAGGTAAATCAAGGATTTAAAACCCCCAGGGCGGCAGGAGCAAAAAGAGGGATGTTGAGGGGAGAAGAGGGTGGGCAGGTGGACATGGGAGCGGGAGGCAATGGGAGAGAGTAATGCATTGCCGCCCCCTCCCAGACTGCCCCCTCCCAGACTGTCTCCCTGGCTATAGCCAGCTCTGTAATTTTGGGGGGGGCGCAGAGGTAGACGGGGGGGGGGGGGGCACAGAGGTGGACCAGGGAGAGAGCCTGTTGTTAAACATTTACCAGCACACCACTGCATAAAGATTAAGTCAGATCAGAAGTGTTACATAAGAACGTATTACTAGCCATACTGGGTCAAAACAATGGTCCATCTAGCCCTAGTTTCCAACAGCAGCCAAGCACTGAGACTTCAAGCAAACACTCCTCACTGCTTGAATTCTCCAGAAAATCAGCCCCTAACATTTTTTAATAATTTGCTTAGGGGGCTTTTTACAAAGTTGTGCTAGCATTTTTAGCTCATTTGCTTATTTCCGATCTGAGGAAGAAGGGCAACCTTCGAAAGCTAATCAAGAAATGTATTAAGTTATGTCCAATAAAAAAGGTATCATCTTATTTTCTTTCCATGTTTTATTTTGTTTGATTTCTATTGATAACCTTTAAGAGTGGACTAACACGGCTATCACTCCTCTCTAGCTTGTGGTAAAAATCAGCTGATGGTAAATGCTGAGATACCCATAGAAACAGGACTTCTTAGCATTTACTGCCAGTTGGTTTTTACCGTGAGCTAAAAATACTAGCGTGGTTTTGTAATAGACCCCCTAAATTTGTATCCAATACAATAAAAAAACTGGTTAATTTCCCAAGGAGCATCAGCTGGGGAAGCAGGCTTTGAATCCTGGCTTTACTGGTTCTTAACTAGCTGTTCTAACCACAAGGCTACTTCTTCATTAATTATAACTAGAATAGTATGCAAAGAACTGTTGCAAACACAAACTGTACTATCATGCATTAGTATAATGGTAACATCAGATGCTTCCAACAGTTTTATAAATAAGTAGCTATTTTAAGTTATTGAACACTTCTTGGTAGTGAAGTTTTAGATTGTCTTGAAAGGTGTTTTCTTAATCTACCTTTGAAGATAATTTTATTGGGCTTATCTATAACTATAATTAGAAATTGACTACTTATAGCTTTCCTGAAGCACTATGCTGCATCAGTGGCATGAAAAAAAAATCTGTAAATTATAGGTCACTGCAAGTTGTCTGCAGTCTCTAAGCTCCTGATAACCAACATCTCTTCTAGATTTTCCTCTCATATTAACTTCCTAGGTGTTTGTGGGAGTTTCAAATATCATAACTTTCAAAATCCTCAAATGAAACCTTTGGATCAGATGCTTCTATTAAGGTCTTTGAGTGATAGGAAAGGATGGATATGAGATGGTCTTCGTAAGGAATGAAAAGAAATCCCTTGTGACTGCTTGTGGTATTACCTTCAAGCCCTAGGAAGCTTTTGCATCGCTGGAAACAGAAAGAACTCATTTCTAGTTCACTGAATCTTATGCTCCTTCCAGATTTCCTCAGGACAGTAACAGGATTTGTAGCTTGTCTTAAAATACAATGGTTACTTCATTGCATACAATGCTTGCCTCAGCTTCTCAGCCTGAAAATATTTCTTTCTGCTCCAGTTGAAACTATATTATTAAAGTTTACCTGAAATGCTCTGTAGAAATGATTGTATGCATGTATCAGTAAAATGGCATAGGATATACAATTACAAATTAATTTTCTAGCTTAAAGGAAAATAAATATACATTTTCAGGTTTGTTTTGTGTTTAAGCAGCAGTCCACAGCAGCAAGTCAAGTTTTGCATTAACTGTGATTCTGCCAGTAGAGTCCTATACACTTACCCCCGGATTCTATGTATGGAGACTGAAGTTGTATGCGCAATTTGTCCTCATGGCCAAATTGCATACACAACTTAATTGTATAACAAACCAATCAATGCTGATAATTGGCCACTAACATAGTATTCTGGACATTTTTGCTCTTAAGGGACATGCAAATGAGAGTACCTAGATACTACAATTGCCTTTTAAATGTTTAATGTGCACACTAAACAGATATGAAAAAAAGCTAGGGCATTTATGCAATATTAAGCTTTATGTGGAATCTTGTAACTCTATAGGATTCCAGAATCTTTAGAACTTTTAGTACAAGAACAGTGCTGGGCAGACTTCTAAGGTCTGTGCCCTGAGAAAGGCAAGGACAAATCAAACTCAGGTATAAAGTATCAGATACCATATAAATGAGTTTGTCTTGTTGGGCAGACTGGATGGACCGTAAGGTCTTTATCTGCCATCATTTACTATGTGTATGTGTTGCCTGTAGGTATGCACATATGGATACTTGCTACCTGTTTCAGAGGGGCAAGACTGGTATGAGCAGACACTTCAATCGTTTTTCTGCAGAGTGCAGTGTAAGACGGACTGCTTTTGAAACGGTCTTTTTCAAGACCCATTTTAAGCTCTTGTCTACAACATTTGTATTTGTGATCTGAGATTTTTTTATAACATCAATCCATGATTTCACTTCATAGGTGATCTCAGTTACAAGACTCCTGATGTAGGCCTTTTGGCCGAAACACAATGTTGTGTCGAGTCATTGTTTATGTGAACTTGTTTTATTATCATTTATTTGAAAATTATTAAATACGGTTTATTTTAAAACTTCAGTTTGGTTCCAGTTTTTGGATAGCCTTGCTCAAATTCCCACCTTTTTTATTTTCATTTTATGCTCCGTGGCATCTATTGAGTTCTCCACACGCATGGATTCTCTTTAGACATGAGCAGACAGCAGTGCACACAGGGCTATGACCCCGTGCCCAGTTTCTGGTTTCTTTGCAGCCACAGAGTCAGCAGATGATCAGGTGAGAAAATGGGTAAGCAGCAGGAAGGGGAAGGTAGAGGTTGGGCTCCAGATGCTTTGTACCTCTTGCTAATGTCTCAGGTACCCTTAAGGCAACAAATAAAATAAATAAGTGAATGTTGTGAACCACTTGCATTAAAGCATTGGATTTCAAAATGTAAGATGGTCCTTAAGATGCAGTTCTTATAGCAAGCTGTTGGGAATAAGGAGAATGCAAAGATGGAGACCCCAGGCAACTGATTTCACCTTCATCTAAACTCCATCACCTTGTCCGTTCTATGTCTGTTCTATGTCCTTTAATTAATTGATTCTGTACACCACTCTAATGTCCACTGGTGTGAAAGTGATTTAACAAATACTTTGTTTAAACATTAAGGGGAAAATATTCAAAGAGGTTTAACTGGGCGAGAAAGGCTCTTGCCTGGTTGAAGCCCACTGATCTGAGTGGCCGCAGATATTCAGTGGACAAGTGTAGTACCACTGAATACTGTAACAGGCCATTCCTCTAGTTTAGGGGTGGTCTGGGATGGAGTTTGGGCAGAACCACGACATATTTGGCTAGCAGCAATATTCAGTTCACTCACCAGCTAAGTAAGTGGATAGCTTGGACAGCGTAAACACTGTCCCAGCATTATCTGCTGAGTTAACTTGACACCAATCTGAATATCAGCCATTGCCTGTTAACTTCCATGTTGCAAGGAAAGCAAACACAGTGAAGGTGACACCAAAAAAGGAGCTAGATTAGTTTTTCAGGATATCCACAATGACTGTGCATGAACTTGATTTGAATACACTTGAGGCATATTTTCAAAGCACTTTGGGAGGCTAAGTTCCATAGGTTTCTATGGAACTTTGGGAGGCTAAGTGCTTTGAAAATGAGCCTCACTGTCTCCATTATATTCAAATCTCTTTTATGCATATTCATTGTGGATATCTTGAAAACCTGGCTGGTAAGGGGTACTCCAGGACCGGACTTGGGAAACACTGAGCTAAATGATGTGTAGATCATATAATGATTTTATTCAAACATCCAATGGGCTCAACATGAATTGTGTTTCGGCCACAAAGGCCTGCCTCAGGAGTACCTTCAATATAGATGTGCTCAGCACTCTAGGTCTCATATAGCACCAAATTTCAAAGCACCTTTAAACATGCAGTATCATTGCACAAGCTATCATAGCTACTGATCTGCTTGTGAAAGACCAGCTTCTGGAAGACTGGCAAAACAATACCAATCCACACAGGAAACGTAAACGGGTGGGAAACGCTGAGGATGTAGAAGATGCTCTTCTTGAGTGGTTTTCTCATGTCAGGAGCAGACAGTTTCCTGTTAGTGGTCCACTGCTTATGGAGAAAGCTAATCAGCTAGCTGAAAGTCTTGGACTAACTGAATTCAAAGCCACTGTTGGATGGTTGGAAAGATGGAAGGAGAGGAACAACATAAAATTCAAGAATCAGCATGGTGAAAAACAAGACTGACTATAAAATGTATAAGACAAAAATTTTAAACAAAAATTAAAACCAAAATGAACAAGAAAGCAAAGAAATGATAATAATTAAAACTAAAAAGGTAATACAGGTCCAACATATATAAGCATACTATAATGAAATACAGCTTATGAAAGAAAAACAGATAAGTCTGTTTCCATATTTAAACCTTCTGGATGTAAAGATCCAAAGTGAAAAATGAATTGTTGTTCTCTACGCAACAGCTGTTTATCAACAGGACTACCTCTCCAGGTTTTCTTAAATACAAACAAAACACAGAAATGAACAGCTTCAAACCTATGTCCTAACTTCATTGCATATTCTTCTAGTGGCTTATCCTGTAAATTCCTCTTAAGTGCATTTCTATGCTCAATAATGCTGACATTTAGTTTTCTCTTAGTTTTCCCTATGTATGCCAAACCACATGAGCACACGGCTGCATAGATGACATTATCTATCTTGCAATTAGAGAATTGTCTAAGATCAAACTTTTTCCCTGAAGATGGTATATAGAAAGTTTTTGTTTTGACGTTCACCATGCATACAGAACACGAGCCACAGGGGTAGTGTCTGATGGGTAAACTTCTGACTGGTATCTAGTGTCCCGAGGTCTGTACTTTTATGAAAAAATAGTATGCACACTCCCATTCACACATTTGTCTAATCCTAGTGTTAAAATTCTTAGGAAGCATTGGTATATGATTCAAGGTCTAACTCCATTTAATAATAAGGATTTGATTGTCTCATACAAACGTGAAAGTAATTTAAGGGATCTGTTAGTACCATCTGCACTATCTGACACTATACAACCAGTCAGAAATTTACCCATGGGACACTACTCCTGTGGCTCATGTTCTGTATGCACTTAACTAGGCTTTTTTAACTTCAATTTTTTAGGCATGATTTATAGAATTCACCTTAAAGTGCCTATAGACAAAACCTCAAATTTCTTCTAAATTCAGTTAGTCTGGCTGCATCAGGAAACATACTTATCACTTGACCACAAAAAGGCATATGTATCTTAGCAAGATATAACTTCAGAAAACTTTCTGTCACCCTTCTTTGAGTCATCCCCATTCCTAATCCTCTGGACCTGCTTTGTCTTCCACTGGAATCTTTGAGTCCTTTGTTCCCTCAAATATCTTCCAGTCTATTGCCTCTCTCTGTGCCTTCTCTTCACTGCCTGCTATCAGTGAGTCACCTCTGTCTCTCCATTTCACCCCTACACTCTTTTGATGGCTTTAGGTGTGGTGGCACCATCTCCTTAGACCTGCAGCCATGGGTGACTTCATTTTGTCCAGTTCCTCCTCTCTGGATCCAGCCTGGGAGCCACTGTTCTCATTGTGACAATACCCAAGATGGCCGACAGGTAAGGAGCCCAGGTGGGGAGCTCCTCAGGTCAAGAAAAAGCAGACCTACCTGACCATCCAACGACACCCACAGCAGAGCAGAATCGGACCGGAGCTGATCCGGAACCGACTGGAGAGCTACGGGGCAGCCTAGCCGAGCCCTAGACCGGCCGAGGCGATCTGCCTGTGGCACCGCGAGGCATCCCCGACCTGATAAAGAGGAGTTTGCCTGGACCGCGCCGCGCTGTCTCCGGTCGGGCCGGCTGCTGCTGGGTGGGGTACCGCAGGTCGTGGCGGCCTGGCTGACTCTGCGCTACACGGCGGTGGGCCGGGTCTGATCGCGGGACTGAACGGGGTTGTTCGCAGCAGCGGGCCTACCTCGTGGTCGCGCTGCATCCCCAGCTGCCTCTCCGCCGTGGTCTGATCCTTCGGGCGACCCCCGGTCCCGGGCGGACGGAGATCCGGCGCGTCTCAGTGTGCTACCGCCGCACTCCCCGGCTGGAACGGCCCGGGCGCGGACTCACTGCACACGGACTGGGGGCGCACCGTCACGGGAGGATTGCCTGTGGGACCGGACCAGATCGAGGTGAGCCACGGTGGCACCTTCCGCGCCCACAGGCTGACTCCTGCGGCGTGGCGGATCACCTCATCTGACCGGACCCAGCCACGTTGCGGCGGCGTCCAGGGCCTGAGGGTCTGTCATTGAGCCCTCCTGGCCTCGGGTCTGTCGCTGGGCCCTCCTGGCCTCGCAGCCCGTGTCTGCGCCGCAGTTCCTGTGTGCCCCAGATTGTCCCAGTCCTGCTACCCAGCTGCTCTTCCCTGCTTTGGCTGCTCCGGTCCACCTGGCCCAGCGTGTCCCAGTCTGCTTGACCCGGCTTGCCCTGGTGTGTTCCAGCTTCTGCAGTCTAACGGCCCCAGCTTGTTCCAGCCTGCCTAATCCAGCTAATCCAGCTTCTCCAGCTTGCCCCAGATTGTCCCAGTCCTGCTACCCGGCTGCTCTTCCCTGCCCTGGCTGCTCCGGTCCACCTGGCCCAGCGTGTCCCAGTCTGCTTGGCTCAGCTTGCCCTGGTGTGTTCCAGCTTCTGCAGTCTAATGGCCCCAGCCTGCTAATCCAGCTAATCCAGCTTCTCCAGCTTGTTCCCGCCTGCCGATTCTAGCCTGTTCCTCCAGTCCAGTCCGCTGATCCGGCTCTCCCTGCATGTTCCAGTTCGCCGATCCGACCCTTCTGCTCCAGATTGCACCAGTCCATCTGCTCCAGCATGTACCAGCCCGCTTGATCCAGCTTTTCCAGCTTGTTCCTGTAAGCTGACTCCAGCCTGTTTCTGATCCAGCTTCTTCAGCTTGTTCCTGTCTGCTGATTCCAGCCTGTTCCTGATCCAGCTTCTCCAGCTTCTCCAGCTTGTTCCTGTCTGCCGATTCCAGCCTGTTCCTCCAGTCCAGTCCGCTGATCCGGCTTCTCCCTGCATGTTCCAGTCCGCTGATCCGGCTTCTCCCTGCACATTCCAGTCCACCGATCCAGCTTCTCCCTGTCTGCTCCAGTCCATCTGCTCCGATCCAGCTTCTCCAGCCTGCCTGATCCAGCTTCTACTGGCCATCTGATCCAGCCTCACCAGTTTTCCAGCCCGTTGACCCTGCCTGTCTCATCCGCCTAATCAGTGTGTCTGCTCCAGCTTGCTCCTGCCTGCCTGCTTGCCTGCTAGCCAATCAAACCAACCTCCAAAGTGCTACAGCCTGCTCCAGTCCTGTCGCCTGCTCCAGCTTGTTCCTGCCTGCCTGCCTGCTTGCCTGCTAGCCAATTAAACCAACCTCCAAATTGCAACAGCCTGCTCCAGTCCTGTCGCCTGCTCATGTTCCAGCCCATCCGTTCCAGTTTACTTCATTCCGTCTGCTCCAGCTGACTCCAGTCCTGCTCCTGCCTGCCTGCCTCCCTGTTAACCCACCAGCCTGCCTGCCTGCTTGCTAGCTTGTCAGCCATTGGCTTACTTGCCTGCCAACTTGTCCTGCTGACTCAAGTCCTGCTCCTGCCTGCCTGCTCCCCTGCTAACCCACCAACCTGCCTGCCAGCTTCTCAGCCATTGATGTACTAGCCTGCCAGCTTGTCAACCACTGACTTACCCGCTCTCCAGTCCATCAACTCCAAGCCTCCAGCTTTTCAGCTCCTTCTATCTGCTCCACATCTCAGTCACTACACATACACCTGTTACACCTCAATCTCTACTCATGGCCCCTATCCACATTCTCTTCCTTGCCCTGTCCCTTCCTAATCTTTTCCCCCACCCCCACCACTGCCTACCGCTGGAACTCATTGCCCACCCAGGTCCCCTCCCATCCTGCCCGCCACGGCAATACCCTACTCACCCCCTTCCCCCACCACCTCACCATCTCTCTTGTCCCCCTCCTCCCTCCTAGCTCTTAACCTTCATCACCTCCTTCCTGCCATTAACCCATCACCATTCCTCCTAAGTGCACCCCGTCTTCGTCGCCTTCATCGCCCAACCTCCCCCACCCTCCTCCGTACTCTCTTGCTCCTCCTCTTGCCATCCGCTGGTGACATTAATCCTAATCCAGGCCCCCCTCACCTGTCCTCCTCCTCCTATCCATGCAAATGATTCCGTAATGTCTCCAATCTCGTCTCTATCCCCCTCCTCCCCCCCTCTTCCCTCCCCTTCTCTTGTGCCCTCTGGAATGCCCACTCGGTCTGCAACAAACTGCCCTTCATCCACGATCTCTTCATCTCTCGTTCCCTTCAACTGCTCGCCCTAACTGAAACCTGGCTCTCCCCGGATGACTCGGCCTCAGTCGCGGCCCTTTGCCATGGAGGCTCTCTCTTCTCCCACACTCCCCGCCCAGTTGGCTGCGGTGGAGGCGTCGGGCTACTACTTTCACCCTCCTGTAGTTTCCAACCCCTCCTCCTACCGCAGTCTCACTGCTTCTCATCCTTTGAAGCACACTCCATCCGGCTATTCTACCCATTGCCACTCAGAGTGGCAGTCATTTACCGCCCCCCTAATAAATCCCTCTCTTCCTTCCTCACCGATTTCGATGCCTGGCTTTCCGTGTTTCTTGAACCCTCATCTCCGTCACTCATTCTCGGAGACTTTAACATACACGTTGATGACCAATCCGACCCTCACGTGTCTCAATTCCTCACTCTAACATCCTCCTTCAACCTCCAGCTATGCTCCACCGCCTCGACTCACTGAGACGGCCACTGTCTTGACCTCGTCCTCTCCTCCTCCGGCTCCCCCTCCAATTTCCACACTTCAGCTTTTCCTATCTCGGATCATCACCTGATCACCTTCACACTTCTTCACACCCCACCTCAGCCCCGTCCAACTCTAACCACTACCTCCAGGAATCTCCAGGCTATTGACCCTCCCACCTTATCCTCTTGTATCTCCAATCTCCTCCCCTCCATCTTGTCCTCCGAGTCTGTCGACAAGGCTGTCTCCGCATACAATGCCACTCTCTCCTCTGCTCTGGTCACCCTCGCTCCATCCACCTCCCGTCCCACAAAGCGTACTAATCCCCAGCTTTGGCTGACCCCTTGCATCCGCTACCTTCGTTCCTGCACCCGATCTGCCGAACGCCTCTGGAGGAAATCTCACACCATTCAGATTTCCTTCACTACAAATTCATGCTATCCTCCCTCCACTCTTCCCTATTCCTTGCCAAACAGGACTATTACACCCAACTGACCAATTCTCTCAGCTCCAACCCACGTCGTCTCTTCGCCACCCTTAACTCCCTCCTCAAAGTGCCCTCCGCTCCTACCCCCTCACTCTCCCCTCAATCACTGGCCGATTACTTCCGAGACAAGGTGCAAAAGATCAACCTTGAGTTCACTACCAAACCATCTCCTCCTTTTCACCCTTTAACCCTCGACCAACCAAGCCAGGCCTTTCTCTTCCTTTCCAGACATCACCGAGGGGGAAACCGCTCGCCTTCTTTCCTGCTCGAAAAGTACCACCTGTTCCTCTGATCCCATCCCCACCAACTTACTTAACACCATCTCTCATACTGTCACCCCGTCCATCTGTCATATCCTCAACCTCTCTCTCTGTCCACTGCAACTGTCCCTGACACCTTCAAGCACACCGTAGTCACACCTCTCCTAAAAAAACCATCACTTGACCCTACCTGTCCCTCCAACTACCGCCCCATTTCCCTCCTACCCTTCCTCTCCAAAATACTTGAGCGTGCCGTTCACAGCCGCTGCCTTGATTTTCTCTACTCGCATGCCATCCTTGATCCACTTCAATCTGGTTTTCGCCCTCTACACTCGACAGAAACAGCACTCTCTAAAGTCTGTAATGACCTGTTCCTTGCCAAATCCAGAGGCCACTACTCCATCCTCATCCTCCTCGATCTATCCGCCGCTTTTGACACTGTCAATCATGATCTACTCCTTGCCACACTGTCCTCATTCGGGTTCCAGGGCTCTGTCCTCTCCTGGTTCTCCTCCTATCTCTCCCACCGCACCTTCAGAGTTCACTCCCATGGATCCTCCTCCACCCCCATCCCGCTATCTGTTGGTGTTCCCCAGGGATCTGTCCTTGGACCCCTTCTCTTCTCAATCTACACCTCTTCCCTGGGTTCCCTCATCTCATCTCATGGCTTCCAGTACCATCTCTATGCAGACGACACCCAGCTGTATCTCTCCACACCAGACATCACTGCGGAGACCCAGGCAAAGGTATCGGCCTGCTTAACCGACATTGCTACATGGATGTCCAACCGCCACCTGAAACTGAACATGTCCAAGACTGAGCTCATCGTCTTTCCACCAAAACCCACTTCTCCTCTTCCTCCACTTTCTATCTCAGTGGATAACACCCTCATCCTCCCCGTCTCATCTGCCCGCAACCTCGGAGTCATCTTTGACTCCTCCCTCTCCTTCTCGGCACACATCCAGCAGATAGCC
Source organism: Microcaecilia unicolor (assembly GCF_901765095.1). Classification (NCBI taxonomy): domain Eukaryota; kingdom Metazoa; phylum Chordata; class Amphibia; order Gymnophiona; family Siphonopidae; genus Microcaecilia; species Microcaecilia unicolor. The sequence goes on from NC_044032.1 coordinate 590,890,853, forward strand.
AAGACCTGTCGCTTCTTCCTCTTCAACATCAGCAAAATTCGCCCTTTCCTCTCGGAACACACCACCCGAACTCTCGTCCACACTCTCATTACCTCCCGACTTGACTACTGCAACTTACTCCTCACCGGACTCCCACTTAGCCATTTATCCCCCCTTCAATCTGTTCAGAACTCTGCTGCACGTCTTATATTCCGCCAGAACCGATATACTCATATCACCCCTCTTGTCAGGTCACTTCACTGGCTTCCAATCCGTTACCGCATTCAGTTCAAGCTCCTCCTTCTTACCTACAAATGTACTCAATCTGCTGCCCCTCACTACCTCTCTACCCTCATCTCCCCTTATATTCCCACCCGAAACCTCCGTTCACAGGACAAATCCCTCCTCTCAGTACCCTTCTCCACCACTGCCAACTCCAGGCTCCGCCCATTCTGCCTCGCCTCACCCTATGCATGGAACAACCTTCCTGAGCCCCTACGTCAAGCCCCCTCCCTGCCCATCTTCAAGTTTCTGCTTAAAACCCACCTCTTCAATGCTGCCTTCGGCACCTAACTCTTACCTTCAGGATATCTGGACTGCCCCAAATTGACTGCCCCCATCGTATCGTCTACTCACTTGTCCTTTAGATTGTAAGCTCTTTGAGCAGGGCCTGTCCTTTTATGTTAAATTGTACAGCGCTGCGTAACCCTAGCAGCGCTATAGAAATGTTAAGTAGTAGTAGTAGTAATATAGGTTTGTTCTGAATTTCTGATTATAAAGAAACTATTAATGTAGCCCATTTTGAAATAAGATCCTAGATGGTTCTAAATTTGAGAAATACATAAACTGTCAGGAGAGGCTATTTGATATAAAGCTCCTTCTTCATTATTTACTCTAGTTCTCCTTGGCAAATAGAAAATATTAACCACAACTAGCGAATCTAGCTGAGGATACAGCAATTGTCTTTTAAGTACCTCTTAAAAACTCAAGAGGGGCTAAGTAATGATTTATAGAAAAAATAATAGTCTCCAATTCCTGGTCCTAGAGCAATTCTCCATGGCTTCCAACTGAGAATGTATCAGCATGCTATCTTTAACATTAGAAACAGCAACAGATTGCAATGCAGCAGTTTATGTTTCTAATTTATAAAACGTGTTATCAATTTCAATTAATTTCCTCTCATGTTCTGAAAACATAGCTGCAGTTAAGTCTATGACAAAGTTCCTTGCAGAGTGCTCTCAGTTCAAGATACCACATTTGCAAAGTAATCTCTTAATGCAGGAGAGAAGTTCAATCCTCTAGCTTGGAGTTTATACAAGAAAACATCTGAACTGTAATCCCATAACAGATCTATGATAGTCATCTTCCATCAAAGGAAATTCTGGAGAGGGTTAGCTACCCTCACCACTAGAGGATAGGCTCCCTTCTCTCCAAAACATTATGGACTGTGGGGTTCACTTACCAAAACTTAAGGAGGCTTTACCAGAATACATAGTACTTATTGTTCCAGAGACACTGGTTTCTATTAACGGCAACACATTTTGGTCCATGGAGCCTCTGGTAGTTGTCAACTTCTCTAATCCAACTACATCTTCCCCATCTAGGATTAATGAATATTTATCCTTTGCTCCACACTGATCAAGTACTACAAAGGGTTTCCAATTTAATTACCTCACTAGTTACTTCCATCTCTAGATCATAACATCTCCCAATGAAGCTGAGATGCTCTTAGGGATTCAGGTTAGTATTACGGAACCTTTCCACTGAGGTAAAGCACCCTGAGTCAGCATAAATGAGATATGAGAATCCTGTGAATACAGCTTTAATAAATAACTCGGACAAGCATCCAGAAGGCAATGTAAGGAAGACAAATTTTTGAGAAAGGCTTTAACAGTCTCTTGAGTGGATAGCAGAAATCTTGGGTGGATAGCAGAAAGGAGGATCACAGTTGGTCAGCTGCAATACCAATTTTTTGTTTTAATGTTAATGTTTTTCTGTGATTTAGTATATGCTAATGCATGAAAATGTAATTTTATATATATGATCATTTTGACACTTAGAACTGTAGATTATGTGGTCTTTAAGTTTTAATAATAAATAAATACATTTTTAACAGTAGGGAAGTATAAGACAAAATAGCAGCTAGACTCAGTATTGCAATTTCTGAGAGGAGAAGTATATTAACAAGATTACATAAGGTCACAATAGACAATTTTTTTCCTGGAGCCAGACTCCCATCCAGTCCCACCCCATTAACCACCACTTATCACTTCTGGGTAATTCCCAGAGGTGTTGGGGAGGTTGGAAGGGAGGATGTGCATTGATTTGTGTTGGGTTTGGGTTCAGCGTGGTGCTTGTGCTACTGTTGGGATTTGGGACCATCAGAGGATTGAGGGAGGATACTTGGAGGGGCATAATCGAACGCGAATGCCCATCTCCATGGGCGTCTATCTCCGAGGATAGACGAGCCAGACCGTATTTTCGAAAAGATGGGCGTCCATCTTTTTTCGATAATACGGTTTGTGCTGGGCAAATGCATCGCATTTGGGTGGATTTGAGCTGGGCGGTATCTTTTTTCAGCGATAATGGAAACCGAAGGCGCACAGCTCAAAAACGAACAACTCCAAGGCATTTGTTTGTGGGAGGGGCCAGGATTCGTAGTGTACTGGTCCCCTTCACATGCCAGGACATCAACCGGGCACCCTAGGGGGCACTTGTAACAATTAAAAAAAAATTAAAATACCTCCCAAGTTCATAGCGCCCTTCCCTTGGGTGCTGAGTCTCTCAAATCCCCCCCAAACCCACTGCCCACAACTCTACACCATTATCATAGCACTTATGGCTGAAGAGGGGCACCTAGATGTGGGTACAGTGGATTTTGGGGGTTGTTTGGAGCGCTCCCATTTACCAACACAAATGTAACAGGTAGGGGGGGATGGGCCTGGGTCCACCTGCCTGAAGTCCACTGCACCCACTAACAACTGCTCCAGGGACCTGCATACTGCTGTGATGGAGCAGGGTATGACATCTGAGGCTGGCATACAGGCTGGAAAAAAAGTTTTTAAAGTTCTTTTTTTGGTGGGAGGGGGTTAGTGACCACTGGGTGAGACAGGGGAGGTCATCCCCAATTCCCTCCGGTGGTCATCTGGGTAGTTGGGGCACATTTTGGGGACTTGTTTGTGAAAAAAAGGGTCCAGAAAAAGTGACCCAAATTCTTGCTTCTGGCGCCCTTCTTTTTTCCATTATTGGCCGAGCGCACCCATCTCTCCTCGGCCGATAAACACGCCCCAGTCCCACCTTCACCACGCCTCTGACACGCCCCATCAACTTTGTTCGTTCCCACGACAGATTGCAGTTGGAGACGCCCAAAATCGGCTTTCGATTATACTGATTTTGGCGCCCATGGGAGAAAGGTGCCCATCTCCCGATTTGGGTCGAAATATGGACCTCTTTCTCTTTCGAAAGTAAGCTGGTTGGGGATGTTGGGTGGCTGACAAGTGCTGATTGGGCATGTCAGAGTCTGAAGAAGGATGATGGCAGATATTGGGGGACTTGGATGTTGACAGGGAATGCACATTTACCGTTAGCTCTATGGCCCTGCTACCGGATTGCTTGTAGTGCAACTGCACAATCACCTATTCAGTTGGCCACTCCTCTCCTTTGCCACTATTACACCTACTCTCCACCGGTAGCACTCAGAGATTACAAATAATAATCAAAATTTGTACTACAGAGTTACAAAAGATAAATAAAAATTTGTATTACATTTGCTCAATACTTGACAGACGTTTTGCAATTTTAAAGTTATATTTCACATATTGACACATTGCATCACTATCTTAAAGAGATATGGAAGTTTTTTTTAAGACTGATAAATGAAAATGGTACCAATTGTGAACAGACTTTATTTTTAGTTTGCTATTATATTTTCTGAAGTCTTCTTTTCAACTTATTTTTAGAAAATTGATTTGCTATTCAATTATTGACTGGACCTTTTGTATGTCTAGTGTTACACCGACTCCCCATTCTTACCTGTAGCAAGCAGCTAGCACTGGATGTTTTTGCCCTGGTTGGTTTGTGCAGTAGACATTAGCACAGGCCCACACTAATGTATAATGTGCAGTAAAACCAGGGCTTTTTTTTTTAGGGGTACTTGGGGGTACTGAGTACCGGCACCTTTTCCATTGTCTGCTAAAATTGACCCATGGTTCCCAAGTTTTAATGAAAGACCTCAAGCTCTACACACAAATTCTGCCTTGTCATGGATTCTGTGACTGGTTGCAGGGGGACTGCTATTGTGGGATGGTTCCCTCAGTGATCACCCCACCCCTGAAGAATGGCCTGGCATTTGAGTACCGGCACCTTTTTTGCTAGAAAAATGCACTGAGTAAAACCCACACTAGTTGCTTAACATAGATTATTAAATAAGTCCCATGTGTTAATAGACACCTGATGTAAGTAAGGTGCTGAAACACAGTCTATGCCAGTTTTTTTTCAATCTTATTTTAAGACATCTGAGGAGCCCTGATATTTGTGGCCAACTTCATTTTGTGGTCTTTGAAGCAGGACTTGCAACACTAAGGGGTCCTTTTACTAAGTGTGCTAATTGGTTTACTGTGCATTGAGTACATGCAGCCCATAGATATACAATGGGCTGTGCGGCATTTAGAACATACTAATCACTAGAGTGCACTAAATCCATTAGTGCACCTTAGTAAAAGGACCCTTAAGAAAATATAAAATTCTTATGCCTTTTGTCTATTGATATTGTTATCATAAAAGACCATTTTAGTCATTTAAGATGATAACTGAGCTCTCACAGGCAACAAAAGAAGAAATCTCAAATAGTGTATTGTTCTTTCATGATAATAATATAAATAGACAAAACAATTACCGCCCCTCCCTCGTTTACTAAGCCATGCTAGCAGCTGCTGCGTGGCAATGCCTACAGAACCCATTCAAAGTGAATGGGTTGTGTCATTATTAGTGCACGGCAGCTGCTAGCGTGGCTTAATAAACAGGGGGATTAGGATTTAAAGTGATTGGATCCATGATTTAGTTGTTTTTTAATTGTCTGACATTGTTATATCTAAGAACTTTTTGTATGCTTGTTATGTTTTAAATTTGACTCAACTATTACAATTTTATATACTCCATAAAAAGTTATAGATTGGTGTTCAATTAAAGTGTTTAATGAATAACTAATATGTATTTCAATGTTGATAATTAATAATTAATCTGTGTTTTGTTTATGTTCCAAAAAATGGAACTGCAGATTCTATAGGAAATGGAAACAGGTGGAACATATAATGAATGGGTCTGGGAAGATGGTGGTCGATGCGACCAAGTGGATAAGATTACTTATGAGCCATGCGAAAAAAGAAGAAAGAACAATACTTATGTTTTGAACAGTACAAGTAACATCATGTTGTCAGTCTCATTGATAATTAATTCAGATGATAATACAATAACTTATTGATGCAATTGTGTAATTTCATATGTGACTATTTTAAGATGGGCTTTTTTGGCATTCATACAATATTAAGAAAAAAAAGAAAATCAGCTTGATTTAGCAGTAGTGGTTTGCCATTGAATCAGTGTGACCTCACTACCAGACCCATGGAGCAGTTCACTTATTGCTAATGAAAATGAAACTTCTACTTGATAAGGTTGACAGCTGTCATTTCAATTTGAATTCAAACAAATCTTCTGATATACATGAAATCACCTGTTATGAAAAAACAAGGACTATTGTATAACTGAAAATAATAGAAATGCAAGAAAGCATAGACAAGTCCCTTTCAATAATATTCCTACAATGTTAAAATTGCAGTTGTTGGTGAATTTATTCAAATAAATTCAAAAAGAAATATATCCACAGGATACATTTGATTGACATACCATCCTCTTAGAAGAGAGAACTTGGCTGATCCACCCTCTTTGTTGCAAAGCTTAATCCAAAGTACAACTTGGCAATAAAGGGATTGATATTTAAAGCAATTTACTGTAAATGACCAGAAATGGCTCCTGGCCATTTCTTTTGTCCACGACTAACCGGACATATTCAGTGGAACTTAACTGGACTGTACTGGTGGAAATGCCTGATTAATGGTTATGCTGAAATCAGCTACTATGTGGGTATTTTGGGGGCAAAGTTTGCACTAAGGGGGTCATGGGTACAACTAAGGAACGTGTTCACAGGTTCAGATTTAATCAACATACCACTGTATACAATTGGAGGAAGATCTAGAGCCCAAAATGTGAAGGGGACAAGCCCTGCCAGTTCACCTGAAGGTTACTACTGCTTTAACATTCTTTACCACTAGATCTTTCTAGACACCCCTCAGAGCCAAAGCAGGCATTAACCAGCCAGCAGCATCACTCTACATTAATCAATTTATACATGCTTTTCTATGAAGAGATACTAAAATCAGGTTTCCTGAACAAGAGCCAGAACACCACCAAATATGATAGACTTCTATTAGCTGGCACCCATAGAATGCATCTTTACCCGTATAACCACAAGACCCACCTTTAGGAAAAGGAAATATTTAGGAACCAGAAGTTCTACCATTCACTAAATACAGATGCTATCCAGCATGCTGCCTCAATCTATATCCTAGATAGGTGAGGCAAGATTCCCCTTCACTAAATTCATGTTGGCTTTCAGGCTCATTTCATGACATAAATCGGCACTTGGACGCCCATCTCACAGAGACATCCAAATCGGTATAATCTAATCCTGATTTTGGACGTCTTTCTTAGAAGTCTGTCGCAAGGACGTCCAAATCTCAAGGGGGCATATCGGAGGTGTTGTCGAGGCGGGACTTCGGCATTCCTAAGACTTGGAGGTCTTTCAGCCATAATGGAAAAAAAGCAAAGACATCCAGGACTAAAACTTGGATGTTTTCACTCAGACCTGTTTTTCTTACAAATAAGGCACAAAAAGATGCCCGAAATGACCAGATGACCACTGAAGGGAATCAAGGATGACCTCCAGTTACTTCCCACAGTGGTTACTAACCCCCTCCCACCCTCAAAAAATATGATTAAAAATATTACTTGCCAGCCTCTATGCCAGCCTCGGATGTCATACTCAGGTCCTTGACAGCGCATGCAGGTCCCTGGAGTAGTTTAGTACCAGGTGCAGTGCACTTCAGACAGGTGAACCCAGGACCATAACCCCCCCCCCCCCCCACCTGTCACATTTGTGGAGGAAACAGCAAGCCCTCCAAAACCCACCAGAAACCCTCCGTACCCACATATAGGTGCTATGGTAGTGGTGTACAGTTGGGGGTAGTGGGTTTTGGGGGGGATTGGGGGGCTCAACACACAAGGTAAGGGAGCTGTGTACCTTGGAGCATTTTATGAAGTCCACTGCAGTACCCCCTAGGGTGCCCGGTTGCTGTCCTGGCATGTCAGGGGGACCAGTCTACTAAAATTTCTGGCTTCTCCCACGACCAAATGGCTTGACTTTGGATGTTTTAGACTTGGCCATCTTTGTGTTCAAAAATGGCCGAAATTCAAAGACGTCCATGGTATTTTTCGAACACATACAGTTCAAACTCCTCTTATTGACCTATAAGTGCATTCACTCTGCAGCTCCTCAGTACCGCTCCACTCTCATCTCTCCCTACATTCCTCCCCGGGAACTCCATTCACTGGGTAAATCTCTCTTATCTGCACCCTTCTTCTCCACTGCTAACTCCAGACTCCGTTCCTTTTATCTTGCTGCACCATATTCCTAGAATAGACTTCCTGAGCTGGTACGTCAAGCTCCATCTCTGGCCGTCTTCAAATCTAAGTTAAAAGCCCACCTTGTTTATGCTGCTTTTAACTCCTAACCCTTATTCACTTGTTCAGAACCCTTATTTTATCATCCTCACTTTAATATTCCCTTATCTCTTGTTTGTCCCGTTTGTCTGTCCTAATTAGATTGTAAACTCTGTCAAGCAGGGACTGTCTCTTCATGTTCAAGTGTACAGCGCTGCTTACATCTAGGAGTGCTATAGAAATGATAAGTAGTAGTAGTAAAGATGGGCATCTGTCTTTTTTCAAAAATGAATTTTTCCCCGCCTCCGAATTTGTATGTTTTACAAAGACGTCAAAATTCTAACTTAGACGTTTCTTCTGAAAATGCCCCTCTTTGTCTCCTTCTCCCAAGGTCGCCCAAATCGGCATAATTGAAAGCTGATTTTTTGCGTCCTCAACTGCTTTCCATCGTGGGGACGACCAAAGTTCACAGGGGCATGTCGCCAGTGTACCGAAGGCGGGATGGGGGGCGTGCTTAGCAGATGGACGTCCTCGACCGATAATCGAAAAAAGAAGGGCGTCCCTCATGAGCATTTGGTGGACTTTACTTGGTCCCTTTTTTTTCACGACCAAGCCTTGAAAAGGTGCCCGAACTGACCAGATGACCACCGGAGGGAATCGGGGATGAACTCTCCTTACTCCCCCAGTGGTCACCAACCCCCTCCCACCCTAAAAAAAAGTTTTAAAATTTTTTTCCAGTCTCTATGCCAGTCTCAATTGTCATACCCAGCTCCATCACAGCAGTATGCAGGTCCCTGGAGCAGTTTTTAGTGGGTGCAGTGCACTTCAGGCAGGCGGACCCAGGCCCATCCCCCCACACTTGTTACACTTGTGGTAGTAAATGTGAGCCCTCCAAAACCCACCCGAAACCCACTGTACCCACATGTAGGTGCCCCCCTTCATCCCTAAGAGCTATGGTAGTGGTGTACAGTTGTGGGGAGTGGGTTTTAGAGGCGGGGTTTGGGGGGCTCAGCACCAAAGGTAAGGGAGCTATGCACCTGGGAGCAATTTGTGAAGTGCACTGCAGTGCCCCCTAGGGTGCCCGGTTGGTGTCCTGGCATGTGAGGAGGACCAGTGCACTACGAATGCTGGCTCCTCCTATGGAAAATCCTGGATTCGTTGCAAGTATTCTGACAACTGGTATCAGAAACCATACGGGAGGGGATGATACTGGACCTGATAATTATAAATGAAAAGTGTTTGTGCTATTATAGTGGATGATCCCCTGGGATCTAGTGATCAACCAAGGGAGTAGTTTACTACTAGGCAACATGAATTGATGAAGATTGATTCAAAGGTAAGGATCTTAGACTTGAGGAAAATTAACTTTGTCAACTGGGGAAGAGAGATGTGGTAGCCATGTTAGTCCACTCTTAAGGTTATCAATAGAAATCAAACAAAATAAAACATGGAAAAGAAAATAAGATGATACCTTTTTTATTGGACATAACTTAATCAAGAAATGTATTAAGTTATATCATCTTATTTTCTTTTCCATGTTTTATTTTGTTTGATTTCTATTGATCAACTGGGGAAGAAATTCAAGGAGTCAGTAGCCAAATAGGAAAATCTAGGGGAAGTAGAACTGCAGTAGGCAAAAACAACATTTTTTTGTTGTTGTTAGGAATATAAATAAAAGGTAAAAGGGAAAGTGGTTGCTATGGTTTTCAAAAGAAAATACATGAAAAGGTAACATTCAATAAATTATGAAAGATTAGAGAACGAGAAAGATGGGAAACAATATTTCGAAAAGCAAAAAGAAACTGAATAAATAGGAGAGTGATGCTGCAAATGGAAGAGAAAAATTAGTTAACACAGTAAAATGGGGAGATGATGTTTTAGATGTTCCTCACAAGAATCAAAGGTTAAGAAAAAAATAGGTTAGAGGCCAATGAGAAATATAGCAGAATCCCTTAACTTACATGTTTGGTGTTCAATGAAGAAGGGCCAGAACACAGAAAATCAGAGAGATATGATTTTAAAACAATGGAGAAGGACTGAATATATCAAGGAGAGTTAAGATCCTTACTGCAGCTCCACTCTTACCTTTTCAATGCTTTGTTAAAGTTAGGTGTGGCTCCAGAGGGCTAGAAACAGACAGGTGTGGGTCATTTCAAAAAAATTGAAAGTAAGAAGGAGGCTGGGAATTACAGGAAGTTCATCTGAACTCAGTGCAATTTCTGGAATACAATAATTTAGGGGAGTCAAATAAACATATAAAAATAATTATATTATGCATATGTCTATCATTACCAGGGGAGGCAATTATCAGAAGGGGCAATAAAATGAAGAAGAAAGAAAAAAACAGAAACAAAAGCAAAAAGGAGAATATGCTTCCCTTTGCAAGAAAGCTAAATCTTGTGCATAGGTTCACCTTTGTGCTTGGCAATAACCCAAAAGAAACCAAAGAATAAAAAGACACATTCAGTGGCCCAGGCAGAGCCTTAACCTACACCCAACTTTAAAACCATGGCATGACTTGACGATTAATGAAAGATGACAGTTTTGTAAAGAAGAATGGTTTAATATTTACATTCTAGGAGTGAAAGGTTGATAGATTACCTTATTACAACAGATTCACAGTCAGAATGAAAGGTGCTTCCACCAAATACTGATTCAAGTGGGTAATGTTGCATTTCAGTTGTGTTTTTTTTTCTTTTCTGTAAATGATGCTTTGTCCCCCAATAAAATATTTTCCCCTTGGGAGATGTGGAGTATGCCATGCCAGAAACAGTGATGCAAGTCTCCTAGTACTGTGCAAAACATAAATACACAGATAGCTGATGTAAATTTGAAAAAAACAAAACAAAAAAACCTAACATATACCAATCAACACTTTACAAATTAGCAAATAGAAATAAAACAAAAATGGAAAATAAGATAATACCATTTTATTTGACTAATACATTTTCAGGTCAGTACAGTATACTGCTGTTATAGTATCCTGTCCTGACCTGAGAAAGGAGGTTTTGGTCTTTGAATGTTTACTCACACAGCTACAATACTACTTTCTCCTAAAGTGAAAACAAACAAACAAACAAAAAACTTTTATCTACCTTTGTTGTCTCTCGTTTCTGCTTTCCTCATCTTTTCTTCACTCTTTTCCTTCCAACCAGTGTCTGCCCTCTTATTCTCTGCCCCTTCCATCCACTTTCTGCCCTCTCTCTCCCTTCCATCCTGCATCTGTCCTCTTTCTCTGCACCGTTCATCCACTGTCTGCCCTCTCCCTCTTCCATATGGTGTCTGCCCTCTTTCTCTCCCTTCCATCCAGCATCTACGCCTCCCCCTTCCATCCAACCTGTGCCCCCTCTTCCTCCTTTTTACATGATCTAGCGCCTTCCCTCTCTCCAACTGTATCTTCTCTCTTTTCTCCCCCCCTCCCCACTGATGCAGCTGCTCCTGCTCCAAATAGCAGCACCCAAAAGGGAGGGTCCAAGAAAACAGCAAGGCAAACAATCAGCAAACGCCAAGATGGAAAACAACAAAGCAGGTCATTTATTATTTATAATTCTTTTTATTTATTTCCATATTACAAAACCATATAGAAACATTACAGAAATTGTAGAAATATACCAATCAAATAGAATCTCAAAATAACATAAAGAATTTTACTAACATTCTCCACCCACAATATCAGATTCAAGATCAAGGAACTATAAAAACTAATATCATAACATATATTATGTACTTAAATCAAGAGCAGAAGTTCCTTCAGTGATAACAATCAGGCAGCAGTTCTTAATTGGGAAGCTACACCAACGGGGCCTTTCATCTGCTCCCTACTAACCACAAATTCTTGCAATTTCTTGGGGTCAGAGAAAATATAATTATTAGATTCAAAGGAAATACAACATCTGCTAGGAAACTTTATGAAGAAGGTAGCCCCTAGGGCTAATACCCTTGACCGAAAAGTCAAGAGCTCCTTCCTTCTCAATTGAGTCTCCTTAGCCAGATCTGGAAAAATACTAATTTTCTCCCCCATGAAAAAGTCATTTATATGATGAAAATATAACCGCAACACATTTATCTTGTCTAATTCAAGAGCAAAAGAAACCAGTAAAGTTGCACGTTCTTTTTCAATAGAAGTCTCTAGAAATTCTGTAAGATTCACTTCTTCTTGAGGTGGCTGATCAGTATTTCTTACTTTTCTTTTTATGTAATAAGTTTTTGTTACTGGTGGATGATTTTCTGCTGCCAACCCTAAAATATCCTGGAAATATTTCTTTAATAGTTCTGATGTAGAAATAAAAGGTGAAACAGGAAAATTCAAAAATCTCAGATTTTTCCTTCTGAGCTGGTTTTCAAAATATTCCAGTTTCCTCGTTTTAGCAGCATTATCCTTAATTACTGACTCCATTACCACTTTAACATTTTTAACCTCCTCTTCTATAGTCTCAATTCCTTTTGTATGTTCTTCCATCTTGTTAGACAATGAAACAATATTATTTTTCATTTCCACTGTCTCCCCTCGAAGGGAGGCTGTTATTTGAAGGAGAGAAGAGTTAAGCCCTTGGATAGCGTCCCAAAGATTGTCAAGTGTGACTTTATGAGGTCTTACCAAACCGCCTTGTTCACCGGGAGCGTTCCCCCTGTTCGGCGTGGGAGTAGATGTTACCATCCCCGCTCCAGTTGGTATATCTCCAGGGGGACTACCCATGAGCTGACCTCCTCCAGGGAACGGGGAAATAAAGCCCACTTCGGACGTCTCTGAGGCCCTGCATAACCGCTCCTTCGAGCTTCCGGGTCGCGGCGGGGTTTCACCTGCAGGAGGGCTGAGAGACACTCCCTCCGAACTGCTGTTTGCTGTTGGAATTGCAGTTACTTCCGAGGTTACCACTGAATTCGCCGGCGTTCGGATACCAAATGCCTCTAAGGTAGGTTGGCGTGTGGTGGGGTTTAACGCCGGGCCCGAGGAGGTTGGGGCTCCAGTTTTGCCCTTTCTTTTCCCCATATTACTATGAGGAGCGCGCCAGATTCCAACTCTATTCTTGGGCAGAAGAGCACACCGATCGCACGTCTGCTCTAAACCGCCATCTCAGTGGTTCCCAAACCTGGTCCGAGCAGGTCATTTATTAATAAAAATAGCAATATAATCTAGATGCAATATACTCTAGATGCTATTTTATTAATAAAGTTTATTTTCATTTTCTACTGATCTGCTTTGTTGTTTTCCAAATAGCAGCACAGCAGCAGCAGCAAAACAAGTTAAACATAATATCATGATCACAGGGCCTACATTCTCAACTCGTGCACTCGGCACTTGCTCCGCCTCACTCGCAAACACTACACCAAAACGCATCTTAAAGAATGTTGGATTTATTTTTGGCCGCAGCCAGGAACGTTTTACATTACAATTCAAAACAACATTATAACATATTATAACATAATTATTGTCATAACCACATAACTAACATTTATCATCAATTAATAACTTGGGGGTACACAGCTTCGGGTCTCGCAAATGCTTAATATGCCCCACAGGTTGCCGCCCAAGCAGCCTGTGGGTTCCTTGTGCCAATTACCAGCACCCGTAGACTCCTGGCGCATCCTGCTTAAGGATGCCCAGCCATAATATCCAAAACGGCGTTCTGGCCCCCCGGCCGCCTAAGCCAGGAGACACGCTGTCCAGATTTTCCTGCTGCCACTATGCAGCCGTACTGTTGCTTATGCTTATCACTTTGCAAGAGGTCTTTCTGCCCCTGTAATCAGCATCTCAGTTAGTAGTGTTACTGGTATGTTGCTGTGTACCCCCTGGTGTCATTGCGTCAACCTCTCCTCTTACCGCCACTGACCACGGCCACGACACCTCGTTCGCCGTGGTCCCCCATTGTTCCTGACTGCGACCTGCTCAGAACATAAGCGCCTCGATATAACCCTGTAAGTCAGAATTAAATATATCGAGCCCTATGTCTGACAAGTGTACTCCATCTGCCCTGTATAATCCTGCACATGACTCTTTGATCAATTCGTGCGTTATCGTATGCCCTTTAATTGATATCATAAACTTAGCCATCCCAATATTAATTTTCTTTCGCACCCTATCCACTGCCTTGTGTGATCTTTCCTCTCTCCATACCCTCCGTGGAATGATGCTGGACCAGCCCAAACGCAACCGTGGGAACCAGCCTGCCAACTTCGCTAGGTCTTGCTGCATATTTTTCCATAGCAGCACACTATTAACCATGGCCAGATCGTTGCCTCCTAAATGCACAATGAGCACATCAGGCTGCCCGATGGACCTTAACGTCCACAGCACGGTTGGGATGAGCTGCGCCCAGCATATTCCCCTTTTCCCAAGCCAAGTTATCGCTATCTTATTAGTGTTAAAACCCAGATTCAGTCCAGCGGGTCTTGCTGCCGCCCTCTTATGCGCCCAGTGTACATAGGAGTGACCGCATATCCAAATCTGCCGTGGCTCTCCCTGGTGACCTGCAACGCACAGGGGAGAATGAGACGTTAGCCAAAAACTTTAAAAAACATTAACATGTGCATACCGACTATACCTACACAGTGCCATCTCAAGCGCATCAGAACAGCTGCCTCGGTTGCACCATCTGCGCGGGCCGAACGTAACGCTTATATACGTCTGACCTCCACCGCCCCAGCTGCCTGATGCCCTCCGGATGCATGCCGCCAGCTGCTGCTTCGGTGGCTGCTCCAATCCAGAATGAGTGTGTCTTAATGACATCCGTTGGCATGCCTGCCCATTGCACACACACCGCTTCAAGACGGCTGTGAATTGAAAGCGGGTCAGCGGTGTCATATCTGCGTGAACCAGCAGCCAACCCTCCCCCCTGGGCCTATCTGCTAAGTATACCCTCAAATTCAATACTGGACATGTTATATCTTGGCTCTTCCGGCCTAGCCGGATGCGGGTCCCCTGCGCCCGCTGATCGGTCTTGGATTTGCGTATCAGCAACTCAACGTTTGAATCCGTGATGGTGACATCACGCAGCAGGAGACCGATCTCCGGGCTGGCACTCTTTGATCTTGCTACTACCTCGCTGACGCGCAAGGCACCATGGAAAGCCAGCGCAAAAGCACATCTGAACAAGCGGACCTCCGGGGCACTGGCGCAAATCGCCTCTAAAGCAGCAAAAAGACTGACCAGTTGATGATGTAAAATTGGTTGCCTTCTATCGGCTGTCTTCCCTGCTGTCCTGTGCCAACCTCTCATCATCTGGGTTATTGCGAAATGCTTTGTTGGGTTAGCTATTCCCATTGCCTTGGTAAAGAATGCGATGCTAGCTAGAGTGACTAGTACATGTGTTCTACTGAGCCCTTGTTTGCGTGATGCCATGACGAATTGCACTACTGCTGAGGACGTGAAAAAATCAGCGCGTCCGATCTCTTTCAGCTGCTTAACATAGGACCGCAATGCCGCCATGTACCTCCTCCGCGTGGCATCTGACAAGGATTGCAGAATCAATTCCCAGACGTCCGCGGTCCAAAACTCCATACACTGTCTGGGATCGGGGTCTGGAACGGTTCCGCACCGGGAGCCCGGGATCTGAAGTCGGCGAACTTGAAACGAGAGAGAGCGTCAGCTAGTACATTCTCCTTACCCGCAATGTGTATTGCTTTTATGGCCACATTATGTACCAAACACTGCAGAACTATCTCCCGAATCAGATTAATGGTAGGGATTGTGTGCGCTGACAGGCCATTTATGGCGTGCACTACCGCCATATTATCGGAATGAAAAATAATCGCCCTGTCCGCTAACTCGTGTCCCCAAATGTGGAAAGCCGCCATTATCGGGAACAGCTCTAAGAATGTGATATCGCGAGTGGTCCCTGCTGCCACCCAAGCTTCTGGCCATCGCGCCGCACACCATGCCCCTTGGAAGTAAATGCCGAAACCTTCCCCCCCTGCTGCATCTGTGAAGAACTGTAGCGCGTCTGCTTGGATGGGGGCGTCATGCCAAAATGAAATCCCGTTGAAATTTACTAAAAACCGCCTCCAGACTTCTAGATCCTGCTTAATGGCTTTTGTTACTCTTATGTGATGATACGGCCGTGATACTCCGGCGGTCGCTAAGGCCAGCTTTCTAGCGAATATACGCCCCATGGGCATCACCCTCGTGGCGAAACATAATAGCCCTAAAAGCTCCTGAAACTGCCTCAATGTTGCTTTATTGGCCTGCATCATAGCATTAACTGCGTCAGTCAGCTTAACAATTTTGTCTATTGGCAATCTAGAGCACTGTTCTCTAACGTCGAGCTCAATCCCTAGGAATGTAATTACCTGCACTGGGCCCACTGTCTTATCTGCCGCTAAAGGGATGCCAAATTTCTGCGCTACCTGCATAAAAACCTGCAACACGGCAGCGCATTCCTGCGCATCCGCGCCGCAGAACAGGAAATCATCCAAGTAGTGCACCACCGCTCCCTCTGTGGCTATCTGCTCTATTACCCAGTGTACAAATGAGCTGAACTGCTCAAAATACGCGCAAGATATTGAACAACCCATCGGTATGCACTTATCAAAGTAGAAGCGGCCTTTAAAAGTAAAGCCCAGCAAATGGAAGGACTCTGGATGCACTGGCAGCAAGCGGAAAGCCGACTCAACATCGGCTTTTGCTAAGTGTGCCTGCCTTCCCTGCTGCCTGACTATTTGAATAGCTTTATCTACTGACGCATAATGAACCGTACAGCTATCAGGATCCAAATAGTCATTGACAGAGGCGCCTAGCGGATAAGAGAGATTCTGGATCAGACGGAACTTTCCCTGCTCTTTTTTCGGAATTATCCCTATTGGAGATATTATCATGGGCGAGAATGGCGGGTCCGTAAACGGGCCCGCCATTCTACCCAGCGACAATTCTTTAGCTATCTTTTCCTCCGCTACCTGTGAATGCGTGTTAATGGAGGCTGCATTCTTCGGGCACGTGATGGACATGGGCTTGGGACCTCTATAGGGAATTACGTAACCTGAACTGAAACCTGAAGCTATGGCTTGCGCACTGGCCTTATCCGGGTAGTGTGATAACCACCACTCCATGGCCTCAAGCCTGATGGGGGATGGTGCCATTTGCATCTGACCCGTGTCCTGACTGGGGGTTCTGTTGTCTCCTATTTCTTGTGCTCCTGCAGTATGTCGCTGGGTGGCCTCCCCCACAGTTTGTGCAAGCATGCCTGAATTTACAGGGATGCCACGTACACGTCCCACTATTAAATTGCCTGCATATTCTTTTTCCTGCCTGCCCGCTATATTGGCGCTGCCCTGATGGAAATGCCTGAAAGGACTGCCCCTGCCGATTCCCTGTGCTATCGGCCATATTGAAGCCCTTGTCTTGTGCAAAAGGTCTATTGACTGCCATCTCATCCATCCACAAGTCAAATACCCTGTGTTTCCATGAGATAGCGGGGTTTTCTGCCATACTCTTACGAAATTTAATATCATAATTGAGCCAAGCCCAACCCCCATAGCGCTTATGTGCTCTGTTAATGGTATCCATATATCGTACTAAGTATGGTCCCAATTCTGGCTCCCTCTCAATTATAACCGTCATAAATATGTGAAAAGCCGATAACCAATTGCTAATGGATTTATAAATTTTTGGCTTTCTGTCCCGCTCCCATGGCGGGATAAGGCTGTCTTTCCCAAGGCTATTTTTCTCGTCGGTATCCCGTAGCAACAGAGAAAAAATGTCTATGAACTCGTTCCTCCAAATTTTCTCTTTCATAGCCTTGGGAACACAGGTGGAAAGGGTAAAGACCCCACATAAAGCGTCACTGCTAGGATTGAATACTTGGCCTACCCCTTCATGTGTGACTATGGACTGTGCCCGAGACTCGGCGGCGCCCGGCGCGCTACCCATCGCTGGGTGCCCGCCCTGCCACGCCCCAGACTCTGTGGCACCCAGGGCACCTGCTTGTCCACTCTGCACTGTTGCCGCAGGAACGGCCAGTGCTGACTCATAATCTTGTACAGCGTTTCTAATGACCTGTAAGAAGGCCGTGTGTTGGCTCTGTGCCATGTGTAGTACGGCGCTGTCCTGCGACTTACCCCCTGCAGGAATTTGCGGGGCATTCTGAATCGCCGCCGTCTGTGCTGGTGTCCGTGCCTGCGTATGCTGCAACCTGGAATCTTGCAGCTGCAATGCCAGCTCCATATCCGCTCTGTCCTCAGTCGACTCCGGTACTCGCATGTCCCTCAATTGCTGCGTAACCGTGGACACGCCATGCTGTTCTATCTGCCTTCTGAGCTCGACCATCAAAGCATCCATGTCTGTTGCTGGTTGTGCTTGTGTCGCCGGCGCCTGCTGCGTAGTTCCTGCTCGACTGCTCCGTCGCGGCATCGCTCGGCTCGCCTCTCCATCTCGCTCCTGAATAGCCTTGCTCTTCTTGTGCGACGCTGCCTTCGTGGCGGCTTTCCTCGCTGCCCCTTGCTTCTTGGCGCGTTGTGATGGCATAGTTGCTCTGCAAAAGACGTTCACCACGTCGCGAATCACAATGTCCCAACTCGTTGCCCGCCTAGAGGAGCGACCACGGGGTTTTCAAATGGACGCGTGCACCTCACCCTGCCTGCCTCAACCTCTGCAAGCACCCCTCGCTGCGCCACAACAGTTCCAGCAATTTCTGCTTGTCTACCCACGCGGCGACGGGGATCGAAAAAGGCAACAGCGGTACTCTCCGTTGGATCAAAGGTAAGAACGCTGCTCTCTCCTTGCTGTCCCGAATGGAAAGGAAATTCCCCTTTCCTTCCCTTCCTTTAACTTTTTTTTTCTCTCCGCCCCTCCCCTCCCCTTCCATGCTTTAACCCTTTGCCTGCCTATCTCTCCCTTTCTATCCTCCCTGCTCCCTCCTCCCGCCTCCCCCCTCCCTCCCCCCCGTCGCAGGCCATCGGCCCGGTTGTGCCCAGCCTCCCTTTAGGAGGTGTGGCTGGGTTCTTTCTCCCTGCAGCTGCCAGCTCTGCTCTGGAACTGGAAGCAACATGTAAGGGGCAGGAGGATCTGCAGCCATGGGATGTGGATAGGTAGAGGGCAGACCCTGCGATCCTGATACCTTCAACTTGTTTGATGCCGCCTTTGCTACTGTTGTTAGTCTGGAGGAGAAGCAGCAGCAGCGGCCTGGTGGGAGTGAATGCTGAAGGAAGGCTTGGGGCTGCACTACACTTAAAAGAGGAAATGGTGCATTGAGAAGCACCCCCTTATGATCTGCACCCAAGGCGGGCCACTCCCATTGCCCACTTTGATATGCCAGTGTGGCATGAGTGGAAAACAACTAATGATGTAAATGTATGCAATCTCATACATTGACAAGACAAAATGTGAAAAACATTCAAGGAGGCAAAATCTTTTTATAGTTACCATATTTTCAGTTGAAAATGCATACTTATCTAATGTTTCAAATCATGATAAATGAGTTCTGATCTATGTACAACATTTGGTATAATGACTGGCATTAAGCAAACTGTCATGTCACAGTACAGTGATATTTAACCAAATATTAACATCAATCAACAGTCTCGATAATGTGGATCACATCTGCTACCTTGGCTCAGAATGAGTTCACTTGCTTTTGATAGAATCATCTAAATTGATTGAACTTAGAGAAACCATTAACATTAACATTAAACACAAATGTATCTGTCTATTAGGACAGTGTCATTAAAGTTGTTGTTGTTTTTGTTTTTTTTTGGTGGAAAGGTTAGATTACTATCTCCAAGCAGGATCAAGATGTGAGTATTTATAACAGGTTTTAGTTGGTGTAAATGGCTGTGTCTAAATTTTAATGGCAGGACGGCAGCTACACGTATTCTATAAACTCCAGCTAACTTTAGGCGAGGTTTATAGAATAGTGCTAAGTGTATTTCTTTAATGCCAATTTTTTTGGTGCCATTTATAGAATCTGGCCCTTTGCACATAGATCTTCTCAGGGGTGTCTATCACCCAAAAGGATCTTTGAGATCAGAGCACACTATTGGTCTCATTTTCGAAAGAGAAGGATGCCCATCTTTCGACATAAATCAGAAGATGGACGTCCATCTCCCAGGGTCATCCAAATCGGTATAATCAAAAGCCCATTTTGGATGTCCCCAACTGCTTTCCATCGCAGGGATGGCCAAAGTTCAAGGGGGCGTATTGGAGGCATAGCAAAGGTGGGACTTGGGTGTGCCTAACACTTCGACGTCCTTGACCCATAATCGAAGGAAACAAGGACGTCCCTGATGACGATTTTACCTGGTCGTGTTTTTCTTACGACCAAGGCACAAAAAGGTGCCCAAAATGACCAGATGACCACTGGAGAGAATCGGGGATGACCTCCCCTTACTCCCCCAGTGGTCACTAACCCCCATCCACCCCCAAAAAATATCTTTCAAAATATTTTGTGCCAGCCTCAGATGTCATACTCAGCTCCATCACAACAGTATGCAGGTCCCTGGAGCAGTTTTAGTGGGTGCAGTGCACTTCAGGCAGGCAGACCCAGGCCCATCCCCCCTACCTGTTACGTTTGTGGAGGAAACAGCGAGTCCTCCAAAACCCACAGAAATCCACTGTACCCACATGTAGGTGCCCCCCTTCATAATGGCTATGGTAGTGGTGTACAGTTTTGGGTAGTGGGTTTTGTGGGGCTCAGCACACAAGGTAAGGGAGCTATGTACCTGGGAACAATTTATGAAGTCCACTGCAGTGCCCCCTAGGGTGGTCGGTTGGTGTCCTGGCATGTCAGGGGGACCAGTGCACTACAAATGCTAGCTCCTCCCATGACCAAATGGCTTGCATTTGGTCATTTCTGAGATGGATGTCCTTGGTTTCAATTATCACTGAAAATCAGAAATGACGAAGTCTAGGGACAACCAAATCTAGGGGCAACCAAATTTAAGGATTAGGACGTCCCTGATCGTATTATCGAAATGAAAGATGGATGTCCATCTTGTTTCAAAAATAAGGGTTTCCCTGCCCCTTGATTGGGACATTCTGCGAGGATATCCTCATTAAAACTTGGACGTTCCTTTCGAAAATGCTCCTCCACATGGCCACTGTTATACCTAGTGATAAAGGTCCACTATGCTGACACTAGATCTTTTTTCAATTGTGTGTATTCAGTTGTGGAACGCAGTACCTGGACATATCCATTTATAAGGTATCGTGGTGCAATTCAAAAAACTACTGAAGACACAGTTATTCGTTACAGCATTTCACTAAGAGCAACCTGCTATATTTTCTTCATGTGGAGAGCAGTACTCTTGCTTTGATGATTTGTAATGATTATTAAGTTTTGTTCTTAATTTTCTATGTATGTTTTAATTATGTATGGCTTTCTGGAAATCTCCTAGACTGTAGGCAATGTATACGTTTGTAAAATAAATACATAAATAAATCACTTGTCCAGGGCTAACTGGGTATTTTCAGCAGCACTTAACTGGATAGTGCCACTGAATACCTGGTTAGCGCTTAAGCTAAAATTGGCTATTTTGTGGGTGGTCCAGGGGCGGAGTCTGCACTTATCTGGTTAAGTGCCAATATTCAGCACTAAGGGGTCCTTTAACAAAGCCGTGGTAAAAAGTGGCCTGCGGTAGTATGGGCATATCTTTTTGGCATGCACTGGGTCACTTTTTATCGCTAATGGGAAAAAGGCCATTTTTTGAATGTGCTGGGAAATGGCGTGCACAAAAATCAAAACTAGCACATGCCTATTTATGGCACTGAGCCCTTACCACCAGCCATTGATCTAGCAGTAAGGGCTTATATGCTATCCATATGGTAACCATGCTGCACATGCCAATGTGGCCACACTGCCGATTACTGCCGGGAATGCCCCCTGTGGTAGAAAATAGAAAAATATTTTCTACCGTGGGATTCGGTGAGTGCCAAACTTGGAATTATCACCAGGCACACGCATTACCCCGGCATGCTACCCACACATTATCCCTCCCACGGCTTTGTAAAAGGGCCCCCTTAATCAGATAGGTTAACCGGATGAATAGGACTGCATAAAACACAGTCCTATCTTTATCTGGTTTAACGTATCAGGTTAAGTTCTGAATTTCGCATTTAACCAGATAAGGCTTATCTGGATATGTAGAACCAGATATTCAATGCCAATGCCTGAACATGACCTGGCATTGAATTAATGGGAATGCTACCGGTGGTGGTAAAATAAAAACATTCACTGCTGCTGATTGAATATTGACCTCAAGGATTTTTTTTTACTACTACTACTACTTATCATTTCTATAGCGCTACTAGATGTACACAGTGCTGAAAACAGGTACACACACATAAAGAATAATTTTATAACAGGTAACTGCCCCTGCACTATTTCGTTTGTTCCGGGGCAGTCTGTAAGCAGAGCTGGGGCATAGCCAACGCTGAATATCAGTACTATCTGCTGTACTGACTGGAAGATTCAGATATTTCAGCACCAGTCAATATCTGAATAGCTGAATGTCTGGATTATTTTCAGTCACACCTTACTCATTTTTAATGTTTTTGCATTGAGGATGTGTATTGCTATTTACCAGTTCAAACTCCAAAGCCCTAAAGATAATGCTTTACCGACACTGCTTCATCAGTTGAAACACAAATGCAATACAATCTTAAGTTTGCAGGCAGGAATTTACATTTTCATATAAAGGGAGAGGTACTGTGCTGAAAATAATGAACACTAACTAGCATGACATTTCAAATCTAGAAACAAAGAAATAATACAAGTATTAGTGCCTCAGGAGGACATTAAACTCTATAAAGATATGAATATAGTTCAGCAGTTTCAGCAACATTTTAAGATGTTGTATACTTTTGAAATCAGTGCATTACCAACTTCTTTAATGGTCCCCAGCACTCCTCTATTTCTTTATTTAAGAGAGACTTAGATGCAGTAATTAGAGATGAGATAAATTAGGTAACATTAGATTAATGCCATGTAAATGTCCCAGGGGCCCTTTCACAAAAGGCCTGCAGTAGTATAGACGTGTGTTTTGGGTGCACGCAGAATCATTTTTCAGCGCACCTGTAAAAAATGCCTATTTTTAATTTTTGCTGAAATGGAAATTTGCCGTGCGTCCATTTTGGGTTTGAGACTTTACCACCAGTCATTGACCTAGTGGTAAATTCTCATGCAATAACTGGGTGGTGATGACCTATGCACGTCAAATGCCACTTGGTGCGTGTCCAATATGCGCGTCCAAGAATAAAAATTATTTTTCAGACGCGCATATTGGATGCGCGCCAAAAGTGAAATTACCACAGGAGCCAAGTAGTAGCCGGGTGGTAACTCCATTTTGGCGAATGTTGGGCATGCGTAGAGGCTTACGTGGCTTAGTAAAAAGCCCCCCCCCCCCCAGTTAAGATTGCTTAAAAGTTAAATATTATCAAGCATTCTAAGGAGCTTTTGGTACCTAGACATCAACAGGTCTCTCAGTGGTCCCAGTACAGATCTCTGGGGCCTTCCATTATTTATTTATTGGAATTTATTTACTTTCTTTGAATAGATTCACTCAGCATGTGCAACATGTTCTGCTTGAAATAATATTTACAAATTTTGCAGGCATGCCAAATCTTCCACATTCAGTGGGGCACTCCCACTTTCAAAGGTCATCTCTCCTGCTCAGCAGCCTCCCCCTCCATCAGTAGCAAAGATGCATGAATAAAATGCCATCTCCTGCTGCATGGGACCAGTCTTTTGATAAGAGCTGGAAAATCTCACTGCTCTTATTGCAAGACTAGTCCAATGGCAGAAGGTGACAACATTTTATTAAGGTGTCTTCTGCTGTTGGTGCCAGGACCACCCAATTAAGGTCTGTCAGGGGTGAAGCCAGGAGATAGAGTGGGCGGGGCTTGGGTGTGGCAGGGCAGAGTGATGGAGCTAGGGGTGTGACCGGTTACAGTTGGGTGGAGCTGAGGGCACTTCTTAAAAATCTCCCTCTGAAAGATCAGGCACCTTTGGCAGCTCTGATTTTGTTAACGGCATAACAATAGTATGACTAAATATAAGCATAAATGTAGTCAATGAGGCAAACTTGGAGATAGAAAATTGAATCCTAGTAATAGTACATGCAGCATCAGAAATATAAACATTTAACAGTACTGTAAAAGAATCATATAAAAATATGATAAATGTCAGCAGAATGCAAATGATGACATACTAGGCAGCACAGAAGAACATTCATATAGCATAGCTATGATACAATGTCAGCACAATACAAATAAAACATCTTAATTGGCACACATTAGAACATTCAAATGACATAGATATGATGCTAACACTGTCTGTACAATACTTTAAAACATCTTACTAGGTAGCCGAGGGCGCAAGTGCAGTTGAGATATTATAAACAGGACAAGATGGATAGTACAAAGTCACTGAGATAAAAAGATGGGTGCAGGGGCGACTCAAGGCAATCTGCTGCCTGAGGCAAGGGATGAGCTGGCGCTCCCCACCACATCCAAAATATCAGTGGGGCCAGGGCTGCCCCAACCATTAGACAAGACTAGCCAGCTGCCTAGGGCAGAAGATTCTTAGAGGGTAGCAGCTGCAAAGAGTCAGATTCACCATCACAATGATCTGAGATTGAAGGCCAATGAGTGAGGTTTTCTAGCAATGCATCTGGGGTATACATTTGGAATTCCAAGTGCTGCTGAGGGCAATGACTATCAATCTGTTTTCATTTGGGACACACCTAATGGACCATGCTTGCAAGAGTGACACACTGCATTAAAAACCCTCATAGACCTTTGGTAAGACACAGTATAGCAGTTCTTATGAGTTAAGTATAAACATGTTCTACATCCACAAAAATTCAAATTCCCCACAAATACAGATCAAAACTAGAATACTATTATTATTATTATTATTATTAATAATAATAATAATAATAATAATAATAATAATAATAATAAAATCCTGATTTCATGTCATCTTTGCAATACTGGCACAAATCTCACCACTACCAGGCACACTGTGAAATACTTGAGAAAAATCCTAATTCAACATACCAGTAGCAAACATGTCATTCAACAGGAGCACTAATCCTATGATTCAAACAGCTAGAAACCTACCTATAAACAGGCAGCACTACAAATATTACTGTGGGCCTTAAAACACCAATACACCTACTATAGGTAAAACAGAACAAGTAGGAATGCTACAGATCTCAACTGAACAGAATACTACATTTCAGTCACATGCAAAGCACAGACTCACACAAAATACAGAACAAGGGACCACCAATTATAAATGGAAATCTGAAGACAAACCTTAAACTATGAACTCCCAAGAAGTCAAACTCAATATGTATTGTAACACTGGAGAAATAAATCATTATATTTTGTACTGAATACAATATGAAGACATCTGTGATGAACATTTCCCAAAGCTAATATTTCAATTAATATATACAAAATAAAACACTTTTTTCTACCTTTGTTTTCTGGACGGTTTCATGTTCCATTACATTGGTCCCAGTTTCTCTTGTCTTCTTTCCTGCTTGATCTTCTGTTTCCAGTGGCTTGTTCCCTGAATACATCTGTCTCTGGCGTATTGTTTCCTTTTTAGCTCTTTTTTTTTTGTTTTGTTTTCTGCCTCTATCCACTCACATTTCACTCTACTCCTTTCTATTTTTCACCTACCTATCAGCTTTCTATATCCTTCTCTCACCCCTATCTCTCCCTTTTCCCATCTTGCCCCTTCCCCAGTCTCCTATTCCTATTTTTCCTTCAGTTATTCCCCATTACCACTGTACTGCTATGGATTTACAGCCTACTCCACTGACACAGACTATTCATAGTAACATAGTAACATAGTAGATGACGGCAGAAAAAGACCTACACGGTCCATCCAGTCTGCCCAAGATAAACTCATATGTGTATACCTTACCTTGATTTGTACCTGTCTTTTTCAGGGCACAGACCGTATAAGTCTGCCCAGCAGTATTCCCCGCCTCCCAACCACCAGTCCCATCTCCCATCACCGGCTCTGGCACAGACCATATAAGTCTACCCTCCACTATCCACACCTCCCAACCACCAACCCCTCTTCCCCCCACCTTCTCCGCCACGCAATTTTAGCTAAGGTTCTGAGGATCCATTCCTTCTGCACAGGATTCCTTTATGCATATCCCACGCATGTTTGAATTCCGTTACCATTTTCATCTCCACCACCTCCCGCGGGAAGGCATTCCAAGCATCCACCACCCTCTCCGTGAAAAAATACTTCCTGACATCTTTCCTGAGTCTGCCCCCCTTCAATCTCATTTCATGTCCTCTCATTTTACCGCCTTCCCATCTCCAGAAAAGATTAGTTTGCGGATTAATACCTTTCAAATATTTGAACGTCTGTATCATATCACCCCTGTTCCTCCTTTCCTCCAGGGTATACATGTTCAGGTCAGCAAGTCTCTCTTCAATAATTACTGTGGATTCTTTTGGAATCGTATTAGGTAAATGAGACCTTTATTAGAGGTGCTAAAATCTACAATGATTGAGATATATACAATGATTAAGCTATATACACACAATGATTAGCTATATAACTAAAAAGAAACAATACCTATCTATAAACAATCATTTCATCACTGGTCTCTACATCTAAGCAATGCTAAGAGTTCTTAGACCAGGAAAAGATGCAATAATACACTATACATACAACATCACTGGTCAGGAATTTCAGGCCCTTATCTCATCAGCTGGGAGGCCCGTTGCAGCGAAAGCCCAAAGTCACCTTATGACCAGGAACAAATCTTTTCTGCACGATGTATCCACCCACAGATGAGCCTCAAAGCTCTGCTCAACAAGCCCCCCTTTTTATTAAGCTAAGGCTTATTTTCAGATCCAAGGAAAATCCTAGAGTACTGATAGAACTGAAAAATGAGCTTGCGGAGCTACTGCTAGTGATATGCAACTTATCCTTAAAATCGAGCGTGGTACCAGAAGATTGGAGGGTGGCCAATGTAACGCCCATTTTTTAAAAAGGCTCCAGGGGAGATCCGGGAAATTATAGACCGGTGAGTCTGACGTCGGTGCCGGGGAAAATGGTAGAGGCTATTATTAAAAACAAAATTACAGAGCACATCCGAGGACATGGATTACTGAGACCGAGTCAGCACGGCTTTTGTGTGGGGAAATCTTGCATGACCAATTTACAAACATGTGGACAAAGGGGAGCCGGTTGATATTGTGTATCTGGATTTTCAAAAGGCGTTTGACAAGGTACCTCATGAAAGGCTACAGAGGAAATTGAAGGGTCATGGGATAGGAGGAAATGTCCTATTGTGGATTAAAAACTGGTTGAAGGATAGGAAACAGAGAGTGGGGTTAAATGGGCAGTATTCACAATGGAGAAGGGTAGTTAGTGGGGTTCCTCAGGGGTCTGTGCTAGGACCGCTGCTTTTTAATATATTTATAAATGATTTAGAGATGGGAGTAACTAGCGAGGTAATTAAATTTGCTGATGACACAAAGTTATTCAAAGTTGTTAACTCGCGACAGGATTGTGAAAAAGTACAAGAGGACCTTACGAGACTGGGAGACTGGGCGGCTAAATGGCAGATGACGTTTAATGTGAGCAAGTGCAAGGTGATGCATGTGGGAAAGAAGAACCCGAATTATAGCTACGTCATGCAAGGTTCCACGTTAGGAGTTACGGACCAAGAAAGGGATCTGGATGTCGTCGTCAATAACACGCTGAAACCTTCTGCTCAGTGTGCTGCTGCGGCTAGGAAAGCAAATAGAATGTTGGGTATTATTAGGAAAGGTATGGAAAACAGGTGTGAGGATGTTATAATGCCGTTGTATCGCTCCATGGTGCGACCGCACCTTGAGTATTGTGTTCAATTCTGGTCGCCGCATCTCAAGAAAGATATAGTAGAATTGGAAAAGGTGCAGCGAAGGGTGACTAAAATGATAGCGGGGATGGGACGACTTCCCTACGAAGAAAGACTAAGGAGGCTAGGGCTATTCAGCTTGGAGAAGAGACGGCTGAGGGGAGACATGATAGAGGTATATAAAATAATGAGTGGAGTGGAACAGGTGGATGTGAAGCGTCTGTTCACGCTTTCCAAAAATACTAGGACTAGGGGGCATGCGATGAAACTACAGTGTAGTAAATTTAAAACAAATTGGAGAAAAGTTTTCTTCACCCAACGTGTAATTAAACTCTGGAATTCATTGCCGGAAAATGTGGTGAAGGCGGTTAGCTTAGCAGAGTTTAAAAAGGGGTTGACGGTTTCCTAAAGGACAAGTCCATAAACCACTACTAAACGGACTTGGAAAAATCCAAAATCCCAGGAATAACATGTATAGAATGTTTGTACGTTTGGGAAGCTTGCCAGGTGCCCTTGGCCTGGATTGGCCGCTGTCGTGGACAAGATGCTGGGCTCGATGGACCCTTGGTCTTTTCCCAGTATGGCATTACTTATGTACTTACTTATGTACTTATGTACAAGGAAAATTACAGCATGCTTGAGAATAGGTAAACAAGCCATACTGTGGGAATGTGGTCACATGTTTCCAAGTCCAGGTGGCCAGTCTGAACTTCAAAAACAAGTGTCATCCTCCTCTTCACATACCAAATTAATTAGAGCTGTGTCTTATCTTCTGTATTCCAACTTATTTTCACACAAAGTTATTTATTTATTTATTTATTTATTAAGGTATTTATACCCCACATTATCCCCACAGACATGCAGGCTCAATATGGCTTACATAAACCGGAGAGAGAGAGAGAACTCCGGGTGATAGCAGATACAAATGAGAATAGTAGAGTAGAAGGGCAAAAAAGAAAGGATACATTACATATAACAGTACAAAACAATCATTTTTAAACAGAATTACTTCTAATCAACAATACAGACCCCAAGTGCACTTGTTAGTCAAGGCAGATAGAGTTGAAAAGCAATCTCTAAAATTCTTTTATTGCAACCACCTATCTCTCTTCCCTGCTGCTCCCTCTTATGTTCCAGCAACTCTCTCTCTCTTCTATGTCATCCTCCCCATAGTCCAGCACCTCTCCCTTTCTCTTCCCTCTCTTGAGTCCAATATCTCTCCCTTTTCCTTTCCTCCCTCCCATGCACCCTTTTGTGTGCTATGGGGTTTAGGCACCCAGTTTTATAGAATAGCATGCAGCCACATACACATGCCAATCCTTATTGGTACTGATTAACATCAATAATTGGTTGTTAGCCTCCATTTATTTATTTATTCATGACATTTATAACCCACATTAGCCCAAAATAAACTCAAGTTCAATGTGGCTTACAAACAAACAATAAAGTGAATAAAACATAATAATGTACAGAATATAACACAATTATTGCTCATTAATATAACTTGTCCTCTCTTGTTCCTCTAATGTGTCTGTAATGCATATATTTAATTCTCTAATCTGTCTGTAACGCATATATCTCATTCTCTTTAAAATTACTCTGTATTTGTTTCATCACTGGAGGTGGTAACGCCTCACGGTACTACGTAAGCCACATTGAGCCTGTAAATAGGTGGGAAAATGTGGGGTACAAATACACAAATCATAAATAATGGCTCATTATCCAATTAAGTTGTGCGCACATTTTGGATCAGTGCCCAAAGTTGAATGCCATATACAGAATCTGATGGAAAGTGTATTCTGTCTGAGTTAAAGTGTGAGATTATACTAGGTATGCCTTCAAAACTTAACACAGAGACTTTGCATGCATAAGCAGCAAAATAATTGGCGCAAAAAAAAACACTATTCTATAAGCCACGCTTAAAGTTAGGCATGGTTTATAGAATAGCATTTACACCTAGGAATTGTGCATAACTTTAGGTGTAGACATTTGCACCAACTGAAATGTGGTGCAAATATACGTGCCTACATTTAAAAAAAAAAAAAAAAAAAAAGAGGCACAGATCTGCATATTAAAGTTTGAAGAACAAACCAGAAAGCAGACTAAGTTAAAAAGAGACGTAATTTTAACTCAGTCTGCTTTCTGGTTTGTTCTTCATGCCTACATTAGGCACATATCCCCATTATTCTATAACAATGTGCATTTGTTTCAGGAACACCCCCATTCCACCCATGCCCCTCCCATTTCCACAGTCCTTTTTTCAGATCATGTTTAAATTTTAGGTGTGGATCCCGTGCCTAAAATTATGTGTGTAAATGCCAATTAAACATAATTTATGCCAATAATTGTTTGTTAAAAAGCAAATTATTGGCACTAATTAGCTTGTCATTCAATTAAATTGTGCATGAAAATAGAACACCCACTCAAATCTGTGCACACAATTTTTGGTGACTTCTATAGAAGTAGGGGGTAACTGTGGCTATTAATGTGCAATAATATTAGTGAAAGAGGCCCTTGATTAGTGAATCTTTTCAATGAGTTCCTGAGGATATTAAATAATTGGGGTGTGGTTCTGTGGTCATATGAAAGAAACAGTCGCAAAACATAGGGAGAGATCATAGAAATGGATCAAAATCTTACTTCTAAATGTTCACTGTTCATTTATTGTGCTTTTCCTGATAGGGATGCTGAAGGCCATAAAGATGATAATTTCTTCCAAAGCAAATTTTTTACTGAGCATACTTCTAATTATATTATTAAATACATTCTATAAAATATTAGATCAAATATTATCTACATTTTTATACTGTTTTTATTAAAAAGAGTTACAGACAATTTCTAAGCAAAGGAAAAGCAGTATGTATAGCCCTACGTATGTTAAAAAGAGTTAAAGAGAAAAGAGTGAATTTCTCAATTTTTGCAGATTATCACCAAGCATTCATTCTATATTGTGAAGAATGCTGCCTCCAATCATAACTAACAGGGTCTCAAACAGGATGTGGTTGTTTTCCACTTACCACATGTTAACCCCACATTGTAAAATATTTTTTTTTATTTTTCAGTGCAGGAGGTGTGCTCACGGACAGAAAGTAGACATGCCTGCGCTAATTGGGTAGCACGGGCATATTGTTACACACTACTTGATTAGCATGGGATTAGCACAGGAGCCCTTAACACCTCCTAAATAGGTGGCAGTAAGGGCTCCTGTAATAATGGCCACAAACTAATGGGCATCATAGGGTTGGTATGCATGTAGGAAATAGGTGATACATGGTCACATACATATGCAAGTGGTAACATAGATAAGGTCCATACTTGGAGTGAGAGGAGGAGTAAGAACCATGGTTGTATGTGGGAATAGAATTATGGTGGTTAGTGAGGTAGTTCTGCTGAGTTGTAGTGAACTATAGGGTATGGGAGAACAAGTGCAGATGATACTAAGATTTGTAACAGAGTGGACACCCAGGAGGGAATGGAAAACATGAAAAAGGATCTGTGGAAGCTAGAAGAATGGTCTAAGGTTTGGCAATTAAAATTCAATGCGAAGAAATGCAAAGTGATGCACTTAGGGAGTAGAAATCCATGGGAGACGTATGTGTTAGGCGGTGAGAGTCCGATATGTACGGATGGGGAGAGGGATCTTGGGGTGATAGTATCTGAGGATCTGAAGGCAACAAAACAGTGTGACAAGGCGGTGGCCGTAGCTAGAAGGTTGCTAGGCTGTATAGAAAAAGGTGTGACCAGCAGAAGAAAGGAGGTGTTGATGCCCCTGTATAAGTCATTGGTGAGGCCCCACTTGGAGTATTGTGTTCAGTTTTGGAGGCCGTATCTTGCTAAGGATGTAAAAAGAATTGAGGCGGTGCAAAGAAAAGTAACCTGTTCCGGGGCAGAGGGAGCATGAAAACAAAGAGCCGACAGGCACGCGGCCCCCCCCCCCAGTGGCGTGCACCTGGGGCGGACCGCCCCCCCCCCCTTGGTACGCCACTGCCTCCCGTGGGAGGTGGTGGAGATGAAAACGGTAACGGAGTTCAAACATGCGTGGGATAAACATAGAGGAATCCTGGTCAGAAGGAATGGATCCTCAGAATCTTAGCTGAGATTGGGTGGCAGAGCCGGTGGTGAGAGGCGGGACTGCTGGTTGGGAGGCGGGGGTAGTGCTGGGCAGACTTCTACGGACTGTGCCCTGAAAATGACAGATACAAATCAAAGTAAGGTATACACAGAAAGTAGCACATATGATTTTATCTTGTTGGGCAGACTGGATGGACCGTGCAGGTCTTCTTCTGCCATCATCTACTATGTTACTTTGTAGAAGGAGGGGAAGAATCTAGGGGAAGGAAGAAATGAAGGCCAAAACTGAAACAGGGAAAAAAAAATAAACTTGGTGTGGGGTTGCATTACAGGGGAATGAAAATATTGGAACTGTCCTGCGGAATTGTGGTTGGGCTGTGGGTAGCAGGGATGAGCTGTTAATATACGGAAGAACATTTTAATTATGTTTTCTTAAATTTAAACAAGATTGTCTTGTGAAAACACCAATAAATACCTATATTCAATATCTTTCAGTAAAGAGGTGTGGTAGCCTCCACCCCAGACTCCGCCCCTTCTGCCTCGCATCACCATATGCCTGGAACAGACTTCCCGAGCCCATAAGCCATGCGCCCTCCCTGCCCATTTTCAAGTCCTTACTCAAAGCCCATCTCTTCTCCCTTGCTTTTGGTGCCTAACCACCTTCCCCATTCATAATACCTACACTGACTACATAGTTTGTAACCTTTAGATTGTAAGCTCTCTTGAGCAGGGACTGTCCTTCTCCATGTTAAACTTGTACAGCGCTGTGTAACCCTGGCAGCGCTAAAGAAATGCTAAGTAGTAGTAGTAGTAGTAGCCGTGTTAGTCCACTCTTAAAGGTTATCAATAGAAATCAAACAAAATAAAACATTGAAAAGAAAATAAGATACCTTTATTATTGGACATAACTTAATACATTTCTTGATTAGCTTTCGAAGGTTGCCCTTCTTCGTCAGATCGGACGAAGAAGGGCAACTTTCGAAAGCTAATCAAGAAATGTATTAATTTATGTCCAATAAAAAAGGTATCATCTTACTTTCTTTTCCATGTTTTATTTTGTTTGATTTCTATTGATAACAATATCTTCCAAAATCTCTGATTTCCTGAAAATTAAACACAAATTTAGAATTTATAAACACCTGTACCAAGAAGAAATCCAACTTAAATAGCTATGTTCGGGATTAAAATGCTAATGGAAATTTGGATAAATAAGGATCCCAATCTGTAGAGAGAAACTGAAACAGGATATCAGGTAGTGTCTATGATTTTGCTGTTGATAGGGAAAATAGACTGACTAGATGGTTTTGTGAATCTTCTCCAATTATATTTACTACTGAATAATCTGTGTTTAAGTTTTTTTTTTTTTTTCCTTTTCTCTCCACATAGAAATAGCAACAGGCAAGAAGTGATCTAGTGGCAGCAGGACTAACATTATATGGCTGTTTTTCTAATGTGATAGAGAAACTGCATATCAAATCTATATTTCATCCATTCATGATGCTTACAGAAGTACACCAGAAAAATACCGGCCATAGTTTAGAAGTCAAAGTGAAAGCTGTGATTTAGTTAGACAATGATGCTATTTTGATGTTTAAATAATGATTTTATTGTATTTTGATTTATTTTACATAATGGCCTCTTGATTGTATTGTGTATGTTAGTTGTAAGCTGCCTAGATTTGTATATAGTAGGCTAGATTCTATATATGGCGCCTGAAAATTCTGCATGGAAAAAATACGCCTAGGTGTATTCTCTAAAGTACACCTAAATTTTATAGAATAGTCATAATTTCCACATGGTATATAGAATAAGCCAAGCACCTCTCCATATGACCAAATTTAGTCAAGGACATTTATGCCATATTTTACTTGGTGTAAATCCTGACAGCTAAATTAGATGCAGAGCAGGTGTATTCTATAAATCACACACATAGTTTTAGAAAGGCCCATTCTCCACCCATGGCCACTCCCCCTTTTCAACTATACGACTCAAGGCCCTGTTCATTAAGCCATGCTGTAGGCATGCTAGTGTTTTTAGCGCATACTAAAAACGCTAGCACACCTTTATAAATAGGTCCCTTAGAATTTACACATTACAGAATATGCTTAGCGAGTTGTATGCATAAATCTTAATTAATGCCAATTAGTGCTGATAATTACTTGTTAACATGTAATTGACAGCACTGATTAGCTAGTTAAACAATTAAGTTACATGCATTGTTATAGAATACGCTTCAATTTCTGCGTATAAATTAAGGCATAATATATAGAATCCGGCAGAGTATGGATTAGAGAATTTTTTAATAAATAAAATAGAAATGCAAACATACCCTGCAATAGTGTAAATTGAGAGAGAACCATGGGAGGGCATGCTATGAAGGAATACAATGCAGTGCTACAATAATTACAGGCAATGGAGGTAAATCTGAGTGGGTTTCACTTAAAATAACAGGTCTTCTGAGGATTATACCACAGCTGCCTATGACTCATCCTTTATTACTTGCAGTTATTTAATAGCTGCTTCTGCGTATTAAAAGTAAATAAAGCTAAAGAATTCATACTAAAGATTTTAGCTCTGTTTTTAATAAAAGTAATAAATCTATTATCTCATAATAAATTCATGTATTTTGACTGACTTAAACAAGTACTGCATAACTAGTTTTCATGCCTTTATTTGTTAGTAGGGTTGCATTTGATCTTGAGTAAGATCAAGCTCATCCTTTCCTAATTAGCCACTGCTTACAGCAAGCATAGGGAGTATTATTCAATACATCTAATATCTTCAAAGTTAATTAAGATTGTAATTATCTTATACAGCAGAATATTGTGAAACAGGATCAGTCCAATTGCACCAACAATATAGCTTTTCTTCTAGCTATGAATTTAATATTATCTCAAGCACATGTGTATGTCATAGGCAACTTATTCCTTGTTTCCTTTACAATATTACATTTCTCAATATTGATGCACTGAAGGAAAAGAAGTATCATTGACCATCTTTACATTGAATTAAAACTGATGAGTAATGCTCCTTCATTATTTAATTAATGCATACCTCAATCAAGGTATATATTTTGAAATGTAATATTTAATCAAGATTCTCGAACTTTAAATGACCAATGTGCTGTGCTGTAGTCAAATGCATCGTGTAATCTGTAAAAGAAACATTTAGCATATTTACTTTTTTTTATATCTCTTTTAACATTACAACACATTCTTCATCTATCTTACCTCTCCATTTGTTATTGCTTCACCACTCCATTATTACTCTGTTCCTCCCCCACCCCTCCGGTTGGCCATCTCTGGGCTAACCTAGGCAGTCATCTGGGGTTTCAGAATATAGGAGGCAGCAAAATAGCAAGAAGAACCTATGAGGCCAAGTAGCATAGCTGACAAGGACCCCAAATCCCAGCAGCTCAGGGAATTAAAAACAGATGGTAGGGGATGGCAGTAGAAGCCTATGGTGAGGCTCTTCATTACACTTCCTCCCTTTCCTTAAAGTTGACACTACAAGTATGTTCATAACAAGTAGTCGCTGGGTCTATACTGTATATTTTGAATGTGATCAAAGTGCCAGCTTTTGAGAAGTAGAGGAAGAGCAGCAAGTAAATAGTAGTTGAAAGGATAGTCACAAGGTAGATTTGCAGTAGCCCACTCTTCCTGGTGTCTACATCTGTAACCCACTTTGAATGTAGGATGGGTTATAAATTTTGAAAAAAAAATCTGACTTATCTCCTGTTTTCAGTCATCCAGTTTTTTTTCTTGTCACATATATTCAGTTCTCTACAACTCTCCTTGCTATCCATATCCATCTACTATTGGGAAGCTGTAAGCTTTCACTAAAATTGTTTATGATACCTGAAAATTAGAAAGTGGCCAACATTATGATAATTTTTAAAAAGGATTCCAGGTGTGATCCTGGAAACTACAGACTGGTAAGCCTGATATCAAGGATGGGCAAAATGGTAGAAACTACTATAAAGACCAAAGGGAGCCTTTTACTAAAGCTTAGCATGCACTAACAGACATTAGCATGTGCTAAGTGCCACATGGCCCATAAGTATAAAATAGGACATGCAAAGTGATGCACATTGGGAAAAATAAACCCAAATTATAGTTACATGATGCTGGGTTCCACATTAGAAATCACCACCATGGAAAATGATCTACCTGTCATTGTGAACAATATGTTGAAAACTTTTGCACAGTGTATGTTGTCAGTCAAAAAAGCAAATGGAATGTTAGTAACTATTAGGAAAGGAATAGAGAATAAATGAAAGAATACTATTATGCCTCTGTGTCACTCTACGGTGAAATTGTACCTCCCACTTAACCATCTATCCCCCCTTCAATCCGTTCAGAACTCTGCTGCGTGTCTTATCTTCTGCCTAGACCGATATGCTCATATCACCCCTCTCCTCAAGTCACTTCACTAGCTTCCGATCAGGTACCGCATACAGTTCAAGCTTCTCCTACTAACCTACAAATGCACTCAATCTGCAGCCCCTCACTACCTCTCTACCCTCATCTCCCCTTACACTCCTACCCATAACCTCCGCTCACAGGACAAATCCCTCCACTCAGTACCCTTCTCCACCACCGCCAACTCCAGACTCCGCCCTTTCTGCTTCGCCTCACCCTATGCTTAGAATAAACTCCCTGAGCCCATACGCCAAGCCCCCTCCCTACCCATCTTATACGGTCTGTGCCCTGAAGAGGACAGGTACAAATCAAGGTAGGGTATACACAAAAAGTAGCACATATCTTGTTGGGCAGACTGGATGGACCGTGCAGGTCTTTTTCTGCCGTCATCATCTACTATGAGTACAATTCTGGTCGCTGCATCTCAAAAAAGATAGAGAGGAACTGAAAAAGGTACAGAGAAGGGAGACCAAAATGATTAAGGGGATGGAATGCTCTAATATGAGGAAAGGTTAAAGAGGATAGGGCTCTTCAGCTTGGAGAAGAAGAGATTGCTGAGGGAGGATGATAGAGATCTATAAAATCCTTAATGGAGTGGAACAGGTAAAAGTGAAACAATTGTTTATTCTTTCAGGAAGTACAAAGACTAGGGAACGCTCCATAAAATTACACACTTAAAGTAAATAGGAGATAATATTTTTCACTCAACATATATTTAAGTTCTGGAACTCATTTCCAGAGCAAGTGATAAAAGCAGTTACTGTAGCTGGCTTTAAGAAAGATTTGGTCAAGTTCCTGGAGGCAAAATCCATAAACTGTTATCAAAGTAGACCCGAGGAAAACCACTGCTTATCTCTTGGGTTAAGTAGCATGGAATCTTGCTACTTTTTGGGACTCTAACAGATACTTGTGACCTGGACTGACTACCATTGAAAACAGGCTAATGGGCTAGATGGGCCTTTGGCCTGACTCAGTAGAGCTACTCTTATATTCATATCTAACTCAACTTTTCTTTCATATATCTTTCTTACTTCTCTTATTAGTTGTTAGTCTCCCTTTCATACCCAACCAGTTCTCCATCACCCCTCACTCCTTATACAGTCTCTATCTTCACTTTAACACCCACTAGTTTTCTTCCTACTATCTTTTCTCCCTTTTTCTTTCCCCAATTCTTTCTAAGCATTCACAAATCTTCCCCTTCCTCCCATTTTTTGTTACTTTTACACTTTTTCTGCCTTCGTCTTATGCCATCTTAATGTTTAGAGTGGCAGGCTGAGAACTAGATACGCTATGGTTCAAACCCCACTAAATCTCCTTGTAAACTTGGGCAAGTTATAAGAACATAAGAACATAAATATTGCCATGATGGGACAGACCGAATGTCCATCAAACCCATTATCCTGTTTCTGCCAATCCAGGTCACAAGTAAATGGCAAGAACCCAGAACAGCAAAACAGATTTTATACTGCTTATCCTAGAAAAGCAATGGATTTTCCCAAGTCTTTCTTAATATAACCCTGTAAGGGTTTTGTGGGAGATCTGGGAAACGTTTGGGCCATTTTGGGCCCACTTTCAGCTGGTACAGGTGGCCAGTGGCCAACAGAGGGCTTCCAGAGGGTCTGAGGCTGGGAGCTTGCAAAAATGTGACCAGCCACAAAGACGCACTGGATGTGAATGAGGGAAAGCAGGAGGCAGCTTGGCATGAAAATGGCTGGCTTTAAGCCTAGCCTGCTGGGTGGGAATGGA
The DNA here is from genome assembly GCF_901765095.1 of Microcaecilia unicolor. Classification (NCBI taxonomy): domain Eukaryota; kingdom Metazoa; phylum Chordata; class Amphibia; order Gymnophiona; family Siphonopidae; genus Microcaecilia; species Microcaecilia unicolor. Next base: position 590,928,652 of record NC_044032.1, read on the forward strand.
CTGAGTATGTGCAAGAGTTTGCACATGCTCAGTGCATCTCTGGAGCTCTGACTAGGCCCCAGTTGAAGCTGGGGGGTTCAATATTTGAGCCTGCCCAGCTGGAGTTCCAGGAAATTTGAAGTTCTCCGCGGTAGGTTTCCAGGAGAGGAGAGGAGGGCAGGGGGAGAGAAGAGATTGCTGGACATGGAGGAGAGGGCAGGGGGAGAGAAGAGATTGCTGGACAGGACAGGAGAGGAGGGGAGGGCAGGGGAGAGAGGAGAATTGCTGGACATGGATGGATAGAAACAGAAAATACATCATCGCAGAAGGCGGGACACTGTGTGAGGGAAGGGAGAAGCTGGATGCGAGCCCGCTGTGTTGTCCTCTTCTCTGCCATCGCTGTGCCTGAAAGTAAAACGATTAAACACGTGGGATGGAGGGCAGGAAGGAATGGAGAGGAGGGCTTTCGGGGAGCTGAGGGAGGGCAGGGAGAATCACTGGACATGGATGGGAGGGGATGGCAGGTGGAAAGAAGAGATCGCTGGACATGGAGAGGAGGGGAGGGCAGGGGGAGAGAAGAGATTGCTGGACATGGAGGAGAGGGCAGGGGAGAGAAGAGATCACTGGACATGGAGAGGAGGGGAGGGCAGGGCAGGGGGAGAGAAGAGATTGCTGGACATGGAGAGGAGGGGAGGGCAGGGGAGAGAAAAGATTGCTGGACAGGAGAGGAGGGGAGGGCAGGGGAGAGAGGAGAATTGCTGGACATAGATGGATGGATGAATGGGGACAGGGGAGAGAGGAAATTTGCTGGATATGGGTGGATGGAGGAGAGGGCAGGGGAGAATGGAGAGTTGCTGGATATGGATGGATGGTGGAGAGGGCAGGGGAGAATGGAGAGTTGCTGGACATGGATGGATGGAGGGGAGGGAAGTCAGGAAGGAGATGCACATGGATGGAGAGGAGGGAAGAGAGGAGAAATCCTGGACATGGATGGATTGGAGGGCAGGGAAGAGAGGAGAAATGTTGGAAAAGGATGAAGGGAAGGAAAGACAAAGGAAGGAGATGAACACAGATAGAGTGAAAGGGAGAGAGGAGAAATGCTGGACATGGATGGAGGGGAAATTGCTGAATTTAAGGGCTGGATCGGAACACTTTGAAGGCAGATGCTGAAACTGGAGAAAGGATAGGGACAGGGCTACAGATGGACAGGACACATAAGGACACAGGAATGGATGGTGGACATGGTGAGAGAAAAAGTGGCCTAGTGGTTAGGGTGGTGGACTTTGGTCCTGAGGAATTGAGTTCAATTCCCAGCACAGGCAGCTCCTTGTGACTCTGGGCAAGTCACTTAACCCTCCATTGCCCACCGCACAGAGCCTGCCATGAGTGGGAAAGCACGGGGTAAAAAAAATGAAAAGAAGGCACTGCATAAAACAGAAAACACTGGGCCCAAAGCGAATAGAAAAACTAAATGATCAGACCTCAAAGGTAGAAAAAATATTTTATTCAGAATTTATTAATTGGAATATGTCAGCTTTTGTAAATGTGCATCTGTGATATTTTGCAAGTAAGTTTTGATTTTTCTAGTATTGCTGCATGCTGAGTCTGACTTCTTGAGATAACTTTCCAGTTCAGTATTTTGCCTTCATATCTGTTGTGTCATGTGTTTTTCATGTGTGATCAAGGTGCAGTATTCTGCTAGCGTGTAGTATTTGCAGCCCTTTTTGTTTTTTTCACTAGTTTATGTACTAGTGTTTTAGAGCCCAGTGTAATTAGAGTGCTGCCTTTCAACGCATAAGGTTGTAGCTCATCCTGTCCTTGGAATTAGTGCTGTTATGGTTTGGTAAGGATATGAGTGTGTTTTTAAACAAGTTTGCGTATAGCGTTTTGCAGTGGAGAGATTGTGTGTTGGCCTTACTGAGGTGGCACCAAAACATCAGAAAGGGTGTAGAGCCTAAATCATGACACACTACCTCTTGAAGGATCTACATATGGTCGTTAATAAAAGGAGCTCATTGTGAACACTATTCACTCTAAAAGGGTGTTTTGTGGCTCTGCATGAGAATTGTGATATTATGATCCTTTGTTTCATATTGTTGACGGTCTGCTTTTTCCGTATGGGTGGTATATTGGTGTATTAGGGTCTGCCCAGTGTAATATTTATGGTACAGTAAGGTTCTGAGTGTGTTTTTGCACAAATTTGTGCATAGTGTTTTGCAGTTGAGCGATTGTGGTTAGTATATGCTTTGAGCAACCACTTTATTCTTTGACATATGATGCATATCTAATATTTAAATTTAATAAAAGGTATTAATTGTGACTTTTATTTTTACTTATTTTTTTCTGTGTGTTGTCAGACAATTATGGATGTAAGCTCCACCCCTGGCCCCACCCCTAACTCCACCCCCTTTAGCCTCCCCAAACAGTTGGACCACCAACAGCCTATGAATGTATTTACCTGGGCTGGGTCTGAGCTGAATTTGATTGGGAAAATCCTGAAAATAAAAAAATTAAATTAAAAAAAAAGCACAAAGAATCAAATTCTTTATTTAGTGTAAAATATTTAAGTCGACCTAAAGGAAAATTTACACTAACAGTGTTACTAAAATATCAATACTTATCTGATAGTTATTGTGTTTCTTGGTTACTAGGAACATTGCTATTAAAAGAAATGAAATGAGTAGAAAGTATAGCTAAACTGACATATTGGAATACACACTAAAGTTTGATGTAATATATTATTGTTCAGTTAGAGAGAAACTGTTAAATATATCCAATTTTTCAAACTTGTAATAAAATCCAATCTGTTAACAATTGGTTCTAGTTCCATCTATTTGGACTTTGAGTACAGGGGAAGAGTTTAGTTTTATTTGTACCCTCCTGTTTTTTTTTTTTTCAGAAATTTGGCTCGAGGTGTTAAACATGATTACCAACATCAGGTACCTTAAACTACACACACACACACACTGAAACAGAGAGGGTAACGTTATTAATGGCTTAGAGACTTTTCTTTTATGAAATTATCAAAACCTTTTTCACCCCTGCCAAGTTAACTGGCTTTACCACATTCTCTGACAACAAATACCAGAGTTTAATTACTCGTTGAGGGGCCCTTTTACAGAGCAGCAATAAACCCAATATGGGCTTACCGCTCGCTCTTTTGGGACTACTGCTGGCCAAGCACGACCGCCAGCAGTATTCCTGCCCTGAATGCCTTCCTTTTCAGGAGATAAAGAAAACCCACAGAAATGACTTGCTTGGCCGTAACCGGGTATTGTCACGTGCTGCCCAGTTAACGCTGAGTTAGCTCAGGAGCCCTTATAACCACCTCAGTGGGTGGCGGTAAGGGCTCCTCATCGCATGGCCATGTGGTAAGAGTTCTCTTACAGCATGGCCATGTGTGCTGGGGGCTTTTTCACCCACTGCAGTAAAAAGGGCCTTGGTGCATAGGAAAAACGCCCCCCACTGCCAGAGCAGGGCCCTTTTCCCCATAGCTTGGTAAAAGGGCCCCTGAGTGAAGAAAAATTTTCTCAGATTCATTTTAAATTTACTACTTAGTATCAGGGCCACCGAGATGGCAGGCAGGGGGGGGGGGTCAAAATTCCCCAGGCCTGGGCCTCCAAGAGGGGCCCGGTGCCAGAGTCTCTTTCTCCTGCTCCTGACTTGACCCGGGTGATTGCATTCCGACAGGAGCAGGAAAGAGAAAACTCCAGCGGCAGACACCCCCCCCCCCTTTGCATTGCCTGCCTAGCAGGTTCTGGGCCCTCAGGGCGCGCATGCTCAGTTTTGAGACCGAGCATGTGCGACCTGAGGAAAGCAGCTGCAGGGGCAGGCAATGCTGAGCAGAGGAAGGAGCTGCGCTACCTACAGCTGGCGGGGTGGTCGGGAAGGGGCGATGACGATTCTGTTGGGGGTGGCGGTGATCCTGGGGGGGGGTGGCAGCCCTACCTTGGGTCCGGTGGCAGCGGCCCTGCCCCGGGCCCGCCTCACTCTCTGAGCGGCCCTGCTTAGTAGCTTCTTTACATGTTCTTTAGTCCTGGTATTTTTGGAAAGCGTAAACAAGTGATTCACATCCACCTGTTCCACTCCACTCAGTATTTTATAAACTTTTATCATATCTCCCCTCAGCTGACTTTTCTCAAAGCTGAAGAGCCCTAGCTGCTTTAATGTTTCCTCATAGGGAAGTCGTCCCTCCCCCTTTATCATTTTTCTCACCCTTTTCTGTACCTTTTCTAATTCCACTATATCTTTTTTGAGATGAGGTGACACAGTATTTGAAATGCAGTTACACCATGGAGTGGAGGAGTAGCCTAGTGGTTAGAGTGGTGGACTTTGGTCCTGGGGAACTGGGTTCAATTCCCACTGTAGGCACAGGTAGCTCCTTGTGACTCTGGGCAAGTCACTTAACCCTCCATTGCCCCAGGTACAAATAAGTATGTAAGCTGCATTGAACATGCTATGAGTGGGGAAGCACGGGGTACAAATGTAAGAAAAATAAATATAAAGGTATTATATCATTCTCAGTTTTGTTTTCCTTTCCTTTTCTAATAATATCTAACATTTTGCCTGCTTTCTTAGCCACTGCTGCACATTGAACAGAGGGTTTCAACGTATCATCAATGATGACACCTAGATCCTTTTCATGGGGAGTGACTCCTAATGTGGAACCTTGCACCATGTAACTTTGGTTTGGGTTCCTATTTTCCTATATGTATCACTTTGCATTTGCTCCCATTAAACGTCATCTGCCATTTGGATGGCCAGTCTCCCAGTCTCGTAAGGTCCTCTTACAATTTTTCACAATACTCTTGGAATTTAATAACTTTGAATAACTTTTTAAAAAGCAGCGGTCCCAGCACAGAGTCCTGGGGAACCCCGCTATCTACCCTTCTCCATTGAGAATACTGACCATTTAACCCTACTCTTTTCTATCTTGTAACTAGTTTTTAATCCACAAGACATTGCCTCTTATCCCATTACTTTCTCATTTCCTCAGTAGTCTTTATTTATTTATTTATTTATTGCATTTGTATCCCACATTTTCCCACCTTTTTGCGGGTTCAGTGTGGCTTACAATAAGAAATGAATGATGTAAGTACAATTTGTAACAGATTGGTTATGGATTACATTGTGCAGAATTATGCGAGACAATCGAAGTGACGTTAAGGAGTGCAACAATGGAACACAAACATTGAACATTGGAAGGAGACAATGGGAGCTTGAAGGGCAATATTAAGGCATAAAGACATATAGTATACATATTTCTATGAGTAAAGGTAGGAGTGATGTGGGATTACGGGGGATGAGAGTTCAGATGCCTTTTGAAAATCCAGGTCCAAGAAAACAACAGGGCAGTCTATTTGCAAGATCCAAGATGGCGACACAAAAAGAAGAATAGATGAAAAAATATATGGAGATAAATGTATTCAACCAACAATGCCCGACACAGGTCTTGTTTCATCCATACATGGGCTGCCTCAGGGGCTCTAAATAAACAAATAAAATCATATCAACATTACATATATCAATACATCAACAGGATTAAAAAATAAATACATTGAAATATGAATAAACTACATATATGTAAAATATATCTGAGTCATAATATACAGCATCACAAGAATATTGAAATAACATATATGTAAAATCAAACATGTTAACATACATTAAATAGAAAATTTAAAATAGAAAGACACATGTCACAAAAATATGAATACCAAAAAAATGTTTTTATATAGAGAAGCATCATCAAGCCTACCAAATTATGTTAAGAACAAGATACCTCTTATGCCTTCAAACATATGCCAAAAAAAATGAAAAAAAAGGAAGAATAAGAACCTGAATATCACCATCTAAAAACACATCATTACATCAGTATGAAATGAAGTAGTGACATAGCCAACTCGATCAAATAGTTCTTAAGAAACTTTCAAACAAGAGTCTACTCAACCCAGAAGATGGCAGCACAGTAACATAAAATATACTGCTAACTTACCAAGGGAATCCACAAGATGGCTATGTGAATCCACCAGCGTCATTGCAGAACGGCATTGATTTCACACACTCATGGGCAAATGATCAGAAGCAAACATGGGCGCTAGAGGCTATTAACATCATACTAGCGCCTGCGTTTGATACCGCCCTATGATCAGAGCCCTCAAGCACGAGAAAATAATGCGCTCAAGGGCTCTGAATGCAACTAGAATGCAAATGCATTCTTAGCACAAGTAGCATACAAATGCATGCTAAACGTATTCCTCCCCAATGATCAGCGATCAGCGCACCAAACAATGGCGCTGTCCACGGCAAACCCTGTGCCAGCTCAGAGCTAGCAGACCCCCCCATTCCCCCCAATGCAGCCCCCTATCGAAGCAGGAACCCCAGCCCACCCTATTGACAGGGATGCTGGAGGTCTGGCGTACCTCTAGTCCTCCCGACTTCCCTGACACAAGTTCATTTGAGGGCTGGAGATCTAGTCGGTCCCCAGTCACTCTACCCCCCCTTACATCCCCCAAGTAAAGCCCTGGTGGCCCGGTGGGCTGCAAATCAAACCCCTGTCCTCTTCCCCACCCACGTACCTTTGTTGAAGGAGGGAAATAGACTCCCTCCTCAAAAATGGCAGTGCAGAGCCCTGCCCAGTACATCCCAGGAAAACTCCCTTATATGGTGTGAAGACCTGCCCAGCGCATCCCAGGATGCACTGAGCAGGGCTGGGCACTGCAGTTTTCAAGGTGGAGCTGCTGGAAGAGAAGGGAGTCTATCTCCTTCCTCCAACAAAGGTACAGGGGGTGGGGAAGAAGACCACTAGACCATGAGGTTGGGGGGGGGGGGGGTTGATTCGCGGGTCCACTGGGACACCAGAGCTTTACTTGGGAAGATGCTAGGGGGTTAGGTGAGCTGGAGACCCACCAGATCTCCAGCCCCCCTGAACTCCAGCTCCTATATCATTGGCTCAGGGTGGGGGTCCTAGGCCACCAGGGCCAGGCTGTTTGGGGTCTGGTGGTCCCACGGACCTCCAGCCCCTGTGCTTGACAAGTCTGGGCTTTTAACAGCCCAGACCTGTCAAACAAGTGCAGGAGGATTGTGCTTGAGCAAATTCTTCCGCACTTTACCCTATGATCAGAGATAATAGCGCACATAAATTTGCATGTTATTATATCTGATCATAGGGGTGGTAAATACCCGTGCTGTACTAGTGCTATTTTTAAAGCACTGTTTGGAATGGCACAGAGTTTTCGATCATTCAGCCATCAGTTACTGACCAATTATAGCGCTTCAAGAAAGGTCAAAGATCAGGCATTGTTGGTTGAATAAATTTATCTCCATATATTTTTTCATCTATTCTGCTTTTTGTGTTGCCATTTTGAAAATCCGGGTACACAATATCGACTGGCTTACCTTTATCCACATGCTTATTCACCCCTTCAAATAAATATAGTTGATTGGTAAGGCAAGATTTCCCTTGACTAATTCCATGTTGGCTTTGTATCATTAATCTATGCTTATGTATATGCTCCGTAATATTCTTTATAATAGTCTCTATCGTTTTGCCCAGAATCAACGCCAGGCTTACTGGTCTATAACTTCTAGGATCACATCTGGAACCCTTTTAAAAAATCAGCATTACATTGACCACCCTCTAATCCTCCAGTTCCATGCTTGATTTTAAAAATAAATTAGATGTTAGTAACAAGAGCTCTGCAAGTTAATTTTTCAATTATATCATTACCCTGGAATGTATACCATCCACTCCAGTCCACTTGCTACTCTTCAGTTTGTCAAGTTGCTCCATTACATCTTACTACTACTACTACTACTTAACATTTCTAGAGCGCTACTAGGGTTACGCAGCGCTGTACAATTTAACAAAGAGAGACAGTCCCTGCTCAAAGAGCTTACAATCTAATAGACAAGTGAACGGTCGGTCCGATAGGGGCAGTCAAATTGGGGCAGTCTGGATTCACTGAACGGTAAGGGTTAGGTGCCGAACGCAGCATTGAAGAGGTGGACTTTAAGCAAAGACTTGAAGATGGGCATGTTCCATCTTCCACGTTTACAGGGATTTGTTTCAGTTTCTCTGACTCATCAGCATTGAATACTATTCCTGGCACTGGTATCTCTCTCACATCTTCCTCGGTGAAGACTGAAGCAAAAACTATGGCCTTGTCTTCCCTGATTGCCCCTTTTATCCCTCGGTCATCAAGTGGTCCAACTGATTCTTTTGATGGCTTCTTGCTTCTAATATATCTAAAAAAGGGGCTCTTTTACTAAGCCACAGTGAAAAGTGGCCTGCGTTAGTGTGGGCACATGTTTTGGGCAAACGCTGGGTGATTTTATTACCACACCTGGGGAAAAGAGCTTTTTTTAATGGGCTGGGAAATGAGTGTGTGCTGAAATTATTTTCTACCTTAGGATTTGTTGCACACCAAACTCAGAATTATCACCATTTGCACATGCTAGCCCAATGGTAGTGCCAATTTGGCACATGTTACCTGCGCATTAGCCCTCCTGCGCCTTAGTAAAAGGGCCCCAAAGTTATTATTCTATGTTTTTGCCTCCAACGCAATCTTCTTTTCGAAATCTCTCTTTGCCTTCCATATCAGCACTTTGCATTTGACTTGCCATTCTTTATGCTGTTTCCTATTACTTTCAGTCGGTTCCTTCTTCCATTTCCTGAAGGGTTTTCTTTTAGCTCTAATAGCTTCCTTCACCTCACTTTTTAAACATGATGGCAATCATTTGCCCTTCCTTCCTCCTTTTTTAATATATGTAATATGTCTGATCTGGGCTTCCAGGATAGTATTTTTGAACAGCATCCATGCCTGATATAAATTTTTGACCTTTGCAGCTGCTCCTCTAAGCTTTTAATTTTTTTTCCGCCATTCTTCTCATTTTATCATAGTCTCCTTTCTGAAAGTTAAATGCTAACATATTAGATTTCCTGTGTGTACTTATTCCAGAGCTGATATTAGATCTGATCATATTAGATACTGTTGTCAAGCAGCTCCAGCACCATTACCTCCTGTACCAGATCATGTGCTTCACGAAAGCACTAGTTGTAGAGCTTTTCCCCTCTTGTTGGCTCCTGAACCAACTGTTCTATAAAGCATTCATTGATTTCATCAAGGAATTTTACCTCCCTAGCATGCACTGATGTTACATTTATCCAGTCGTTATCAGGGTAATTGAATTCACCCATTAATATTGTGTTGACAGTTTGTTAGCTTTCATAATTTCTCATAATATTTGTGTATCTGTTCAACCTGACCATGTGGATGGTGGTATACTCCTATCACTATCCTTTTCCCCTTTGCACATGGAATTTTTATCCATAGGGATTCTAAGGTGTGTTTCGTGTCCTGCAAAATTTTTTGTCTATTTGTTCAAGGCCCTCCTTAACATATTTTATTTATTTGTTGCATTTGTATCCAACATTTTCCCACATTTTCCCACCTTTTTGCAGGCTCAATGTGGCTTAGCCAATTATGGTCTGAACAAATACAGGTATGAACAATACAAGGTGAAATTGTGGTAGAATGGGTTACATGTATGGTAAATACAATTGGAGGAACTTAGAGAGGGAGGGGAAGAGTTAGGATATGTCCATTGTGGTCTTCAGTTACGTTGTGTCACAGGTATCCAGGTTTTTATGTTGGGTCGGTGGGGTATGCTCTTCTGAACAGGTCTGTTTTTAGTGCTTTTCGGAAATTTAGGTGGTCGAGCGTAGTTTTTACTACCCCTCCACCAAGTTGATCCACCCTATCACTGCAAAATAATATCCCACTGCTTATCTTTTTTCTGCCAGGTCTCAGAGATGCCTATTATATCTATCTTTCATTTAGTGCAATATATTTTAACTCTCATCTTATTTCTTAGGTTTCTGGCATTTGCATATAAACCAGTGGCGTAGCCAGACATGACATTTTGGGTGGGCCCAGAGCTAATACGGGTGGGCACCATGGGGTTGATATTCAACTGCTGGCAGGCTGTGCAGTTAAAGCCTGCTGCCAGTGCTGAACCAGGAAATTCAATGTTGCGCCCTATCCGGCACTCGGCATTGAATTTCTGGTTTTATTTTTGACCGTTAGAACTTAAAACGGTTAACAGATATTCAGCGCTAAATGGTTAAGGTCCTATCTTTAGACAGGACTGCTATTTATGCAAGTACTATTTAACTGCTTAACTCAGCACTGACCATCGGCACTAACTGGCTAAAACGGGCGACATAGCTGGTTAGCCGCTATGTACTAGCCGCAAATATTTAGCGGAGGTTATTGGCTATCTTCTGCTGAATATTTGCGGTTAGCCAACTAAATGATATTTAAGTGGTCAGTGGATGTTGCTGACTGGTTAAATAACACTGAATATTGTGGGGGTATGTATATATAAATTGGGGGGGGGGGGTATGTATATATAAATAATGCCTTAGAATGCTCTTGATGATGGATATCTAAGTAAATAGTCTGCCCAACAGCTGTCCTGCATCAACAAAAATAGAGAAGAACAATAACCAAGAAAGTGCCAACCAAGGGATATTTATGAAAAATATCAAAAACAAAGGTCAACTAAAATGATATACAGTTCATAGGATCTATTTTTCTTTAAAAGGTATCAAGACTCGATGCAGTCCTGTGTTTTGGTGCATGGGGCATCTGCCTCAGGAGTCTCAACTTTAGTCGGACGTGTAAGTCCTTTGTACTGTTAAAGGACAGATATGAACTTAACACAACCAAACAGCCACCCACACTATTAGGCTGTTTAGGCCAGTTAAAGAATAAATGACCAAAAATTAGAAATTGACCTGTAGCCTGGCATAAACAGTGGCCTTCCCTTCCCTACGCCCCCATCCCTCCCTATAACCCAACATCAACACTGCCCTTCCCTACACCCCCATCCCTCCCTGTAGCCCAGCATCAGTACTACCCTTTCCTACCCCACACCACTCCCTGTACTCCAGCATCAGCCCTGCCCTTTCCAATCTCCCACCCCCAACCAGAAACACATCAGCATGAAATATAAACTTTTTTTTTTAACCTGGGGATTGCAGAGCCCAAGCCCACCAAAATGAAATTATAAAACTTTTTTTTAATCACCATTATACATACAACTGTTTTGTTTAACCTGACCGGTGCAAAGCCCTCCCCAACCAACCCCCCACCCCAGCAATCCAACTTTACACAGAAACTTTTTTTTTTTTTAACCTGGGTAGCACTTCCCTGCACAGTGTACTGCAGTACCCCCTTATGAGGCCCTGATGCAGTGTGCTGAAGAGGAGGCCACTGGGAGAGTATGCTTGACTGGGGGGGGGGGGGGAGAATGCTGCACTTCTAGCCTCTGCTCCTGCCCCACGCACCTGTACGGCACTGCTGCTTCTACTGTGCAGCAAAAATCGGCCCAGGAAGTTGTTTATTTTGGAGCTCTGGCGCTGCTTGTTTTTAACTTAGCTTCTGCCTTCCCCCCCCCCCCCCCCCCCCACCCCCCCCCCCCCCCCCAGTTCTGTGCCATGCTGCTGGAGAAATATGGATCAGCCCCAGACGCTGAACCCGGTTTCTGGGGCTGATGATGGTCCAAATTTCCTTCAGCAGCATGGCACAGGATGAAGAGAGGGAGGCAGCTGCTAAGTTTAAAAACGCAGTGCCGAGCTCCAAACAAATAACTTCCCTGGTCGATTTTGCTGCATTTCTTTTCTCCAGCGGCACAGCAGAGGAGGGAGGAGGGAGCAGCATTTAAGTTAAAAAAAAAAGCAGTGCCTGAGCTCCAAAACTTCCTTCCCTGGGCTAATTTTGCTGCAGAGCAGGAGCAGTGCCTTACCTTTCCTCCATGGGGAACTTTAAGCAGAGCAGACTTGGCATATAGGTAAGTTTGTAATGAAGGGTCCTCCCCCTCCCAAATCCCAACTCGACTTCAGGGCAGCCCAAACAGCAGCAAAAAAGTAGCTCTGCAGCTGTGCGTGTGTGCAGGGTAATCAGTTTATAAAGCACCTGATTGGTGCAGAGGCTGAGACAGGGTGGGTCTGAGCTGAGATTGGGCGGGCCTAGGCCCATCCAGGCCCACCCGTAGCTACGCCCCTGATCTAAACATTTCAAACAATGGTTGTTGTTGTTGTTCCTATTCACAACTTGCTCAGCAGTTGACAGTGTTAAGTTGCAATCTCGAAAATCTGTCTGCTCTTTATATAAAAGACCCCTGATCTACTATATTTTCAATTACAACCATTCTATTGGAATGCCCTACCTTCCCTGTTTTGGTGATATCTTTTAAAAATATCTTTTTCTGAACCATGCACTTTTGAGGGACTGTCGGCCTTCTCCCATTTTCTAGTTTAGAAGATGCTCTATCTCCCTTTTAAAAGTTGCTGCCAGCAGCCTGGTTCTATCCTGGTTAAGGTGGAGCCCATCTTTTCAGAACAGGCTCCCCCTACCCCAGAATATTTCCCAGTTCCTAACAAACCTAACTCTCTCATCCCTGCACCATCATCTCAACCACACATTGAGACTTCAGAGCTCTGCCTGCCTCCTGGGTCCTGCATGTGGAAAGGGGAGCATTTCTGAAAATGCTATCATGAAGGATTTGGATTTCATCTTTCTACCTCGGAGCCTAAATTTGGCTTCCAGAACCTCCCTACCATGTTTTCCTATGTCGTTGGTATCCATATGTACCAAGACAGTAGGTTTCTCCCCAGCACTAAAATCCTATCTAGATGACATGGGAGGTTCGTCATCTTTGCTTCAGGCAGGCAGGTGACCAGGTGATCCTCACGTCCACCAGCCACCCAGCTATCTACATATCTAATAATTGAATCACCAACTACAACAACCGTCCTAACCCTTCCATCCTGGGCAGAAGCTCCTGGAGACACATCCTCGGTGTGAGAGGATATTGCATCCCCTGGTAGACTGGTCCTGGCTACAGGATTACTTAACCCTTCATTCCCTCGGGCACAAACTTAGATTGCAAGCCCTCTGTACAGGGAAATATCTAATGTACCTGAATGTAACTCACTTTGAGCTATAACTGAAAAAGGTGTGAGCTAAATGTAAATTTCTTTGTTTCCTTTTAATAATTCATTCTTCCTTTTTCCTTCCTTCTCTTTTCATTCAATTAGCTCTTATTTTCCATGAGGTTAATATTCATTGATATGACAGAATTCAAAAATGTTTTTTTTAATGATTATACTCTGATTACTGCAATGCTCTGTTTCTAGGGTTACCAAAATATGCTTTACAATTGTTACAGATTGCACAAAATGCTGCTGTCTATGTGCTTTTAGGAATCAGCCATTTTGAACATATTTATTTATTTAATTTATTTGTTGCATTTGTATCCCACATTTTCCCACCTATTTGCAGGCTCAATGTGGCGTACATCTTACCGGTCAAGGCGATCGCCTAGAACGGTATGGAAACAAATACAATTTTATGTTAGGGTCAGGTAAAACTAGTATATTCGGGTGCCTAGGGATCAAGGATAGGAAGTAATTTGTAGTGTCCAGTACAGCTTGTGGTTTGCTGTGTTGCAGATTGGAGGCATCTAGGTTAGATTGGTGGGAAATGCTTTTCTGAATAGGTAGGTCTTTAATGATCTCCTGAAGTCTTGATGGTCATAAATTGATTTCATAGTCTTTGGGAGTATATTCCATACTTGTGTGCTTATAAAGGAGAAGTTTGATGCATAGGTTAATTTGTATCTGAGACCTTTGCAGCTCGGGTAGTGGAGATTTAGGTAGGTGCGTGATGCTTTAGTTCTGTTTCTGTCCGGAATGTCAATCAGGTCGACCATGTATCCTGGGGCTTCACCATAGATAATCTTGTGGACCAAGGTGCAGATTTTGAAGGTGATACGTTCTTTGATAGGTTGCCAGTGCAGTTTTTCTCGGAGGGGTTTGGCAGATTCGAAACGTGATTTACCGAATATCAACCTGGCTGCCGTGTTTTGGGCTGTCTGGAGTTTCTTTATGGGTTGTTCTTTGCATCCCGCATATATTCCGTTGCAGTAATCTGCGTGGCTCATTACCACTGATTGTATTAGGTTACAGAAAACTTCTCTCAGGAAGAAAGGTTTTTTACATTTAAGCTTCCACATTGAATGAAACATTTTCTTTATAGTGGAGTTTACTTGGCTCTCATGTGTGAGATTGCGGTCAATTGTAATGCCTAGTATTTTGAGGCTGTCTGAAATAGGGAGGGTGTGATCTGGGGTGTTTAAGGATGTGGGTTTATATTTATTATGTTGGTATGAGAGGATGAGGCAGTGTGTTTTTTTCAGTGTTTAATTTCAGTTGGAATGAATTTGTCCATGAGTCCATGATGTCCAAGCTGCATTTGATTTCATCGGTGATTTCTGTTAGGTCATGTTTGAAAAGGCTATAAATTGTGACATCATCTGCATATATGAACGGATGAAGGTTTTGGTTAGATAGGGATTTGGCCAGTGGGGTCATCATTATGTTGAATAGTATTGGTGAGAGTGGAGATCCTTGAGGTACTCCGCAGTCTGCTTTCCATGGTGGTGATATGTTTGTTTTTGATTTAACTTGGTATGTTCTGGTGCTTAGGAAGCCCTTGATCCAGTTAAGTGTGTTTCCTCCAATCCTGAAATGGTCTAGGAGGTGTAGAAGTATGTTGTGGTTTACCATGTGCTCGACATGTCAAATTGGAGGAGTATGCTTTTACCTGTGGCAATTTCTTGCTTGAATTTGGCCAGTAGAGTGACTAGTATAGTTTCTGTGCTGTAGGAAGGGCGAAATCCATGAGCTGTTTTGTCACCATACTCTCCATCAGTTTGACTACTAGTGGGATGGGTGCAACTGTGCGATAATTTGTAAGGTCGTTTAATTTTTTTCTTTGTGTATTTTGGTAGTGGGGTGAGTAGTAAGTTGCCATGTTCCTTGGGGAAGACCTTGTTGGAGCATGCAGTTTAGATAGGATGTGAGGTCTTTGATGAAGTGATAGGGTGCTGATTTAAGTAAGTAACTGGGGTGGGGCATGTGTCCAGTTTACAATGAGTATTGGAGAATTTGTGAATTGCTTGGGTAACCGATTCAGTGGAGAGAGTAGCAAATTTTGACCAGGTGCAGTCTGCGGTGTATTCTTCCAGGTTTGGGTCCAATAGGTTGAAGAATTGTTTGATATCAGTGTTTTGTTGAGGAAGTGTCTTTTTTTTTTTTTGTACCCCGCGCTTTCCCACTCATGGCAGGCTCAATGCGGCTTAGGTACTTATTTGTACCTGGGGCAATGGAGGGTTAAGTGACTTGCCCAGAGTCACAAGGAGCTGTCTGTACCTACAGTGGGAATCAAACCCAGTTCCCCAGGACCAAAGTCCACCACTCTAACCACTAGGGCACTCCTCCACTCTGATTAGTTTTATTATTTTTTCCTTGAAGTAATTGGCAAGATCATCTGCAGATGGGATGTCGTTGTTGGTTGTGGTGATAGGAGTGTTATCTATGAGCGTGTTTACAAGTTGGTATAGTTTCTTCAGGTCTTTGTAGTCTGGTCCTAATTTAGTTTTATAGTGGGATCTTTTGGTTTGTCTTATTGCATATTTGTATTTTGTTTGTGTTTGTTTCCATGTGTTAAGTGTGTGCTCGCCTTTAATTTTTCCCCATGCGTGTTCGAGTTTTCTGGTTTATGTTTTGAGTTTTTTTTAGTTCGTCGTTGAACCATGGGGCCACATTCTGTCTACGTGATGTTCTGGTTCTTAGGGGTGCTATTTTGTCTAGTACATTCTTGCATATTTCATCCCAGAGAGATAATGTGTGGAGTCTTTTCGATCGTTCCATTCATTGTCATATATCTGTTGCCAGAATACTGTTGGGTCAATTTTGCCTCTTGTGCTTTAGGTTGTGTTGTTTGGTAACATAGTAACATAGTTACCAAACATAGTAACATAGTAACATAGTAGATGACGGCAGAAAAAGACCTGCATGGTCCATCCAGTCTGCCCAAGACAAACTCATATGTGTATACATTACCTTGAATTTGTACCTGTCCTTTTCAGGGCACAGACCATATAAGTCTGCCCAGCAGTATTACCCGCCTCCCAACCACCAGTCCCGCCTCCCATCACCGGCTCTGGTACAGACCATATAAGTCTGCCCTCCCCTATCCTCGCCTCCCAACCACCCCCCTCTTCCCCCCAACTGCTCCACCACCCAATTTCAGCTAAGCTTCTGAGGATCCATTCCTTCTGCACAGGATTCCTCTATGCATATCCCACGCATGTTTGAACTCCGTTACCGTTTTCATCTCCACCACCTCCCGCGGGAGGGCATTCCAAGCGTCCACCACCCTCTCCGTGAAAAAATACTTCCTGACATCTTTCCTGAGTCTGCCCCCCTTCAATCTCATTTCATGTCCTCTCGTTCTACCGCCTTCCCATCTCCGGAAAAGATTCGTTTGCGGATTAATACCTTTCAAATATTTGAACGTCTGTATCATATCACCCCTGTTCCTCCTTTCCTCCAGGGTGTACATGTTCAGGTCGGCAAGCCTCTCTTCATAAGTCTTGGAACGTAAATCCCATACCATCCTCGTAGCTTTCCTTTGCACCGCTTCCATTTTTTTAACATCCTTCGCAAGATACGGTGTTTGGTATGATCTCTTTTTTCACCAATTTAGTGATAGGTGCAACTTGTGATGGTCGGACCAGGGTATGTCTGACCATTTGATATTTGTTATTGATATGTTGTGGTTTGTGGATAGTTTGTAGGAGATGAGGTCGAGTGTGTGCCCTTTAGTGTGGGTAGCTTGCATTTGTGGAAATTTGAGATCCCATGAGTGGAGGAAATCCTTAAAGTCTCGTGAATTGGAAGAGTTAATGTCTTCAAGGTGGAGGTTTATGTCACCTAGTAACACTGTATTAGGGTTGTATACACAGCTGTTTGAGATGAAGTCCATAAGGTTGAGCTGGCAATCGTTTCTGTCATTGTTTTTTATTTTTTTACATTGTCCGCCTATTGTGTATAGAGTGCAATATAAGATTTTACTACTGGTATTTAAAGTGATAACTAATAAATTTCTCCAGTGATTTCAGCAAGTTTGCATTACATCAGTCTTCCTGGCCCTTGCATCAGTCTTTCTAATATGCTTGATGTTCCTTCTTTTAAGATTGTTTTCTTGATAAATATAGGAAATCAATTTTTTATATTGCAGGCCCAAGATTGTGGAATTTTTTTGCCTACTCAGCTTTGAGCTTACAAAATTTAGATGAATTAAAAAGGCTTTAAAAACTTTTGTTCCAGCGAGCATTTGATAATTCTTAGGACAAGCCTTGGACTGCTTGATTACTGCTGGATTTTGATGTTTGAACAGATATTATGTTTTAGTTTGTCTGTTGAATACGTACTATTGTAACCCATAGAGGATTAATAAGAAAAAGTACCTGGCTCCGGGGCCATCGCGTCAGCTGCGGGCGAGATTTTTGGCTGCGTTTGTTGCAGCAGCATGTTTTTATCGGCAGCGTTCACGCAGGGGCCTGGATTGTTTAGGCGCGTGGGCGCTAAGCAAGACCGCGTCAGGGAGAGGAGAGGCGCTCCGGCGGCAGCGTGGGTCTGCTGTTGGTGGTGGGCGGAGCGAAGGCGAAGAAGGGAGCCCGAGGAAAGCTTGGGGAGTGTTCTGGGCTCTGATTGGCCCTGCATCGGCGTCTGACGTCGACATAATGATGTCAGACGCACGTTTTTGACGCAGGGCCAGGGATTCCATAGGCTTAAAGGGAACCGGCTCTTTTAAAAGTGCAGAGCCGGTTCCGAAGAGAGAATAGCGTGGGACAGAGTCAGGAGAGGGTTGGAGAGGTGCTCCGGTGCACTTCTCTGACATTTTAATTTCTCTTATTTAAGTTTGCGGGACGCGCAATGGGCTGGCACGCGCTGGGAAGGAGGAGGAGGAAGAGAACAGCTGATTGCACGAGCCAGATGCTGGCTCGTGACTGAGCTGCGGCAGGCTCGTGTTCGGGACGGAAAATGAAGATTTTTACGGACACTAAGAAAAAAGGTACTGAATTTATGCTATTTAAAAAAAAAAAAACAAATGTGTGTTAAATATTAAGAAATGTGTAATTTAGTTTAAAAGTCTGTTTGGGGGGTTTTGTGGCATGGTGTTGGGGCTTGAGCTCGTGCTTAGAGCTGGAGCTCTGGCAGGGATGTCATGGGATTCTAAACGGGGCAGTTGGCAGTTGGGAGGGTTGTTGGACAGCGAGCTGACCTGTGTTAATGTCCGGTGCTCAGCTGTCACAGAGAAAGATCCGTTTAGACGGATTTTGAGAGGTTTGAGAGGTATTAGAGTGTGTGTAGTGAGTGCTAAATTTAATGACTTAGTTTGAACAGCCTTCCGCGTTTTTTTAAGGCTTTGGTAGGGGAGACAGGCGGCTGTTGAGTTTACTGTGAGTGTATGAGGCAAGTAGTATGTTAAACAGAATAAAAAAAGACTGATGTCTTATTGAAAAAAAATCATTCTGTTAATTAATTTACACTTCCAGCATTTTAAGTGAAGACACTGGCAGGGGTGTCTCTAAAGTACTATTAAACAGTCTGGATATCTGAGTTCTAAAAAAAAAAAAAACAAGAGAACTGCTCTACAGAGTTATTAATCACAGAATTAATTATAACTATATTTAAACTGTTTGTTGGATCTCAACATAAGATTTATTACTGAGAGCTATTGTAATTCTCGAAGATGGTTACATTCTCAGTGGGTTAAAGTATAAATGAATTTTACACACACTCTTTGGAAAATAATTAAAAGTGGGAGGGAAATAGAACAGGGTTCAAGAATTATCCGTTTTTTTATTGGGTGAGTTAGAACAGGGATTCATTAAATTGTATTTTTACTCAAGTTATTTATTAGATAGATTCTAGGGTTATTGAGTTTATTTTAGCTCAGTGTAGTAGGGTTCCTGGTTCCAGAGGTTTGGTTTCTTGACTCCTGATTTCTGAGTTCAACTAATTGCCTAATGTCTAATGGTACCCAACGTTAAAGAAAGAAGAAGAACAGAAGACATACAAGAAAGCAGGAAGAGAAGCTAAGTGTACTGAGATTAATATACAAACAGCACAAAGACTGACTTATAAAGGGCTAACCCAAGGGAAAAAACACAAACTATACTTACCTGCTTGACGGATGAGAGACCTGAAAAAAAATAATTACAAAGAATCAATTCTTATAGAAGAGGGGAATGTTTATACAAAGTTTTAAGATTTAATACATATTTAGTCAATAAGTTTTGCTAAGAACAAATTATACTTATCTGATAAAACGTAGGAGAAGTTGATCTGTTGGATTGTTGATGTACTGAAAAAAAATATATTGAATTTGTTAAACGGATCTGAACTTTACACATACCCATCATATAAATAAAAATAATAAGTTATTGAATTATTAATGTAAATGTCATTTGTTCTCCTGGGTTATAACAAAATATAATAACCAAATTTAGTTTTATTTCCTCTTCCCATTTTAGAAACGGGGAGACGGGGCTAGTTTGAATGTCTGTACTTTAACCCTGTCCGATACACGATATTTTGCCCGAGGTATTCTAAGGGTATTGTAGGGTGAAGTATCGTGCCCAGGGTGAGGTCACAGTTGCACTATTATTATTTTGATTTTGAATTGTTCTCCACTCAGGATTGTAGATGTGTGGGTTCTAAATTTTTGAAATAAATATATAAGGGCCCCTTTTACAAAGCGGCAGTAAGCTCAACGCGGGCATACTGCTCATAAAAATGGAACTACCACCAGGCTACCACAACAGCCTGGAGGTAGTTCCCACCCCCCACTGCGCATCATATATGGTGCTACAAAAATACCCAGGCCGTGTCGTGCGCTGCTCGATTACCACTGGGTTAACACGGGAGCCCTTACTGCCACCTCAATGGGTGACGGTAAGGGCTCCCTCCAAAAATGGCCATGTGACAAGTGCTTTACTTGCTGCATGGTCATTTCCTGCAGAAAAGAAAGACCTACCTTTTACCCGGATGCGGTTAAAGGGGGCCTCGGCACGCGTCAAAAACATGCGCCGAAGCCAACACAGGTCCCCTTTTGCCGCAGCTTGGTAAAAGGGGCCCTAAATGGCTGTAGTGTGGTGATGCCCTTTTGAATATAGATTGGGAGTTTTTTTCTGCCTATGAAATAATTGCCTTGAAGTTTGACATTCCACAGTGTTGCTTGGGATTGTGGCTGGGCATTGAGGGTTTTCCTTGCATCTTGAAAAAGTAAGTAAATTTGCAGTGAATATAATTTTTTACATCACAAAGTAATTTAGAAGAGTCCGCATATGGTGTTGTACTTCATTTCTCTTCTTGTCCTTTCATAGGCACAAAGGATCCCTGAATAGGAAGAGAATAGTATCAAAATAAAACTTGACACATCAGCAGCTATGATGTGCAGGAATGGTGCTTAAATGGCAGACCCAACAGTGGTGTCTGCCATTTAAGCCAATACTGGGTGGACTTCTACAGTCTGTGTCCCGTATATGGCAAAACACACTAGGATGGGCTGGAGTGGGCTTCAACGGCAACTCCAGCAGTAGGAATGTGAGGCCAGTGCCGGATGGTCTTCTATTCTATGGTCTGTGTCCCAAATATGACAAAGACAGATCAGGATGGGCTGGAATTGGTTTCGAGCAACTCCAGAAGCTAGGAAGTAGGGCCAGTGCAGGGCAGACTTTTTTATAGCCTGAGCCCTGAAAATGGCAAGGATGCATCAGGAGCAAGTATGCATATTTTATACCACATTCATATCGTATGAGCAGTGGGAGAGGGACGACATCATATAGTGCAACTTAGCAAGTAAAATGTTATAATACTAATGGATTGTACGCTCAATAATGCTTTGATAACAAATGTGACTGTTGGACAGACTGGATGGACCATGCAAGTCTTTATCTGCCATCATTCAATAGGTTACTATTGGGCTCATTTTCAAAACAGGAAAATGTCTAAAACGTGGCATAAAGCAGCATTTGGACGTTTTTCTCAAAAACGTCCAAATCAGTATTTTTGAAACCTATTTTTAGATGATTTTCTAAGAAAGCCATGAGAAGTGCGTCCAATCTCAAGGGAGCGTGTCAGGGGCGTTTTCAGGCCAGAACTTGGGCGTTCCTAAGACTTAGACATTTTTCAGCCATAATGGAACGAAACAAAAACGTCCAGGACTAAAACTTAGAAGTTTTGAGCTAGACCTATTTTATAACGAATAAGGCACAAAAAGGTGCCCTAAATATCCAGATAACCACCGGAGTGAATCAGAGATGACCTCCCCTTATTCCCCCAGTGGTCACTAACCCCTTCCCAACCCCCCCAAAATGTGATGAAAAACATTACTTGCCAGTCTCTATGCAGCCTCAGATGTTATACTCAGGTCCATTAGAACAGCATGCAGGTCCCTGGAGTAGTCTAGCAATAGGTGCAGTGCACTGCAGACAGGTGGACCCAGGCTCCTACCTTCCTCTACCTGTTACACTTGTGGACAAAACTGTAAATCCTCCAAAACTCACCAGAAACCCACTGTACCCACATATAGGTGCCCCCTTCACCCATAAGGGCTATGGTAGTGGTGTACAGTTGGGGAGTAGTGGGTTTTGGGTGGGTTTGGGGGGATCAGCAGACAAGGTAAGGGAGCAATGGTGAGATGTGTACCTGGGAGCATTTTATGAAGGCCACTACAGTGCCCCCTAGGGTGCCCTATTGTTTTCCTGGGATGTCAGGGGGACCAGTCTACTAAAAATGCTGGCGCCTCCTATATCCCAATGGCTTGGTTTTGTGAGTTTTGCACTTCGACATTTTTTTATCCAAAAATGGACCAAAAAACAAAACGTCCAAATCACAAAACCTTGTATTTTCGAAAACAAAAGATAGACGTTTTACTTTTTTGAAAATGACGTTCTTTCCTATTCAGATTTTGGACATTGTTTTCAAAATATCCAAAGTCGAACTTATACGTCATATCGAAAATGCCCCTCCACGTTCCTCAGAATGGGCAGCCAGAAAATGTGTCTTTTTTTGTTTGCTTGTTTTTTAAATTTAGAACAAATGTCTACAATGTACATATAACCCCGGATTCAGTAAATGGTGCCCAAATTTGGGCGCATCCTGAGATCCGTGAACAAATTAACTAGTTTATGAGCCATTAACTGATGTCAGCACAGGACAAAACGGTAGAGACTATTATAAAGAACAAAATTACAGAGTATATACATAAGCATGGAATAATGAGAAAGCCAACATAGATTTAGTCAAGGGAAATATTGCCTCACCAATCTACTACATTTTTTTGAAGGGGTGAACAAACATGTGGATAAAAGTGAGCAGGTTGATATTGTGCATCTGGATTTTCAAAAGGTATTTGACAAAGTACTTCATGAAAAACTTCTGAGGAAATTAGAAAGTCATGAGATAGGAGGTAATGTCTTATAGTGGATTTAAAAACTAGTTCAAATATAGAAGATAGAGAGTAGGGTTAAATAGTATTCTCAAGGAAGAAGGCTAGATAGTGGAGTTCCCTGGGGTCTGCACTAGGACTGATGCTTTAGAACATATTTATAAATGATCTAGACAATGGAATAACTAATGAAGTAATTAAATTTGCTGATGACACAAAGTTATTCAAAGTTGTTAAATCACAAGAGGATTGAGAAAAATTGCAAGAGGACCTTATGAGCGGGGAGACTAGCAGATGACATTTAATATGAATGAGTGCAAAGTGATGCATGTGGGAAAGAGGAACCCAAACTATAGCTATGTGATGCAAGGTTCCACATTAAGCATCACCGACCAGGAAAATAGTCTACGTGCCATCGTTAATGATATGTTGAAACTCTCTGCTCAGTGTGTAGCAACAGCTATAAAAGCAAATAGAATGTTCGGAATTATTAGGCAAGGAATTGGAAAACAAAAATGAGAATGTTATAATGCCTTTGTATCACTTCATGTTTCGACCACACCTTGAATACTGTGAGAAATTCTGGTCACCGTATCTCAAAAAAGATAAAGCAGAATTAGAAAAAGTACGACGAAGGACAATGAAAATGATAAAGGGGATGGGATGAATTTCCTATGAGAAAAGGCTAAAGTGGCTAGGGCTCTTCAGCTTGCAGAAGAGATGACTGAGTGGAGATATGATAGTGGTCTATAAAACAATGAGTGGAGTGGAATGGGTGGATGTGAATCCCTTGTTTACTCTTTCCAAAAATACTAGAACTAGGGGGCATGTAATGAAGCTACAAAGTAGTAATTTTAAATCAAGCAAGAGAAAATATTTCTTCATTCAATGTGTAATTTAACACTGGAATTCTTTGCCAGAGAATGTAGTAAAAACAGTTAGCTTAGCAGGGTTTTAAAAAACTTTGAATAATTTCCAAAAAGAAAAGTCCATAAGCCATTATTAAGATGGACTTGGGAAAATCCACTCCTTATTTCTAGGATAAGCAACATAAAATATATTGTACTGTTTGGGGATCTTGCCAGGTACTTGTTACCTGGTTTGTCCACTTTTGGAAACAGGATACTGGGCTTGATGGACCTTCCGTCTGTCCCAGCATGCCAATGCTTATGTTCTTGTATGTTCTTAGAATGTTCAGACAGCAACAAACCAATGATGCATGAGAAGCTTTTTTTCTCTTTTTTTTTTCATTAGTTTTATCCAGGAAAGAACCAGCTTTAAAATAGCAATAACAAAACATATTTTCCCCTTCACTAGATGAGGCTTTCATGCATGAAATACTTGAAGACTCATTGCTATAACATATTGGGAATAGTATCTCTCTTCTTATATTCATAGATTCATTCCAATGATTTAATTAAGACTTTAATTCAGCAAATGTTTCTATTCTACTAAAATATCTCAATTAGGAGCTAAACTACCAGTAAGAAACATTTTTATAACTTGTTAATTTGAACAATAGGAAGGGAAGGTCATACTATTGTTCTCTGCCAAGAGTTTATGAGAAAAGGATATATCTTAATAATGATTAATTGCTTACATTCCCATTAGAATTGTGCAGCTTTGTAACGCCATAACTGAAAGTACAAGTATATGAAGGCTCCTGCACAGAACATTTTTAAATCAGTCAAAACAAAGCAATAAATCTTGATATCCACACAGACTCAAAGAATCATCAGTGCATTGTTACTTACAAGAAGGGTGAGCAATTTTTAAAAAAAATAAAACATTTATGTGGGTAAATTAGTTTTGAAAATTGCCTCACCAAGGTTAATTTCAAATGAAGCATTTAGAGGTAGATTCAAGAACAAGCACGTAAAGTTAGCTCTGGGGTCAGCACGCTAAGCGTGGATTCTATAACAGCAATCGTGTGTGCAATTACCAGCATAATGGCTGCTGCAAACTCTCATGGCAGCTCACAGTACTTTGTGTGGCACTGCAAGAGTTTGTGACGCTATTTTGCAGAAGCCTTGTCCCACAGATCACCAGGAATATAAGGTAGGCCCGGGGGGCCTACCTTGACTTCAGGGGAGTTGGGGATGAGGAGTGGCTTGTTCAAAGGGGGGAGGGGCAGGATCACTTGTATTTGGCAGTCTGAGGAGAGGAGGTAGTAGGGACAGGAACTATTTGGGGCTGGGAAGGAGATTGTGGGGGGGAGGGGACTTTAGAGGCAGACGATTGTTATGCAGGTCCCAGACAATATTCAGTGATGGGGCCTGCATAGCTAAGCAGGTTTATTTAGAACAGCTCATGATCTGTTCTAAGTTAAGCCACTTAACTATGTGGCTGCTGACACTGAATATTGCTTGCACATGCATAACCCTTGGTTCCTTTCCAACACCACCCCCAGCACCACCCCTGATCTGCCCACTTTTGTGCTGGGCAGTCTGTGGGAATATTCAGTGGCACACTCCAGTTACGTTCTGCTGAATATCCCCACTTAGGTGGTGGAAAGTGATTTAAGCAGGCAGAAGAAGGTCCTGTCTACTTAAACTGCTTTGAAAATCGGCCAAAATGTGACTGCAATGATATATAACCATAGATGAAAATTAATGATATTTAAGCCGTGGTTTAAGTCACTTTTTATTTTGTCTCTAGTCTTATAGAAATAAGCAATATGTTCATTTTTTTTAAACTGAATTGGAATGGAAAGGGAACATTGTAACCCTAATGACTGCAAATGAATTGTAAGATGTTATATTACACAGTACACTGACCTTTTCAATAGCTGTGAATTAAACTGAACTAGCCTCTCAGTTCTTCTTGCCTGAGGTTGCAAGAGCCATAAGAGCAATCTTAGAAGTTGAAAGAAGGGGGAAAAAATAAAACTGTCTGTTTAAATCACAACAGTTGACAATTAAGAGGACAATTTTCAAAACCAGTTATGCAGGAAAAAGACATTTATATACAGAAATGGAATGCACAAAATTTGAGTTATTTCAATGAGGGCAGCTTTCAATTCCATTTTCACGGGTAAACCAGTGCTTTATCCCTAGAAATGGGGTTTTGCAAAGCTGTCTACCTGATATTTGAGTTAAAGTACATAGCTAAAACCTGAATGCAATGTGACTTTACCCACTATGAGCAAATGGGATGAGATTAGTACAGGATTTTCTCTTTACTCATATTTATGAACATTCAAGCAGATGCACATAAATTAACCCTGAAATAAATGAAGAAAGAAATCCAGAGATCAAACACGTACTGGATTGATAGGTATAATTTACCAGGTATGATGATATGGGCAGTAAATAACTTTATGCCCTTCATACTTGGTAAATAATACCTACTAACCCACCAGGTGTCATGGTCCATCCCCCAGTAGTCATTCAGCATTTTGTGTGTGTATATTGTTTATTTTATTTTAAAATCTTTTTTAATGATCAAGAAAATACCACAATTCCAAGTACTTACATGCATGCATAATGTTTCTGTCAGTGAGATTATAAGCATATCTACCCTCCCCCTCCTTTCCCCAAAACTCAATAAACTGGTTGTCAGAACAGTCCATGCCTGTACTTGATAGTCCTGCCATTACAAAAAAAATAAACAAATAAATAATGGTTTATCTGTTTAAGAGCCGGGTACGAGCTGTATGAGATAGTGTATGCCAAAACAGCTCCCAAATCGATTGGAACGTCTGACCCCTCACATCATCAAAGTCAGTGATGGGAACGCGTTCAATTCATAGTTGCCCAATAAGATAAGTATGCCAATATTGGTGAGATGGACCTTCACATTGAAGCCAAGAAAAAAAATATTTTAAATGCCAAATAATAATCCTCTTTTTAAAAATTGTCGGAAGCACTTTAGTACTGGAGCGCTCAAAACAAACTTTCCAAATAACATCAAAGGATTTAACTGAAAACTACATGCAACAGTGAAGAGCCGCCAACATGTCTGTCCAAAATCTTTGGACTTTTGGGCAGCTCCAAAGCATATGTCCCAAAGATGCTGCAGAAGTACCACATTTAGGGCAATGACCCATGGAGGGGCATTCTCAATTTGACGACTAAGTCCAACTTTTGACATTTTTCAAAAAACATCGAAAATCTGAATAGGAAAGAAGGTCATTTTCAAAAAAGAAAAATGACTCCCCCCCCCCCCCCCCCAAAAAAAAAAAATACTGCTTTGAACAAGGTTTTGTGATTTGGATGTTTTGTTTTTTGGGCCATTAAAAAAAAAAAAAAAAGTCCAAGTGCAAAACGCATAAAATCAAGCCATTAGGATGTAGGAGGAGCCAACATTTTTAGTAGACTGGTCCCCCTGACATCCCAGGAAAGCAATAGGGCACCCTAAGGGGCACTGCAGTGGACTTCATAAAATGCTCCCAGGTACACATCTCACCATTGCTCCCTTTCCTTGTCTGCTGAACCCCCCAAACCCACCCATTACCCCCAACTGTACACTACTACCATAGCCCTTATGGGTGAAGGGGGCGCCAATATGTGGGTACTGTGAGTTTCTGGTGAGTTTTGGAGGGCTCATAGTTTCCACCACAAGTGTAACAGGTAGGGAGAGGTAGGAGCCTTAGTCAACCTGTCTGTAGTGCACGGCACCACTGCTAGACTACTCCAGGGACCTCATGCTATTCTAATGGACCTGAGTGTAACATCTGAGGCTGGCATAGAGGCTGTCAAGTATTGTTTTTCATCACATTTTTGGGGGTTGGGAAGGGGTTAGTGACCACTGGGTGAGTAGAGGGAGGTCATCCCTGATTCCCTCCAGTGGTTATCTGGTCATTTGTGGCACCTTTTTTTGTCTTATTCATTATAAAAACAGGTCTAGCTCAAAACGTCTTAGTTTTATTCCTGGACAATTTTGTTTTTTTTTCCATTATGGCTCAAAAACATCTAAGTCTGAGGAACGTCCAAGTCCAAGCCTGAACACACCTCTGACATGCCCCCTTGAGATTTGGACACACTTCTGATGGATTTCATAGAAAAACATCTAAAAATAGGTCTTGAAAATACTGATTAGGAGTGGCCTAGTTGTTGGAGTGGTGAACTTTGGTCCTGGGGAACTGGGTTCAATTCCCACTTCAGGCACAGGCAGCTCCTTGTGACTCTGGACAAGTCACTTAACCCTCCATTGCCCCAGGTACAAATAAGTACCTGTATATAATATGTAAGCTGCACTGAGCCTGCCATGAGTGGGAAAGTGTGGGGTAGAAATGTTATTAAAAAAATGCTGTTTTATACCATTTTTTAGATGTTTTTCTGTTTTGAAAATGAGCCCACTAGTATTATAGCCTGTATAAAGTGCTCTATATGGTGATACATATATCATCTGTACAAACATATAGAGCATTTCTCTGTGTAATAGATTAGGTGCCCTCTATCCCTTCTCCCTTTTTCTTCTTTCTCTTTTATTTTTTTTTTCTTTTCTCTCTATTACGCTTTCAGTTTTTAAATAGTTTTTGTAAACTGCATTGAAGCCTTGTTAGGTCCCATGCATTATATCAAACATGTGAAATAAGTAAATAAATAAATAAATATAGGATTGTAAGAGCATAGAGGCCACTTCAAGCGAGAGATCCAAAGACCACATATGAGCCAATTTCCCCTAATCTGGGTCTGGTTTGTATCCTTTTAAATACATGTGATCAAAAGACAGTGGCACCAGGGATTGAGAATCAAAAGACAAGGCATCACCAAAGATTTCAATTTCCCTTTATCTATGACGCACACAGACCAAACTGTTAGTAGTCCATTGTTGAAATACAGTATTACCTTGCCCTGGAATGAAAGATGGATTATCACAAATAGAGAGGTATGGAGTTACCCCAGGCTTAAAACCATGGTGCTTACAAAGCCATCACCATACTTGCCTGCTACCTGAATTGATGGGATACTTTTTAAAAAGCCCTGGGGGGCAGAAGATCATTGGCATGAAGTATATGGCTTAAATGTAGATGTGGCACCAGTGCCACCTCCAAGATATACATGGTAAAATAGTCCAATACCAGTCATTAACATGGCATATGCTACTAGCAATGGACAGATAATGGATACTAAGCAATCCCATACCTTCATGATCTCTCAT
The DNA here is from genome assembly GCF_901765095.1 of Microcaecilia unicolor. Lineage (NCBI taxonomy): Eukaryota > Metazoa > Chordata > Amphibia > Gymnophiona > Siphonopidae > Microcaecilia > Microcaecilia unicolor. The sequence continues at coordinate 590,957,109 of NC_044032.1, forward strand.
CTTCTGCAAAACATCCAGTGAAAGTCTAGGCTTCTTCCCTTGCCACAAAAAGTGCTGCAGAATCTGAGAAAGTATTTTTTCATCACCATGGCAAAGATACAAAGGAAGCAATTGAAATACATATAGTCATTTTGGTGCAATTAACATATTAAACACATGTATATGTCCCACATTTGCAGATGCCGGGAGGTGTCCTCTAAAAGCTATAGTATATTACACTGATATTCAGGCTCATTTTCGAAAGAGAAGGACGTCCATCCTCCGACCCAAATCGGGAGATGTCCGCCCTTCTCTCGCGGGCGCCCAAATCGGTATAATCGAAAGCCGATTTTGGGTGCCCCCAATTGCAGGCCGTCGCAGGGACGAACAAAGTTCCCGGGGGCATGTCAGAACGGTAGTGAAGGCGGGACATGGGCGTGTTGGGGCGTGCTTAAGAGACAGGCACCCTCGGCCAATAATGGAAAAAAGAAGGGCGGCCCTAGCAAGAATTTGATCCGCTTTTTTTGGACCCTTTTTTTTTAGGTCCAAGTCCAAGTCCCAAAAAAATGCCCAAATGGCCCAGATGACCACCGGAGGGAATCGGGGATGACCTCCCCTGACTCCCCCAGTGGTCACTAACCCCCTCCCACCAAAAAAAATGAACTTTAAAAACATTTTTTTGCCAGTCTCTATGCCAGCCTGAAATGTCATACCCAGCTCCATGACAGCAGTATGCAGGTCCCTGGAGCAGTTTTTAGTGGGTGCAGTGCACTTCAGGCAGGTGGACCCAGGCCCACCCCCCCTACCTGTTCCACTTGTGCTGGTAAATGGGAGCCCTCCAAACCCCCCCAAAACCCACTGCACCCACATCTAGGTGCCTCCCTTCACCCAAAAGTGCTATGGTAATGGTCTAGAGTTGTGGGGAGTGGGTTTTGGGGGGATTTGGGGGGCTCAGCACACAAGGTAAGGGAGCTATGCACCTGGGAGGTATTTTAATGTTTTTTTTATTTTTAAAAGTGCCTCCTAGGGTGCCAGGTTGGTGTCCTGGCATGTGAGGGGGACCAGTGCACTATGAATCCTGGCCTCTCCCATGACCAAAGGGCTTGGATTTGGCCGTTTTTGAGATGGTCGGCTTCGGTTTCCATTATCGCTGAAAAACGATGCCGACCATCTCAAATCCGCCCAAATCCTAGGCATTTGGCCGGCACCAACCGTATTATCGAAAGAAAAGATGGCTGCCCTCCTTTTTCGATAATACGGTCTGTCCCGCCCCTTTGCGCCCCCGTCCTCGGAGATGGGTGGCCATGGAGATGGGTGGCCATGTTCAATTATCCCCCTCACAGGGTGCCCAAGTCCTGCAAGAGAAAAATTCCCAAATACTTGATGCTTTGACTTGCCAATTTTTTGAACTGTGGAGCAGATGCCAACTGGCACATAACCAATGGAAATAAATTCCACAAATGAGGACCAGCAATAAAAAACATCTTGACTACGAATGTCCTCCTAACGTACTAGAAGAAAAGATGGAATGACCGATAAATTCTGGTTTTGAGATTGTAACACCCGAGAAGGACAATAAGACTGCAAACTGTGCAATAAGGCTTCAGGAGCAACACCCTGCTCCGCTTGAAACACCAATAAGAAAAAGTTTAATTTCAATATTCTGCTCCACAGGCAACCAATGCAATGTTCTGGATTGACTGTAAATTTCTTCAAATATATTTGGGGGAGCAAAACGTAAACCTTAATACTATTACAATAATTAAGGAGCCCTTTTTCTAAAGCTTAGTGTGTGCTAAATGCTAAGAAACCCATTTATACCTATAGCTTCTTAGCATTTAACATGTGCTAAGCTTTGATAAAAGGGCTTCTAAACCTTTGTAGTATGAATTGTTTACATATGCATCTTGCTTTATTGTTCATGGACTTACTCATATTGCTTTACGAGGAATAGGATTGTGTGGAATATTGATAAAACTTATCTGAACTGAAAAACATTGCCAACCTTCTACTATGGTACAATGCAAAAATTAAATTAAAGAACACCAGGTGGGTAAACAGAATTACATAACATATTCATCTGAAAGAATTTAGGAGCCCTTTTACTAAAGCTCAATGTGTACTAACAAAATAAGCACACATTAACATTTCTGCATCCTATTTTATACCTATGGGCTATGTGGCTTTTAGCGCACACTAACGTGCATTAACATGCATCAAGTTCTCACAAAAAGACCCCTTATTGAGCTAGAATCAGAGTTTTGAATTAATTTAATGAAAACATATTCATTAGTTATAGATTAGACAAAGGTCAGCATTAGACATAAAATTTTACTCACATTTGGTCTAGGATTATGTACCTGGCAGGCTTGAGGTAGTATAGAATAAAATGAAACATAAATAGAAAAAGTATGATTGGGTTGTTTCTTATCATTTCCTCCTGGGTGAGGCCCAGCTGGGTAGTGTGTGGCTAGTACAGATGCTGCAGCTACTGCCTGTATGTCTTCTCTGGGCATCACCTTCTCTTCTCTAGTTCCCTTTCCAATTATGGCTGTCCTCCTGCAGGACCCATCCTGTTTCTAGATTAACTATTTTGATACAGTGAAAAAATTAGCTTCTTTAGTGGCCTTTATTTCTCATTTTAGATTCTATGGTGTGATTTTCTGCCATCCTACTCTCGGTTGTAAGGTAAATTACAATAAAATAATGACATAGAAAATAATCTAAATGCAAAAAAAACACTATAGAAGAGGGAAGGGTCAAAGAAAACTTGGTTTGTTTTTTTGAACAACAAAATAACCCATTCATCCCTGCCTTCCCACCCACTCCCACCACCAAAAAACTCTCTTTGCATTATTTAATATCTATGATTAAGCAGACTCATTTACGACATTTGAATGAAGGTCAAACCTATCCCAATTTCCCATTTCATATACCTCTAGAGGTGGATGAAGTTGTTCGGTCACTGTTTTAGTCCACATAAGAATTGGGGCAGGAGCCATTGCAGGGAGAAGAATTAGGCAGGAACTGGATCTGCAGAATAGTCGCAGGGGCAAACACCTGCATGGGAAGTGTCCCAGGGTAGGAGGAGAAAAAAAAAAGGATCCTATTCAGAGTAAGCTCATGTGTTTAGGGGCTGGCTGGCATGGTGACAAGCCAGTATCGGCACTCTGATTCATGCCCACCAAATCCAGAAGTAAATGCATGCATGTACTCATTTGGACCAGTGCTGACAAAGAAAGACATTGGGCCTATTTGGGGCTGTGCTGGTCTTCAGCTGGTTGGTCAAAGAGAGGATGAAGCAACTTTGGGCCTTGGGAAAGTCTGGTTCAGTAGCCCCACCAAAACTGGTAATGTATGCACAAAAGTGCAAGGTCTGTGGGTGCCCTCCAGAGTTGATAGAGGAGAGGATGGTGTGCAAATGTGCCAATGTTCAGTGGGGAGGTGAGAGAAGAGAGCGGAGAAAGAGAGGAGATCTTGGCAAGATATGGGAAAGAAACAGCTCCTGGGAAAAGGTGTTTTCTTAAGTTGTATTGTTCAGCAGTCATGATTGTGAGTAAAGAATAGGGGCTGGAGAATCATGAGCCTGCAGCAAGTCAGTGGCTCATGCTGGAGCAGCTTCAAGCCAACAGCAGGACATCTGAGAATTCTAATCTGATAGAAAAATCATTTGGGAGAAAATGTTGTAGTGAATGGATGTGTGACTTGAAATGTTTTTCTGTCGATTAAGAAAGGAAGTACAAAGGGAAGTAGATGCCCTATTAAGGGCATCTACTTCCCTTTGTAGAATACTAGCCTGTTATTAAGAGTTTGCCTGAACTTGCTTCCAGGGTTCATCCTCACCATGACCAACCTCACTCTGGAGTCCAGCACTGCCCCAAATAGGCCCAATGTTATAAATGCTCTTGCCTAAATGCTGAGGCTACACATGCAACTTATAAGTGCATATGTAAGTGTGAGCCCTGCCCAGACTCTGCCCCTGAGTATGCCCAATATAGAAATACACACTATCCTCCAGATTCCATAAAAGTCGCCCAAATGTGCAAGCAAACTAGTTAATGAGCCGTTAACAATTATTGGCATTGATTGGCACTACTTAGGATTTACATGTACTGTAGATCTGCCTACACACTATTTTATAACACTGTGTACCTAAATTATCTCATGTGCTACTCAAAAGAAGGCATGACCATGGGAGGGGCATGGGCAGGTCAGGAGTATACTCAAAATGTGGGGGCAGTGTTCTGGAATAGAGTCATTTACACACCCAATCGTTCATGGGACATGCTGCCCCACTGTCCAATGAACATCAGGCCCAGAAGCAGCACCAGGATCCCACAGGTTACTGACTCTTATAGGGAATCAAGGTGTGGTAAAAGGTGATCTTTAACCGCACCTCGATGAACTCTCCCCTTAGTGTTGATATTATGAAGGAATATAAACTGGACCAATATGCTAAAATTAGATGTTAGTATAGAGAAAAAAATGTTGAAAGATGGCAAATAAAACAAAAACTAGAAGACAGGAGTGGGCTATACAGTTTTAATCCTCTGATCTGGAGCTTGTGAACAATCTGTCTCCCTCCCTCTATCCATAAAAACATAAGGGTAGCCATACTGGGCCAGAACAATGGTCAATCTAGCCCAGTATCTTGTTTCCAACAGTGGTCAAGCCAGGTTACAAGTACCTGGCAGAAACCCAAATCGTGGCAACACTCCATAATACCAATCTCAGTGCTTCCCCATGTCTATCTCAATAGCAGACTATGGACTTTTCCACCAGGAA